>NC_080712.1:26390145-26757645 GCF_019097595.1 Hemibagrus wyckioides | reverse complement strand
GACCTGTTTTTCTGATCCGACTCCGTGCTCTGCTTTTGCCCTTCTCTCGTACCGAGGGGGTTTAAAGCTCCTCTTGCCAAACGCGCCAGCTTATTCGGTGGAGTGTGATGGGAACTGGAAGAGGATAAAGCCACCCACAACACCACAGAACAACCGCTGGCTCCTACGGTCCAGAGTTTGAACCCGGCGGAGGCGAGGAATCCGAGCTCAGCGGTTGAGGTCCGGGTGCCAAACACACTGTATTTAAGTGGTCTATGGCCTGAGCACAGGATCTACAGGATATAGCGGTACACTAATGTACAGGAAAATGAGCGGAAAAAAATCAGTTTGGAGCAGAAAGGACGAGACAGGAGCCAGAAATATGGTGTAGGGGAAAAAAACAAACAGAGATCAAAAGATTGTGATTTGAACGGATACCAGTATACCACTGCTCATGTCTTTTCCTGGATTTTGCCTCCGTTTAGTTGGGTTAACCTACTGTGTTACGGATAGAACATGGGAAAAACATGGATGCTTTTTATAAAACATTGATCAGCAAACATTAGTGATAAGAGTAATCTTTAGAGCTCATCATGTCAGGAATCATAACTCAGTACCAAACCCACAGACTACCTGTACACTGGAAATGTGTAGCGACTCCCATGAACATGAATGCAACTTGTACTGAATTCTGCACTTGTTCAGGTTCTATTTGGAAACGCTTCAGACGTTTGGACGTCGTCATCTGATCATATTCTACAAGATTTCTGGCAGAAGTGTTGGAAACAAAGCTGTCATGACACTACTTCCCTCATGGAAGATGGAAGCCGTCATGTTTACAAGTGTGACAATGAGCACGTATGAGGATCAGCTAAATGCTGGGTTTTCACGGTAGTTCACAATAACTCTTAAATGAACGATCTACAAACGAACAAAACGAACTGTGATTGGTTGTTTTACATGTCAATCACGCCCTCTTGGGTGGGTCTTGGCTAATGAAAGCTACTATGGAGTCCAGACCTGCTGCTGTTGTTCTGAAGCTCTGGCTTTGCAGGACAAGGTTCTAGAAAACATTACAAAAACCACTGTGTTGTGTAAACCTGCAAACAACAAAAGATCACTTGCAAAAGTGTGTACTGTGTAATCGCCAGTATTCACTAGCTAACAGCTAACTTCTAGTAGTCATTTTCAGTTGCTGTGGTAAACTATTGAACATAGCATAGTTGTTCTGGTTGTTAGTCTGTTGGATCTAATTAATGAGAGGACAAGTGACCCGGATAATAAGCGATTAGTTCAATTAGATTTCATTTATATCACACTTTTTACTCTATTCTCACTTGCTCTATAGAGAAATCCAGATTTTGAGCCTCGATAAGCAGTCAGAGGCTACATGCAAGAAACAAAAGGATGTTCATTATGAGCGGATTAGCTACAGTTGAACATTTCTGCTGTAGTTTTGTTCAGTATTCTATTTTTTCTAGAATACATAAAGAAAAAAAAAATGCATACAAAGCATATTTTTGGCTCGTATGCTACATAGCCAAATTGCTTGGCTGCTCTGATTTAGGGCACATTACAGTAATTGTTTTGGGGTAAGTGACCGAGTTGGTCTGTATGCTGACTAAAATGTGTGTGTGTGTGTGTATGTGTTTACAGGCTAAACCTCTCCAGACTGCTGGCACAAAGCAGCCCTGCCAGAAGAGAGCGAGACTAACCCAGGATGACAGGAGCTACAGGGGAGCAGCGTAGCGCCAGCCTCAGTCAACCCGATGCTGGCACAGACACAGAAAAGCAAAAGGAGCAAGAAATTGCTTTTTATTGACCAGCAGGAACAACGAAGCAGTCGGTCGCCTTGGACAAAGGCTTAATAACATCTACAGCAAGGTTGAAATATGATGGTAAAGATGATTTGAGAGCAGGATGATGGGGAGGAAGAGAGAGAGAGAGAGAGAGAGAGAGAGAGAGATATTGAGCTGATTGGATTTGCAGTAACCATCTTAAAGACCATATTGACAATACGTCGTTAAATGGATTGGTTTACACAGAGTAATAATTTGCTGAATTTATCAACGACTGAAGTGGGGAAAAAAAGGTTTCAAGTAAATTTCGGATTTTTTTTCCTCTTCTATTTTTGTCTGGCTGATTCAGAGGAACTGTATTTGGTACCAGTGATGTCAGAATGGTCCATCTGCTGACATCAGCACCCTTTTTAATCCAATCCCAGGAACTAAAGTGACGTCTTTCCTGCTCTTTCTGTGTATTTGTGTCTGATGCTGAGCAAAACTAGTGAGTGAAGTGTAGTATTTTAGTATCTAGGTGGTAATGGTAAGAAATTTGGGGACATGTTTGCCTTGCACCTCTGGGGTTGGGGGTTCCATTCCTGCCTTCTCTGTGTGTGGAGTTGCACAGAGAGAGAGAGAGAGAGAGAGAGAGAAAGCGAGAAAGAGAGAGAGAGAGAGAGAGAGAGAGAGAGAGAGAGAGAGAGAAAGAGAGAAAGAGAGAGAGAGAGAGACCATGCTTCCAAGTTCCCCAGTTTCCTATAACAATCCAAAGACGTGCTGAAGCCTGACTGGCTTCTCTAAATTGTGTGTGTGCCCTGCAATGTGTTGGCACCCCATCCAGGGTAACTGATATAATGATGATGATCTACCTTCTAATCTCTTTTATCACTCTATATTGAGTATTATCATTTACTAAAAATACTCTTAATAATACTAGAATTTACACACTGGTGCAATAAAATCCCCAAAACACATCATCCGAGTTCATCCGATCTTGCCAAGCTTCACTCAAACACACTGCATGTTAGTTTGCAGCTAAATGAGACGACAGTAAATGATTTTTTTTTTTTATTAAATCAGTCTGTGTGTTTATTTTAAAAAACAGGCTAAAGAAGAAGTGATCTGACTCACGTCTGATATTTTTGTAGCTTTTAGTCAGAATGAACTTGTACTTGGAGATAGATATTTCTTGACTCTAATGGTTTTGCTCATTTAGAAGAAAAAGCTTACTACCACTTCCACTCAGTGCTGGAACACCTCATTTCCCAGCAGATCTAATATACTGGGCCAGACTAGCTAAGGTCAGGAGGAATAAATGTTCCCTGCGCTATTGTGATGGAAAGGTTACGAGAACACGGGATCATTTGGGTTTCCACCAAGGCCACCCAGCATCCGCGCCTGATTCCCCACCACAGTTTAATGAGGGTGCTGGCGTAGACTGCTGGAGAGGATTGCGCGTCAGCAAAGCTAGCGTCAGCAGGTGAGCGCTGGAGCTCAGCCTGTGTCTACTGGCATTCCCTTGACTACATACGTGACTGACTGACCCAAATCCAAACAAACCCACCAGGCTGTAATGTTTGGCTGTGTACAATCAGGATACTCTTCCTCACAGCTCAGGATGGAACATTCCTTGCTTTGTTGCTCTGCACGATCTATTGCGGGTGACAGAAACGAGAGGCAAATGATCATAAATGATTTTATTTGTGTGTTTTAAGTGTGATGGAAATAAATAACAAATGAAAATCTGTAACTTACATAACAGTATGAGACAGATTACAGCTGCTCCAGAGCATTCTGCTGATCTAACATGGGGCTTTAAACCCTTAATTCTGATGTCAGTCCTCCAGTATGGCACACAGAACATGATTTTTTTGGTATTTCACACTATGTGATCATTCTAGCAAAGGGAAAATAAACACAACACACTTTTTCTACCTTCACGCTTCATGTCTTTGGTGGCTCTTGTGGTGGTGGTGGTGGTGGTGGTGGTATGGACCTTACAAGCAGAGCTAAGCACGTCACAGTATCATCTCTTCCGTCATTCATATCCATAACTACGGATTATACGATAAAATAATTCTACATTGTGAGTTGTGTATTAGCGTGAGGTCAATTACACATAGGTATAGTCTGTCATTGGGGCAACAATATCACGAGGGTTCAAACAGAAAAGATAGACGGAGGCTTTAGAGCTATACGACTCCTTTAAGCTTTAAGACAGCACACTGGAAGCAATTTGGATATGGAAAAATCTGGGACTAAAAAGGCCAAATAAGACTAATGACTGTGGATTAGACGGAGCGTATAGGCTTGAGAGTGAGCTGAAGAAGAGAAGGAGCTAAGAGCGGTAGAGGAGGATCCTCTCGGCACACGTCTGGCCCACCAGGCCTGCGTACTGCTCCACCTCTTTCTCGTCGGTGCAGCCTTTCCTTTTCCGCGAGTAGGCAGCGTAAGGCATGACTGTCCTCTTGTGCAGCACCAGAACACGACCCAGGTCTTTAAGTGCACATGCATCACCTACACACACACAAAGAAGAAAATGCAGTAAGGCAGAATTTTTTTAAGCATGTGTACAGACAGGACACATTGAAGGTAAAACTGATCATTACTTGCTCTCTGTGAGATTTTTGAAGCAAACCCTGGATATACTCCTTACTTTTCTGTGTCATTTCTTATACCTGATAACATTCTAATAAGAATTTCATATCACTACACATTAAACTATTGACTATTATTACACAGGTATGTAGATATATCCATATATACACTACATGGTCAAGGGTTTGTGGACACTTGAAATATCTCATTCAAGATTTATTCTCCCTTTACTGTTAATAATGGACTCCACTCTTCTGAGAAGGCTTTCCACTGAATGTTGGATTGTGAGGATGAGCAAGGCCCTTAACCCTCAATTGTATAAAAGAAAAAAATAAGGTAAAATGTAAGTTGCTGAATTTGTGATTCATCCATTCAGCTACAAGAGCATTAGTGAGATCAGGTACCGATGTTGGGTGAGGAGGTCTGGGGTGTGATTGGGGTTCCAGTTCATCCCAAATGTGAGAGAGAGAGAGAGAGAGAGAGAGAGAGAGAATGGGAGAGAAAATGAGAGAAGGAGAATAAGAAGAAAAGAAAGAATGACAGAGAGGGAGAAAACGAGAAAGATGGAGAACAATGGAGAAATGTGTCCTGACTGCTTAAACAATCAACAGCTCAGAATCTCTAATCTTGGTTTGAGCACTTGGTTTTACCTGTAAAACTGTGTTTGTTGTTAAAACAGATAACCCACCATGAAGAGCAGAGAGCTGACTAAGGGAAAAAGAAATAACTCTTTGAGCTCTAAAAATGGCATGATGAAAAAAACAAACAAACTAGCTGGGGCCGGGGGTGGCAGCAGCGACAGATGAGCCAAGTGGAGCGTTATGATTATTATTAATAGATAAACTGAACCACCACCAGCCCTGATTCCTCTCTGTGTTTGTGCTGCAGTCATCTGGAGGCCAGCTGAAAAAGAGCAGGGGGTGTGTTTGGGGTGGGTGTGGGGGGTGTTTGGAGGAAGGGGGTGTGGGTGCAAATTAGCCTCCATCACTTTGCACATATGGAGAGTATAGTCCAATCTGCAGCACATTCCTCAAATATTCCCATCAAAATCCTGTCAAAAGCCCACAGCCACTCACGGGAATTACCGGCTCAGGAAGAAAGAACGAGTGAGAGGAACGAAGGAAGGAAAGAGAGAGAGAGAGAGAGAGAGAGAGAGAGAGAGAGAGAGAGAGATGGAAGGAAGGAAGGAAAGCGAGAGAGAGAGAGAGAGAGAGAGAGAGAGAGAGAGAGAGAAAGATGGAAGGAAAGAAAGAGAGAGAGAGATGGAAGGAAAGAAAGAGAGAGAGAGAGAGAGAGAGAGAGAGAGAGAAAGAAAGAAAGAACTCTTTCTCTCTCTCTCAGATAGAGGGAGGAAAAGCGAGTGATGGAGGGATAGAGAGAGAGGGAGGGATAAGTGCTTTGTGGAGTCAGTCAGTGTGAGTTGGCAGTGTGTGTGTCAGTGTTTGAACAGAATGATGATATATGAGGAGCAGTGAAACTGTGAGAGAGAAAAGAGGAAGTGGAGATGTAGCTGCAGGAACTGAATCAGTCACTGGTGGATATTCTCAGATATTCTGTCATACTGAGCACTTATACCCTAACAGTCTCCGAACCTAACCTAAACACTGTGCGCTTTATTACACGCATGCAAAAAAAAGTAAGAAAGAAAGAAAGAGAACAAGAAATAGAAAGGTCCTGGAAAACCCCTGAGGCCCTCTCTCTCTCTCTCTCTCTCTCTCTCTCTCTCTCTCTCTCTCTGTTTGGCAGAAATGTGCGTTTATTCCTCTGGAAAGAATTTCTTTGGTTTTCATGTTTTGTTTAAAGAATCTAAAGGCATTCTGGCGACATTTAAACTTTTCCACATACACGCTTGATGATTATGTATATTAAATTAGTCTAGAAATTTAAAAAAAAAAAAAAAAAAATCTGACTGGACATCATTTGGGAATAAACAAGTTGCATAACGAACATGAAGGGCTCATCTCTGGCTCAGAAGAGATACTCTGGGCTTTAGAGTATTTCTAATGGAGAAATACTGGGCGAAGAAAGAAACATGGCTATGGCTATAAGCCTTGAATAGCATGAAAAGTCATTGATGGGAGGAAGGGAAAAAAAGGCTGAAAATGATGAGATGTCAAACTGTGAGAGTAAACAGGGCAGAGAGAGACGGCTTTTAGCTCCACAATTAAGCATGCCAATAACACTGAGCAGAGCTGTCAAGGGTGTCAGAGGCTCTCTCTTTTTGAACAATCCAAACATCCGCTGTGCATATAAACAGCCCTCTCCCCACTCCATCCATCCTTTTACTCGTTTACAGCTCCTACTGAGGGGCACCAGGCTTTCTCAGTCAGTGGCACCGGAGGTTCACTGCACGACTCGGGGTCAGCGGTCAAACGGGAATGATAAGGAAGACTTTCTCTGGAAAGAATAAGAAGAAGAAGAAAGGAAAAAAAAAGGAGGGCGGAGCCTGACTGTTGGCTTTTCTGAAACTCCATCACTCCATGGGTTTTACATCAGCGGTAAACAGGAGAGAGGAGAACAACACAAGGACACAGTGCTGGCTGTGTCTCAATTAAAACCTTGCATTCAGAAATCTTATCCAGATTTTTTTTATCTTAAAATTCTTAAAACTCCATACAAAGTGAAATGACAGCAGAGCAGTACTGATTTAAAAATACACCTCATATGTGAAGTTTTTGAGCAAGACAAATAAAGCAAAAAAATTCCCGTTGGATTTCCTGACTCGTTTGCATGTGGCAACACCCACAAATCTCCATAAAAGGTCAAGAGCATGAAATGAAAATGAAATGAACCAAGAAAGGTAGAAGTGGAAGTTATTTTGACTCACTTCTATGTCCAACAAAATATATTTTATTATATATATTATTATTATTAATAAATCTTTCAGTATATATTATTTGACATCACCACAACACCGATTCAGCTTCTCTTCGATTCATGTGTGCTGAACATGAGCAAAGCAATCATAGAAAATAATTATGTGTTTCTTCACATATTGCAATTTCGCCGATTAAAGTCATTTCCTGCGTAAAAGCACAAAAAATCTCCACAAACTGGAAAAAAATTTAAAATAAACCAGGCTCAATTTCTTTCTAATCATGTTTGTAATAATCGTTCATTAACTCTTACATGTAACATAATATAGCTATTATTGAAGCCATAAACACACAGGCGATGGGAGTTATTTTTCTCGTATACCTTGCTAATGTTCACCAGGCATGAAAGCGTTAACACAGGGGAGAGAAAAAAATGGACAGGAGTTTATTGAAACCACTGAGCTCTGTTGGTCAGGGTTTTTTTTTCACGGCGCCTCCTCTGTTGCTCAATAGGACAAGGTTGCCTGACTTGACAATCTCCACATACGTTTTCAATAAACAAAGCCAGACATACACACACCAACACACACACACACACACACCCCAACCTAGCTCTAGCCACAGACATACTATTCCCGACATAGTATGATAAACTAGCTTCACTCATACTTCATGGAGATTAAGGTAGAGAGAAGAAAAGAACAGTGGTATGAGGGGGCCTGTGGTCATAAGTATATACTATAATGCAATTCTTTATACATTTATATATAATATAGGAGTATATCATTTGGTTTGCTGAAGCTACATTCACAAATACAATTGTAGTCACCAGTCTCTGTACTACTGGTTGCTATAGTAATAATGTTCATCAGTGGTTGGCACATTTTAGCATTCCACTTAACTCTATATAAAATTCAGCATTTATCTGCAGCATATCATACGAGATGTAGGAGAAGCAGTGTGTGCTCTTTGCCATGGATCGGATCACGTGCACTCTACTGCTAGTCGTTGCACTGACCCTGCATAAAGTTCATTAGATACGCCCACATCTAATCGCCGACGTTCACCGCCGCTCATGTCTCCGGGAGTTGGGCAGCTCTCACTGAAACTGAATGATCTCTGGTCGCTTTCTGACTGCATTTTTGAACGCAGCATAACTGCAACAAGGTGCAGGCTGGGAAAAAAACACTGATGTTATGTGCGAGACCTGTACGACTCAACCGCAAGCAATCAGACATATCAGTGTTAACAAGAACACTGGTGCTCGCAATGTTGGCAAAACTGCCACTCTGCTGCATTTATTTGTGTTTTTTTTTTTTTTTTTTTTTTTTTTTACAGGAATGGAGATTCGATTAAATCATAAATGCGCAATGGCTCTGGCTTGGACTTTTGACTGCAGAAAGGTGGTTAGAGCAATTTCAATGCCTTCAATAATTACGTTCACCGGCCTCCAACTGGCAAAGTTCCTCCTCCTCCTCCTCAAACAACTCAAAGAGACTGGAAGGCAGGGAAATGCATTAGACTGTACAAGGGACTCATGCAGTCCTTGCCAGTGCGAGAGCAGTTCTGTATTAAAAGTAAAAGTCTGAAATAGCTGGCATCCTCCGGCTAAGAACAACAGGCCAGGCAGGACTGGAGGTAACGCAAGAAAGGTTCATAAACACTGCAAGCAATGACAGATTTTGTGTGTGTGTTACGCTCTGCTGAGTTGGGACCCAGGCACTGCAAAAACACAACTATAGAACTAGAAACTTCCTTTTCAACTGTGAGGATTGTTCTGTCAGGATTGTAGTGATTATATTGTATACAAACACACAAAATATTTAAAGTGTTCATTGACTTAGTTAAATGCCATTGCCATGAAGCAGAAAGGAATTACATGCCATTGTTTTTCCTGACTTAAACAATTAATCTGATCACCTACTCATGTACTAACACCATCATGTCCTCATCAACAATCCAGGAAGCAAGTGTCTTAAGCGCCGTACAGCGAGTTTAATCCATACGTAACCCCCGTTTTTCTGTGCAGTGTTTTCGTGTGAGAGCTAAATCACAGATCTATATCAGACAATTTAACAGAGACAGAAATTTGGTGGCAATCAAGAACTATGAACTATGAAACAAAAAGAAAAAAAAAAAAAACACATGCCAAGATAAGTAGTGGAATGATTTGTGGTGTCTCAGAATTCCCAGTGGCAGATCTGCTTCTGTCCTGATATGACCTGCCAGGAGGGCAATGGCTCCAACTATGACCTCACTGTGTTTGCCGAATAATAGTCGCGCTCCATGTTTCTTGTTACCATGCTTAAGAAAAGGAAAACAAAGAGCTTTGTGTTAAGACTGCTACTTTACATCTTACACAACCCTCTAAATGTTGGCTGGAGCCACTGATTTAAGAAGCAATACCTGTTGATGGCTATGTCCCAGGTCTTACTGACACAAAATGCCAATACGTCAAGGCAGCTAATAATCAGGATTTAGAAGTAGCAAGTGTATAAACGTGTTCTTAAAGTAAAGGTACATTAGGTAAGAATTGTGGAAAATCAATTTTTCAGTTTAACAAGTGGAGTTTAAGAAGTTTCGAACCCACCCACATTTTCACTCATGAACACAAAGCTCCGCCCTCCAAATGTCTGACCAGTAAGCCTGCTAACTAAACTGTCGTGACATCAATTAGGACAAAGCCATGTTACAGCTATAAAAACATAACATAACTTCTCATAATGATTTATAACCAAAGGGGCGGAGCTATAAAATGACTGACAAGCGGCAAATCCGAATATAAACAAATATAATGGCTTAAAAGTGTTTTGAAAAGTATTTTCTACATATTATTTGTACTAGTAAGAAATGAAAATTATTGACTATTGCATCTTTAAATATATCCACCATCGAGTTAAGCATGGTGCGCAAAGGGTGAGAGTTTTCCAGCCCAAATATTCTCCAAGTATTTTATGTATTTTTCCAAGCAGAGAACACAAAAGATTAGAAGTGTGAGAACGAGGAAACCAAAACGAGGCATCGGCTAAAGCAAACGGCAAAGAAAGAAAATGAATCAGCGTAGAAAAACACTCGACAAAAAAGAACGAGTAATTGCTCCACAGGCTGTCGGGGCTCTCCCTCTCTCTCTCTGGCGTCTGCTAGTCGGCAGTGATATTATTTCTATTCTTATTACCATCATCGTGGCCATTATCTGCTCAGTGTCCAGGAATGACCGCATGCATGACCTGGCTGAACTGCTCTGTGCTGGGTCCTGGGCTCTGTCAGAGACTGGCTCTAATCCATATTGTTTCAACATAAGCAAGCCTTATTAACTTCTTACTCGGCAAAAATGTTAAATACACATAAAGGCTTCCTAACCAAGCTCTAAAACATGGGAGTGATGGGAAATTAGAGCACACACTGGTTGAAATGTAGTACTTGTGCCTTGTCTACATTACAAGCTTTATTCCTTCAGATCAGATCTTCACACGCATTCGTGGCCCACATCCGTCTCCTAAAACGCGGCACGAACAACAAATAAAGACTTATTTGTGAGACAATCCATCACAGTAGAAGCAACAAATGAATACCTGGCCCAAGCCTGTGTCACTGTTTGCTCTGATGGTCAGCAAACAGCTTGTCACAGTTACTGAAGTCCAGATGGCGAGCTTTCTTTAGCTGTGGGTTTTTTTTATTGGCACTGTCAGGCTGAGTGATGTGTGGGTACAGGACAAAAGCCAGCAGTGGCAGGACAGCGGTGTGGATGGATTCACAGGGGTATTTACAGTATATGGGAGAGTGTTTCTTTCACATTGTTTTTGGCTGTGCGTGTCTTGGGCCGTTGCTTCGATTTGGTTTCTGTAGCAAATTTCTGTATCAAGTCAACATCCTCGTCCCCATCTGAACTGCTTCAGCTTTCACCCGTGTTTGATTTGCTGTGCTGTCAACGTGGATTAATGATGATAATCTGACTGTCCTCGTTCACGTCGCATTGCCACATATAATAACCTAGATGTGCATCCATAGCCACAAAAGTAGCTCAGTTTTGTAAAAACAGAGTTTTCTTGTGAAAAAATCTGATATACATTGTGACAGAAAATCACTAGAACCAGGTAAAGTGAACAAGCCACAGTGATGAGAACACAAACAACTCACTGCCCACTTTATTATGGAATGGATTTTGGTGCCAAGTGGACTGTTTTGGGTATTTCAGAAACCGCTGATCTCCTGGGTTTTTCACACACAAGTCTCAAGATTTTCAGTGATCATCGATTCTCTGGGTGGAAATTCCTTGTTGATGAGAGAGGTCAGAGGTAAATGGCCGGACTAGTCCGAGCTGCCAGGAGGGCTTGGGTAAACTTATACAGCCAACAAATTTTGAGCCGGATTAGCTGAAGACCAGCCAAACACTGGAATCTGAGACAACAGAGTGCACAGAGTCACCCAAACCTGGACACTTGGTCTTTTCTGGTCTTCACCTGTCCACTAGTTTGGATAAGTCTGAGATCATGATGTCTCAGATTCCTGTTCTTGGCTGGCAGGAGTTGAAGCTGATGTGATCTTCTGCTATTCTAGCTCTTCCACCTCAAGTTCTGATGTGTTATACTGTGATGCTGTTCTGCTCACCATGGTTGATTATTTGAGTCAGCTAGAACCAGTCTGGTCATTTTCCTCTGATCCCTCTCCTCAACCAGGGGTTTCAGCCTGCAGACCCAAGTACACAGGATGTTTTTAGAGACTGATGTGTGTGAAGATCCCAGGAAACTTTCAGAAAGGTTCAAACCAGCCCAACTGGCACCAACATCCATGGCACAGTGTTTCTGATGTTTGATGTGAACAAGCTCTTTACCTGTAGCTGCATGATTTTATGCACTGCGCCGCTACGACACGATTGGCTGATTAGATAACTGCATAAATGTGCAGATGTTTACCATAGTGCTTTCTTTTCTCTTTCAAGGATCATGGTAAACTCTTCCAACGTGAGGTCTCAGGGGGAAGGGAGGAGAGACTAATGAGCTAACAAGCTGTGGCAAAACACTACCCTGCCACACCATAATTCATAGTTTTCAGCAGAGATCACAAAACAAAAGCACTCTTAAGATCCTTTTGAATGGTCGCATGCATGTAGACACCTGCATCTGGGTTGACACAGTGCTTGTGCTTGCTAAAAACAACACATGCGCTGGTTAAAAGAGCCGTGATTTTCAGAGAACGTTACCTGCTTGGGTGTCTTCATGGAGGCGGGAGTAGACTGAGGTTTCAAGGCGGGGGACGCATTTCTCTATGGGCACCCATGTGTATGTCTCCGGGCACAGAAGGTCTGAAGGCAGGTACTGACCCTGAGGAGAAACAAGAAGGAACTAGTTATGCAAAAAAAAACAAAACAAAAAAAAAAAAAAAACACATTCTTGATCTGGTATGCCAGAACCCTCTCATATTTGATTCGCATTGAATCTCAGTACAGCCATAATTTCATGTGATAAATTAGCTGTGCCTTGTCATTTGTTTAGTGAAACCTCAAAAGTGCAAATGGATTTCTGGCCTTGAGAGCCCTCATTATCAGTGCCCTGAAATGCAATGACCGAAAGTCAAATTAACCCTCCTTCAATGTAAACAAGCAGACGCCTTCAAGACGTCTGCCTTTCTTCAAGCACATGCATATCAACCCCCTGCACTCACGGACACACACCCGCTCGATCCGGACACCACCGAGGACTTGGTCTGTTGAACTATGAGTGTTTGGTTGAACTGCTAATAAAATGGCTTGAGACTTGAGATTCCTTCAGAAAGAAATAGAGAGATAAGACGTAGATTTGGAGTCTGCGTCAGTTTTTATTCTACTTACCCCTTCAGCAAGCGGTATCAATGAATATCACTACGCAAAAGACAGTGAAATAAAAATGGTATAGCTCACTCGCGGTTGCGTTAACTGAAAATTTCCTGTCAAATTCATGGAAATTCCTGGAAAGACCATCTCTCATTTTGTCAGAAACAAAATAGGGCATCTATAGTTGAAAAGCTTTCTTGGAGAAAAGTTTTTTTTTTCCTGGTAAAACATCCCGCTGTGCAATTCAATTCTATACAGCTATACTATAATTCAATCAGTGGATGGAAAAAAATGATGCATACATGCACACACGGACATCTCTGTTTCTTTGTTTATCTCTGCAGCTCGCTTCAGGGGGCGGAGCTAAAGCTTTCATGGGAGTTTCTGATACATAGCACGTGATGATCAATCCCTATGTCCCCTATTATCTCAGTGGAAAACGTCAGAACGAAACAGAAATATCTACAAAACAATTTTTATTCGTGTTCATTAAAGCAAGAATCTCTAAAAGCCCTAAAAGTCATTTTTGATTTCACGGGCGCTTTCTGGCTCCCAGAGGTTCCACAAACAGGATTTTGTCTGTCGTTATCCCCCGGCAGAAACTATGTGCCATGTTTCCACAAGCAGGAGGTTATGAGAATCGGGTGCTTGGAGGCTCGGGCCCCTTATTCTAAACATTGAGTGGTGAAGGTGAAGTATTCACACCCCATCTTTCTCACAGTCACTCTGTCAGCAGTGCGACACTACACAGGATCTACAGACTGAACGGTCTTATTCACAAGAATGTCACGTCAACAAAAAGGGTTCCTGGTTCTAGTTTAGGACAAATGATAGGAAAAAAGTCCAGGTTTATATCTTGTGGAGGGTCTGTGTGTGAGAGGACAGCAGTGAGCTCAGGTTTATTGGCATTTTATTGGCTGAATTATTTAACGATATATTTACATTCTTCAGAAACAGCATCACTAATATAATAACACAGTATTTATTTATTTATTTTTTGGGAACAATGAGTCGAATCAATATACTAAACTTGAATTCATCAAATCTTTAAGACAATATTAAAGGATATATTTTTATATATTGCATTCATTTAGCATTGGTTACCTCACTTCTAAAGCATATTATTGTGTTACTAAAGTAACTTGTGTTACTTTATATATATAAATGTATCATAGACACTTCTAATCAGTTTGGAATTAAAATAAAAGCATTAAATTATTAATATTTATCATGATCTTTATTTTTCCGAAAAATTTAGGTTAAAAATTGTGGCTAAAAATTGTGTCAGAATGTAGTCACAATATCAACATTATGTCATATCACCAGTTCTTGATGTAGTAGCCTATGGAAAGTTTCCTGTTTATTTATTCTATTTCTTGTAAGGTCGCATTTCCTTCAGTGGTTCTTTCAATATTAACTACATTGATGTGTCCATTAAGACAAGCTCATATGTCAAATTTTTATTGTATAGGAAGCCGAGTGATGAGTGAATGCTGGTTAATTTTCCTGCATTAAAGTGATAATGTGTGGAAGGTGGTATGGTGCAGTGCATCAACTGGCATTCAGAAAAACTGCTCATTATTTGATCCCGGAAGGTGTGGTCTTTTTTCCACAGGTGTTATCGAGGGCTTCGGGGTAATATTATCTTTAATTCTTCAATCTTAATGCGATATTGAAAGGAAGACATCTATTCCTTGCGAGAATGAAAGGAAGACATCCACCTGGTCGAGATACACTCACGTTTTCACAAATACGTGGGTGGAGAAGGAAGGGCTGGTGCATGGAACTAGCCTGCAGACACGCTTCCTGCCATCGAAGTGATGACGTGAGAGCCTGTTCCAACAGGTCTGGTGGTGCTCTCACACACACACACACACACACACACACAGGAAACCCAGCTTTCCATAAATGCAGAAGACAGATTCAATGGTATCTTTTAGGAAAAGGCACAGCTGCCTGAGATGAAAGACAAGGTGATGCTGAGCTGAAGAAAAGGTTAGGTAGTAAATAGAGACGTAGGGGGAAAAAAAGGCACCAAGGTGGCATTGATGCTCATGCAGATGATTAATCTGAGAGACAGAACTGTGGAGTCTGGCTGCTTGTTATCTCCAAGTCTGTTCCACTTCCTCCTATGTGTGGCTCTACTGGCCATAAGCTAAGCTCAGCATCACCACCACCACAGGCATTTCTGTGCTTGTACTCGTTTTCTCAAACATGCTGGCTTTGTCTTTAAGGTTTCGCGGTGAACGTTCACGCCTTTAAAATGATTTCAAAAAAAAAAATTCTGCAACTCTCTCTTTCTCTCTTTTTTTATTATCCCCTGGTCCAGTTATTCAGATGACAGCTGTTTCTCATGATATAAGGTAAGTGGAGAAAAAAAAGATGAAAAAACAGCCAAAAAAAAAGATGATGATTTCTGCCATCCATAAATCAACATGCTCGACTAGGTTGTGTTAGATAAGGGAGGATGTGATAATACAGGCACAGGGCCAACGAGATCTTTCTTAAACGACAAAAAAAAAAAAAATGACGCAAAGCCAAACACCCTGGTGACGAGCTTATCTCGCTGAAATATTTGATTTTGTCGTTTGCTGAAGCAGAGCTCATCAGTCTTGCACACACGATGTGAGAAAATGAACCGTGCTCTGAACAGTCGAGTGCAATCAGCGAGAACGCCAGAGAAACAATGTAAACGTTCCTATCACCCGTGTGTCTCGGTCTTCACGAGCCTCGTTCCATCCCTCATCGATATGGCAATGAAGGTACCGATGACAAACATGCCTCCCTCTTCAAGCCTCATTAACCTCGCCAGAGCAAAGCATGAGAAAGACTAGGAAAGGCTGAAATTTCGTTTTGTTTGTATAGTACATGTCATATAGCGCTTGGGCTGCTTCACAAAAGCAAAAAAAAAAAAGGTCTGATAAAATGTGAAGAAGGTTGGTGGAAGCACAAACACATACACACTCACACAAATAGATAGCTGAAAAGAAAAATAGGTGGGATAGATGAGGCAGAGATAAAGCCAGTGAAGGAATTCGGTGTGGATGGAGCCGGAGGGAAGTGATGCATGTATGAACTCTTTATCAGCTTGGAATCGGTGGATGCTACCACCATGTTTTAAGGGGACAACTATTTACAAATCTGATACCGGTCATGGTCCATGTGGATGCTTGTTTGACTTATTGGAAAGATATGTAGCAGAGATGACATTTTGACAACTCCTCCAACACTTCCTATTCGGAAACAAAATGCAAAAATATATACTTATATATATTTATATATATCAAAAAAGACTAACAAAATACTCCTCTTGTCTTTCAAACGAGAACAAAAACAAAAACGCTGAAGTAGTGTCACCTAATTTCTCTCACTTGCTCTGACAGCACCTTCCCCCTCCAGCCCAAAGTCCCATACCTGAGATTTATTTGAAAAGCAATTAATCAGCTACATAAATCCTGAGGCTCACTGCTGGCCAGGAATTCTTGTGAAAGAGAAAACCTCTCACCTCTCCAACTTGAGCTGTGTGCACATGGGAGCCCTGAAGAAGTGCAGAAGAACTTATCTGTAATCAGAAATCCTGGATACAAACGGTGATAAAAAATGAAGGAGATTGCGAAACTAATCTAAAGTCCGACTCTGATTGCACATTTAATCAGGAGAAATTTGCTAAATTGTTGAATTGCAGGACATGACCCTTTTATAATCGAAAATTTGCAAAGGTACAGTTAGAAAAAATTCCTTGATAAAGATCCTAAAGGCAACAAGAACCACTGGTGATGAAGTTATTGCTATAAATTCAAAGTGCTTACATTTTAATTCGTAGTGGTGCTTCAGGTTACCATTTTCTTCCCCAGTTTGGTTACTTGCCAATTTCTACCCAACAGCCAGTTCCCATTTTCAAACTGCTGCATCACAGGGCAGTGTAACACATTCGGAAAAGCAAACCTCAACTTGCAATCTTCTGCATACACAAGAAAGAGAATCTTTAAAAGTCTGTGCAAACTCTCCTCTACATGATGTTACATCTCTAGCCCTGTAGCCCAGAAAGGTGATCTGCCTTTAGATAAATAATTGACAAACACTTGTTCCTCACAAGCCACAAGAGAGGATCTGCTACTGAAGCCACATATATACAGATATTTATCATCACTGTTATTGTACTGTACTTTGCTGTGGAAGCTTTGATCAATGCCCGAGTGGCCAGCAAATCTCAAAACTTCTACCTAATGTTAGAGCTTTTGCACAATACTTTGACTGAAGAAGTAGTCTTTGCCACATATACATTTATAGATATATGTAGTTTTTCTTCGCATATCCTAGCTAGTTTGGAATTGGGGTCAGAATGCAGAGTTAGTCATGATACAGCACCCTAGAGGTGATAGAGTTGCTCAAGGACCCAACAGAGGCAGCTTGGAAGTGCTGGGGCTCAAACCCCCAACCTTCTGATATAGCCTTAACTGTTGATCCATCACTATACATTATATGAAGAGGGGATGGTGCCAGACACAGTCTCCCACTAACAGAACTACAAAGGTTCATACAGATGTGGTAGCTTAGTGGTTAAGGTATTGGACTACGGATCAGAAGGTTGTCAGTTCGAATCGCATTCGGTCCACCAAGCTGCCACTGCCCTTAATTCTCACTTGCTCAGTATAAAATGAGATGAATTGTAAGTCGTGCTGGAAAAGAGCGTCTGCCAAATGCCGTAAATGCAGATCTGAGCTCTATTTCCTTCAGTATCCATATATCACACATATCCATACCTAGTGGAATTGCAAAGAGAGCAGAATTCGCTTACGCATGGAAGTCAAGGGTACTAGGTGTGTTTACGTCAAGAGAGATCATACCTACCTAATCAGCATGCTAAAACAAAGCGGTCAATATTACTATGCTTTAATAACTACTCAGATAGAATTATATAGTAAAGCTTGTGCACACTGAGGTCATAGCGTAGAATAGCAACCCATCAAAACATTTACCAACCCGTCCCCTCCTTTATACAGTCCAGAACAATAGATAGGCCTATCCCTACTGTCAGGAAGGCAAACGCTTTCAGAGCAACATATAGGAACAAAAAAAATACCATTGCACAAAAGCAGACACACATGTGCTCACTTGCCCATGAGTGCTCTCACCACCGGATTTAACACACCGACAAAAGGCACAAACACTGTCGCTGACATAGCAACAGTGTTTGTTCCTTTTGTCTGTGGGGTTAAAGTGCTTTGTTAGGACTGGAGTAAATACCGCAGTGTGGTATGCATGTGGATAGGAAGAAGGTGAGTGAGGATCGGGTTGAACCGCTTCGCAGCAATGTGTGAACCGGGTTTGGACTGAATCACAGCTAGACACTGACCAGGTTTGAAAAATCTCCACTTTCACTAGCACTCACTCTCTCTCTCTCTCAAACATACACACACACATCCTTAGACCTCCCTGCAAGGCGAACATTAGTAAGGGTGTGTGTGTATGTGCGCGTGTGCTGTTGAGTGACACACATAAGCACACACGCACAGCAACTGGACAGGCTGTTGTTAATGGAGAGAGGAAAGTCAGGCTATGAAAGACAAATGTAAACACTTTGCATTGCTGCCCATTTTGTTGAAAAAGAAAAAAAAAAACAACACAATGTCAAGGCTGTGCCTTTGCTCGTGGCTGAAATCGAGACATTTGGACTAACCGCCACTTTTCAAAACACATGGGACCAGCCAAGACTTTTCACACCAGACAACATATAACAGAGGGACAAACTTCAAATAAACACAGCATCTTGGCAACCCTGGGCTGCTCTGCTACACACACACACACACACACACACACACCCAGCTACGTGTCAGGGGCTCTACGGATGACAACTTAATGATGGGAAAATATTTTTACAGGATTGTGTTTCGGCAGAGCAGCGTTTTACAGGCCCAGGATCCCCAGGCCTGTTTTTATCTCTCCATCACTCTGGCCATTTATTGGAGGGCAGCTTGAGCCTTCGAAAGAGCGTCTTTACTGCCAGGGTCTTATGTCTGATTCTGCTTACAGTGGCTCACATTGCTCCAGACTGTTGCTCTATTCTGGTTTTTCGACCCGAGATACGTCTGAAGCTTGTCCAAAAATGGTGCTATTACAGAAAATAATCTTACTCTGTGCATCGAGTTGAAACACAGTTTAAAAAACGAGACCTACCGTGAAGACGTCGATGTGGGAATGCGAAAGAAAACAGAGGGCCAACATAGAAACCAACTTTTCTAAACATACGCAATGATTTTGAAAAACGATGGCTTGGGAGTCCTGGAATTCATTTGGTCACGCTAAAACAGTCTGTCTTTGTTACTGCATATGGTGCCATTTGAGCGAAGGGACGCTTTCAGACTCCCTCAAAACAGCCTACACGCAAGGCTCTAAAAATAAACGCAGAGTGAGTTAATGGTAATGCAAACATGCCGCTTTTGCTGCTGGACATCTCTGGCTTCGTTCATCCTGATGCTGGAGCTAAACGCTCACCTTCCAACCTTGTGACCTTCACACCTCCCACACCACCAACACACCACACTTCTCTCATTCAAAGATACACCCTATTGTAGGGTTTGACTTCTGAACTTTGACCCTGTGCCCTTCGTCCTTGGCCCTGTCAGCGCTCGTCAAGTGAGAGGTGCAGCAAATGCTTGGCGACTGGGCCCCAATCTAAACACATAAACCATTACCATGTCACACTGTGACAACCTTTAAAAGAACATGCTTCGTAAAATGGGAGATTATTAGAGAGCTATGCGAACGGGTCATTGATGCTAGTGGAAAGTATGCATCGAAGAGAAACAGGGAAAATTATTACACTGAACAACTTGCCAGTTTATTAGGTACTTCTGTCTTTTAACGAATGGCGTGAATTCATCTCGAGTTTGGATTCTACAAGACCCTGATACACTGTGCAGCAACGTTAATAAAAATAATAATACGCATGGCTTTTTTCAACACACACTTTCCACTTTATTCAAGGTACTCAAAGATTTACAAGCTGCAGGAATTGAAGCATGTCCTGTTCTGGGATCTACACTATGATGATTGACGAGCTGTCAGGCTTTTCATAAAGCGTGTATGTAGTCACAATAGGGATAAACACTGGTAGAAACACAGAGTGCTAACATGAGTTATGAAAACATAGCATCAGCCCAGGATATTAACATAAACTGGCGTAATGAAAATTTGTCACACTTCGAATTGAAAACGGCTCCAAGATTCGCTTTGCTTCACGGGTTCTGATCCGTCTAACAGCACCACGGCGAGGGATACAGACAGACAACATGTTTCTGGACATGTGATATGAACACCAGGATATTTCCAGTTCCTCAACCGGTGTGGTAATTATGATGATGATGATGATGATGGAGAGTGAAGATCCGAAATCACTGATATACTATGAAGAGATCTGGTGAATATTAAGGCCATGGCATTTGAGTGACACTATTTACATTACAAGCAGAGCAGGCAGCCAATAACAAAACACCTTCCACAGATAACTGAGGCACTCTTCTTTTCTTTTGCATTAGATCATCGCAAAAAATCCTAGAAGTCTAAGGAAGTGAAAGAGAACACCAATAAATGATTATTTTCAAAGATAGAGAGAACTCATTTCTCCAAAGGTTGGAGGGCACTAGTAAAAAAGAAGAGAGCAAGAAAGTGCAAAAGGCTTTCCTTCCTAAGCCTGCATTGTACTTGAAACCTGAAGCAACCAATCTTAACAGAAGTGTCAGAGACATTAAAGTTAGGTAACAAAAACATCACGAGGATAAATTAACTGCCTTGCTTTAAGAAAGGGTTCTAATGCTTTAAAGAAATGACACAGATCCTAAAAATCTGTCAGGAATGAAAGAGTAGAGTCAGGACGAATCATCCTTTATGACACACTGCCCTAACATGCACAGCCATCAGAGATCTGATCCACCGTAACACACCCTGAAGTGTGAACTCCAGTGAAGCAGGTAACAGCCATCCAGTGAGAACTGGGAAGCAATAATGAGTGAAGCACAAATGGAACAGATTACATGCTGAAAATGATTCCACTTCAAAGCTATGGCGGCATGGGGAGAGAGGAAAAAAAAGAAAAGAAAAAGAGGCAAGCGCTTGCCAAACAAAACGTGCGGTAATTGTTTATCTTTTCTCTCCGAGCCGCTCTCTTTCATTGCACTGAATCGCTGCCTCTTGCTCGTTCTCGCTTCCTATCGCTTTCATCTAGTGTGCTCTGCTGGCGACGTGTGGTTTATGGGACGGCGGAGGAGGAGGAGGAGAAATGAGAGAGAGCGAGAGAGAGAGAGAGAGAGAGAGAGAGAGAGGCTAGGCGAGAGTGCTTGGATCGGTATGGATCTCTTCACACATCAGACTTTTTTTTTTTAAAGCTTTCACAGCTTGACATTAGATCTCCTAGATCTAGACGTTCCATATGGTTTTAACGGTTCAGGTCCTTTAGGAAGTTTCTCCCAAAAAGTACTAAGGCAGCTAATAATGTAGGTTGAAGAATGAAGGCAAGACGTTGCAGCGTTCTACATGGGACACTACCTCGGTCTGCCATCAGATGTCTTTTATTATAGGGTTTTGTGATTTCTTTCACAGAACATAGACATAGTGCAGCTAAATTATGACCTAGTGAAAGCTCCATTTCATTCATTCATATCCACTGACCCGCTCATGGATGTAATGGATCATCACTACTAATCGATATATTTAGACGTTTGTGAAAGGTGTAAGGAAACTTACATAGACCATGAGAACATTCAATTCAATTTACAAATTTATCTCTAATGAGGAAGCCAGAGTTGATGACTACAAGGAAAATCTCCGAGACAGTATGAGGAAGGAACCTTGAGAGGAACCAAACTCTAAAGAGAACCCATCCTCATCTGGGTGACACCAGAGAGTGCAATTATAAATCCTTAATTAGGCAAAAAGTACCAATTGTGTCAAGAGCAACTTTTGAGTCGGAGCACCAGATTCGTAGTGCGGCTCTGTCGTCCAGGATGTACAAATATGTGTGACAAATAGAAGGAAAAACCAGTGGAAAATATCGTAGCGGGTCCGACTTTGATGAGGAGAGAAAGTTCATTTCATCAATCATTTCACCGAATGTTTTGTTCATCAAAGGGTTTGAAGTTTGCACGGATTTGCAGGAACTGTTTTTCCTTTAATCTGTCGCATGTGTGTTTATAGAAGTAAATATGTACGAGAGAGAGAGAGAGAGAATGTGTCTTTTCAGATGCACTTGTTCCCACCTGCCTTGACATTCCTCAAGATTTACACAAGTGTACAGAGAGAGGGAGACAAACAGACAGTGCAGTGAGATAAACCAGGACAGGAACTGTGCTACAACGTTTGGTAGACATTATGAAGTGAAAACAGGGTTCCACATGTAGGTCTGGACAAAGGTTCTCTCTGACAAATGTGTTTTAGAGGAAAGCAACAAGCAATCCAAACACATTACGAACATATTACATTTTAACCAGGGCTGTAATTCTGTGACAAATACTATAAAACATTAAAATACGCCGAAAAACAAGTGGTTCGGTGTTTTCCGTTTGTTTCCGTACTCTAAAAATACTGCACTTTCTATGAGAAGCCTAAAGACAGCCCCCCCCCCCCCCAAAAAAAAAAAACCCTGCTTAGTGACAGGACTACAAATATTTCTCTTTTTCTCCTTGTTTGGCCCCAAAACCATAGTCTCTCTTAATGCTTTCTGTCGGTCTCTTCCTCCCTCTGCCTTTCTCCCCAGCTCCTTTCTCCTTCTCAGTGGAAACTTTAATGGCTTCCTGCTCTAAATACGAGGCATTCTCTCGCAGAAACAATAACAACAGGAATAAGAAGTACTTTATTTACACCCATAGGACAGACTTGTGCATGTGTACCCGGGGTGGGGTGTAGGTGGGGGCTCGGGGTATTAAAGGAGCTGGGTGCAGGAGTCTTGGCTTAAGTTAGTTGTTTATGTGGTACAGGGGAATTGTACAACAGTCAACTTTATTTAATAGTAACTTAAGTTTTGTAGGTATTAGAGATGTAGATATCAAATGAAAAGCACATTTATGCTCAGACTACCAGATACTTGAGGGACGTGGCAAAGAGAATTAAGTTAGATGCTGCCATTTCAGAGTCTGTGTAAAAACAGCTACAACAACAAACAACAGAAACACCCCTTTCGGTTTAGGCCATGCCCACTTTAGACTTAATTCTGAATATGACAGTGAACAGATGCAGATCCAGTTGTTGTGTTACACCCATAGCAGGTATGTAAACTATGAACAATTCATCTGTTATTGCTTGAGAATATCCTGCATTCTAATCTAAACAACAACAACAACAACAAAAACAAACATTTCAGTGTGAGATCGGGTTTAATTGATAGAAATAGTTTGGTTAAGCATAATCTTCATCAGCACACGCTAAGGCATAATGGAAAAAAAATAGATAAGTACACATTTCATATTAAGATTAATAATAATAAAAAAAAACAGCAATAAACGGATTGAAATGTAGTAATGTCAAAATACTTAAAAGCTGAGGGGCCCAGTGCAAGGCTACAAAGAAAAAGGGAGAGAAAAGCCTGACAAAGATAATAAATTTGCAGCACTCTGTTCTTACGATTACAGTTAAATAGAAGCACAAAGAAACAGAAACAGTTTAGAACTGACTGTCAGAATGATAAACTTAGACCGCAAAGTAATGACAAAGCCATCTTAATATAATTATGTATGAAAAATGACTATGTTTGAATACTAAACCTAAGATCATAAGTGTTATTCATACATTCTCCACATGCTTTCAAGGTAGAGTCGTGTGCGGAGGTGTGTGCAAAAACAGAGTTTGGTGGGGTAGAACAGCATTCATAATGGCAAAGCCTTAGAGAAAATTAAATTGAGAGGCTATCAAACTTGACTTATGCTATAAGCAACCATCTAGTGATTGTTTTTTATTTTAAAGAAAGCCTATAAAATCTAGCATTCAGAGAAGAAGCTCATTTTCGGATACCTTTGTTAAGCTGCGTTCAATACAAGAGGTTGAAATCCTTAACAGGGGTTGATACACATTTTTAGTAAAATTACCAGTCTATTTACTCTAGAAACAAACACAAAAAAGCTGAGCGTTTGCACAGAATAGAAGATCAATGTAGTGTAATATTTCAATATACGGACATTATCCACTCCATAATCTGCCTTTCAATAGTATCAAACATCATAGGCACACTGTCAACACTTATACTTCGTCTTTATTTGTGGAATTATTTTAAGATTTTTAACCAAAAAAAAAAGGACAAGATATTTTGCAACCACAGAATACTAATAAACGACTCTATTTGGCATACAAAATGCAAACATGGCAACCATAGTCATGCTCTTTCCTGGGCACTTAGTGTTATTATCAAGCAATAGATTATAACGTAACATTAGTAAGCAGATAAAATAAAACATATTTAACAAACTTAACATTTTAACAAACATTTTTACAAGTAGGAAGACAGAAAAAAAACAATGCTGACTCAAACAACCATGTAGAATTCACATGCAATCACTTTGTGATACACTAGGGGGCTCTTTATTTACTACTCTACACCTATTTATCCAAACTGAACCTTCATCACATTTTATTAAAATGACTTCTATCACTGTTAGTACACTACAATTGACCTAATGTTAGCAGAGTCTAGCTCTTCATGGTCTAACATTAACTGGATCACTGACACAAACCCTTAAAGATTAAACACTGCCATATCAGCCATCATACCATGCAACAGTAAGAAGATGGCAAAAGCATGGAAAAGGCCTTCGGGGTAAAAGAGTGCACCTCCAGATTACTGCCAGACACTAAACACCATCCTGAACAAAGTTCCAAAATGATTGTTTCCTTTGGCTAGGACTCTGAATGAACAGGAAGCACTGGGAAACACCTGGCTAAGGGCGGGAAAATGGGAAGCTCTCTGTGATATTCTGAAACACACTTCAGCCAGAAGCCCACAGAATGGCTCATTCCACTCCATTAGAGCTATTCAGCAAGCTGGAAACAGGCTACAAGCGACCGGGGGCCAAGAGGCCATTAGTCCCCCTCAGGCAGAGACAGGGCCAGGAAATCACGTCTTAAACTGGACTGCACACTGGCCAGACTGGATTTAGAGTAATGGACAAGGCTGGCACTCCACATACCCCTCATGGAGATTGCCCAGACAGAGCCTTTATGTCCCCTGATAGGAAAGTTGTTGAGGCCTTTGGCAATGGGTTGGTTGTTTTGGTTTGCAAAGAAAACACTGTGTGTTCCAATTTATTTTTGACTGTTATGTAAATTATCTTCTGAAAAACATTTCCCCCATTACAAACTGACCACTCTCTTCTATTTAGGATTTCCTGGATGATGACAATTATATATTGTGTCTTAGAAGACAAGGTTGACAGCCGGAGCTAGAACTACTTTTGACTTTTCATTTCTTTGGCAAAAAATAAATTCCAATGAATTATATTTGGTGCCATGTAGGCCTTATAGTCCAGACCATGACTGTCCAAGTCTAAGAGCAGGACTAGAAGTGGTCAAGTCAAGGTCACTTCAAGATCGCGTCCACGTGAAAAAGTCAAAAACGTTTAAATTGTTTTCAAAGGCCAAGCTTTTGCTTCAACTGTTTAGCTTCATTTGTGTGAGCATGATTAAGTTATGTTTTCTTAAAGAAGCAATTACTTCTAGCAATTGAGACCAAGACAGTATTGAGACAGACCAATGCCCAAGACAGAGAGAAAACCATGTTAAAAAAAAAGGCAATAAGTCTGAGAATCTTGAAAATGGACTTGAATCCTATAATCCTAGTGGCATGTAAGTAACAAATTATTTACATGCCAAAATCTTGCTTTCATTTATTTAAAGTTATATGAGATTGAAAAGCATCCAATTTGATCTCACTGTCTTTGCAATCATTTAAGCAATAGATTTCCAACACTGATCCTGCACAGTTTAGTGACTTCCTAACTCTAGAAGAACAACTTCAACTCAGAATGAGCTGTAAATTACTCCATGTGAGTTCTCCAAGACCTGGGTAAGGAACATTTAAAGTACAGTGCAGATCTTTATAAACAACTGAGAAGCAAACGGTCCAACAACTTATGGTCCCATAAAACGTGGTTCCAGTATAGCTCACAAAATCTGCCATTATTTATTTTAGCATTGCTTGGTCTCAAATCCAGAGTGCTGTTCTACAAAACCAATATGAACAAAACATCGAAAATAAGATCCGGTACTGAGCAGGCAGCTATGCGTTGCCAGCAGACACAAGTGCAGGAGTACGGGGTGTTCCCCTGCTTGAAAAAGAGGCAAGCAACTCTCGACTGAGGTACTTGGGCTCTACTGAGAGCCTTCCAGCAGGGCTCAATTGTGAGAGCCATGGTGGCTTTGATGAAGGAACAGCAGGCGTTGGGCTTTTCTCAAGGGCGCAGTGCCCAAGAGGATACCTCTGACACCAAGGCCCCAGGAGGAATTTCAATAGGATAGGCATCTTGAGAAGACCACAATAACCGTACGGATGCATTAATGAGCAATTCAAGAGTGCTGGAAAATCCGCAAGTGGGTGTGTGGAGGTGTGAAACAGGCGACCTTGTCACCCCAGAATAATAGGTGCAGAGGCAACAGAGAGGCGAGTGGCAGTCGTCTCAGATTTGAGGTCCGCAGTTGGTGAGATTAGCAGAGAGGGGCCTGGGGTAATGGAAACTGATCTGCTAGCAGGCTTCCCCTAAAAATTCCAGCCACACAGCCCAGACCTATGTGCAGAGAATAACTCATAGGAACACAGATATGGCTTGAAATGGAACTAATAAAACTATTTAAGGGCTTTTACACTCATTTTTTGGTCATTTTTTCACAGCTATACAACACTGAAGGAAAACTCCACTAAACCATGCAGGATTACTGGGTGGAGTAAAAAAGTGAAGAGTGGTACATACTTAAACTTCAGGCATAAACTTCAGTGTGGAGAAAATGCAGAAATAGATCAGCAGTTCGACTGCATGGAAATGTAAGCATTAAGAATAAGGCATCTCGGATTTCTACGGCGCTCCATCGGCAGACATGAGAGAGGACTTGCTGATGAAAGGGAATACATGAAGAAGAGCGAGCAAGAGACATCCTTTCGAGTGACACTATGAACAACGGTAGCAGTCTATATCCTGACCTCTTTTTCACCTGCTAATGCTTTCTCCAGTCCCATCTGTTCTCTCTGACATTTGCGCTCCCTCTGCTCTAGGCCACTTCATCACTTTTATTTACATTCTTCTCATTGCATGCCATCTCTTACTACTGTATATGAATCAGCTGTTCAGATTTCCCTGTCAAGGGATCCCCAAATCGTCTTCCACCTGTGTTAATACTTACTTGGCTTTCGTCTCGGACATCCTTCTTTATCCCAGGCCCAACATGATCCTCTGTCTCATGTTCTTGGGACAGACTGGCCATCCCAGGTCCAACTCAGTTGCTCTCACTTTATACTAATAATCTCTGGTCACGCATAACCCTGAGTCCTGTAGTGTTTAAACTAAATACAGGGCTAGAGAATGACTGTTGAAGCATCTATACCCAAATCTAAGTATATGCAGTACCTTACATTCACACTAGCAAGCAACAAGTCAGTTGTGACGATTGTAGTCTGTGGAGCAACAGCTACCGTTGTTGTATGGAGACATGCATTGTATTTGATATCATATGAAATGACAGTAGTCAAAGTATAAATTCCAACTAGCTGAACACAAATTAAATAATGCAGAAACATATGTAACAACTGGTTGATTCCCACCTTTCATACTAGTTATAAACACCAGTGTCTAAGATTCTTTCTGCTTTATTTTCATAATGTCTCCCTTCACATTTAATGACAGCGTAACATAATTATACATTTTTGTGCATCAAAAAGTAAGAAAGTGAGTGGGACCCGAAGAAATACTGGATAAGGATTCATTTAAAGAATCATGTAAGCATGTAGTCTGGTTCTGTCACTTTCACCTAATTTGTATAGAATTGAGAAAATCTCCATTCAGATGTCTCTCACTGCTTTCGTGGCTCTACAGCTCTGAAAATAATGTCCACAGCAAGCCTGACTGCCTAAAATGTGAGCATGTGGCTTGCTTTGTTGTTTTGGGTCGCACTACTAACTAAATGTTTGGTTGCTGCAAAACAAAACGATTCAAGATGACTGAAAAATGAATCTACCTTTTTTAGCGAACCTCCAGAACCAGGACATGCCTTTGCTAATTCTTTGGCTTAAACCACATGACAAATTTCAGCATCGTAAAATCTCTCTCCCGAGCTCATAGCCGGTTTGCCTCTGTATTACTCCTGACGGTAATAAGGGACGTGTGGTGTGTTTGTGTTGCTGTGGAAACACAAAATTTGTGTTTGGTAATAACAGTCACTAACAAAAAAAAAAAAAAAGAGAAGGAGAAAACAGGAAACTGAGGCTGTACTGAAGGTGTGTGCAGACATGTAAGGAGCACTCGACTTGGCCTTTCTTACCTCAGTCCCTACTGGCATACAGCTTATAGCCTGGAGACACGCACATCATGTGCAAATGGTGTGTATTTTGATTCTAACAGTTTTTATTTCTTAGTAGAATACAAATTAAACTGTTTGAAATGCAGAGTGAATAAAGAAAACAAACAGCTACTAAAGTAGAAGTAAGAGAATTAAGAGAAAGAGTAAGAGTAAAGACTATTTCAGATGGTTTACTGAACAATGATGCACAGATCTACAGCCATGTCCCAAGAGAAGGGAGGTATGGAAAGGAAAGACGTACCTTGTAGCGCATCTTGGGGCATGAATGGATGTAAAATCCCAGGTAATAGTAGGAAAGCTTGGGTGACTGCTTCTGCAAATGCCTCGTGAAGGCAATCTCCCTAAAGCAAAAAAAAATAATAATAATAAAAAAAATAATTAATAATAAAGTGTATTATCCAGTAACTACATGGAAAACAATGTAAATTACATTTATACTATGTTATAAGAGGACTTGATACAAATTTCTGAGAAATTACTACCATTAAAATTTTCAGTTTTCAGAAGGTATCTGATAACATCTGGTTAGCACAGATGTTATCATCTATGCCATTATTTCAGATTTCTCTACCACAGTTCTGTCTGAACTCTTAGAAATAACAGTGCTAGGACTGATTTATATGCCTGCAAGCACGTAGCTGTGAGCATATCAGGGTGTCGTGCACGTAACTTGAGGGAAAGCATCACAGGAACGAAATTTATACTAGAGACAGTGACAAAAAGCAAAAACAAAACAGGTTCCAATAATAATAAACAGAAATCAAAGAAGTGAATTCTCACCAAAAGCCTTTTCATTTAAATATATTCAGTATTAAGTATTAAATGACTTAACCAGTGAATAATGTTTCTGCAATTCCTGCAATCATGGAATACTGGACAGTTCTTTTTAGCTGTGGTTCATGTCATCTTCATGTTACTGAGACTCCTTGTATATTTGCACATATCCCAATTTCCACGATATCATGATGCTAGCTTTCTGTAAATAAATCCATTAAACAATGATGTGTCTGATGTCACCATTTCTGAAACAAACATGAAACTTGCTCATTGCTCTTCATTGCACAGATTAGCATCGAGAATAAAGTTTATAACATACCAGCTGAAGAAACTGCCTTGGTTTAAATTATTGTTTTTATAAAAAAAAACATGCATCATCGGTTGATGTAGTGAAGGTCTATTTATTAAAAAGTCTCCTCACAAGCAGAGCAAAAACTTTATTGTTTACACAAGATGCATTTGGAGCAATGTTACTCTGAAGAAAGCTCATGAAAGACAGGCAAAGGTTTCGAGGTATGCAACTGGACATACCTTTTCACCAACCAATCAGCACTCGCCTTACAAAACCCGCTGAAGAGTAATGGTATGTAGTTTCTTATAGAATAGCCACATTGAAATACCTGAGAGGGTGACCTGAGGAAAACACAAATACAGACTCTAAAGAAAAAAATTCTCTTTACGCTTTCCTTTTTTAGATTATTTAATTATTATATATATATATATTTTTTTTTTTTCAAATAGTGGACAGTTATACAAACTCCATGAACCCCCCCCCCCTTTTTTTAAAATTATTTCACCTTTGCGTCACACTTGAACTGTTGCACGCATTACATATATAGGTGAGAAGTGGAATGAGAGATTTCAGACTACACACAGGAAGAGGGTGGAGGATGAACTTAAACTTCATCCTGATGTGTAATCAGTGCACTTGCACCACCTGGTTCTCTTTTCTCTTCTTCCCCCATCCATCTTCCAGGCTCATCTCAATGTGCTTTGGATTTCAATAAATAAATGCAGGACAAAAAGGAGAAAGAGGAAAAAACCTACTTGCAAAGAGGAACATCACGCTCTTTCAGTCTTGCTGAAAACAAGAGAAGGGAACGATAAGCTCGTGATTGGGAAAGAGTTTTGGAGAAGAGTGTGTATGGTGTGAGGGTGGGGGTGTGGGGTTGCTGGGGGACTTAAATAAAATAGATATAGCGGAAAATAAAGCACAGAAGAGAGAGAGAGAGCGACTAGGGAAGGACTAAAGAGGAGGAAGAGAGAGTGAGAAGAGAGAGAAAAGCGAGGAAGACACAGGAATGCCAAACAGAGAGGTGCTAGAAGGTCAGCCGGTTGCTGCCAGGTTCCTGGGTTCCCATCCCCTGGTGACAAAGCCTTGCAAATCCATGAATGAGGGAGGGGGTGAAGGGTGGGGGGTGTGATGGCTGAGGAGCCCATTCACAAAAAAAAAAAAAAAGGATTTTGTGGTGGGGGGAAATAGAGAGAAAAGAAACGACACATCCCTCCCTCCTCACATCCCCTGACCCCACCCGCTCCATTCTGGCAGCAGCTTGAATCCCCCATTATCTCCTCTTCAGCGAGCTGACACTCCAACACAAGCTAATTATGCCACAGCACTCACTGCAGGACACGAGAGCCCCGCTTCTGACTAATGTACACGGCCATTTCTCTCTCGCTGCCTCACTCACACTTCAACTTCATATCATTCCTTATACAATATACACCGCTTCCTTGTGTACTTTCTAGATTTTGATTACAAATGAAGTGATTCTAAATCCTTAACCAGTTGAAAGCTAATTAGTAAAAATGACTCCATCCATACACCAAAATAATATATAGAGCGTTTATATATATAGAGTCTAATGTATAAATCGGAGGCTGCTCACAACTGTCAAGAGGTTCATTTTTTACTCTTTAACCCTTAGTTCTATGTTGTTTTTAATCCTTAGCTCTGTGTCTTTATGTAGCACCAGGGTATTAGAGTATGGTTGTTTCATTTCACAGAGAGCTGCATCAGCTATATATGGTCACAATGCCAATAAAATCTTCTTGGCTTGACGTGAACTGCTGAGGACAGACTGGAGATACGTGGGATGCTTCCACTTAGAAACTATTAAGATGGCTTAGGACTACAAGTGCTATGATGGCTTTAGGTCTGCAACTGCCATGCACTCAAGTCTCCTTCAACAAGATAGACTTCATGTTAATACTAGAAAGAAACTCACGGTTACTGGTTACATTTGCATGAGCATATAGTACGCAGTTATAAGGGAAATTATTTATAACCACACTCTCTGGTGTCACCCAGATGAGGATGAGTTCCCTTTTTAGTCTTTCTTCTTCTCAAGGTTTCTTCCTCATATCGTCTCAGGGAGTTTTTCCTCACCAACGTCACCTCTGACTTCCTCATTCAGGATAAATTTATATATTTATATCCTGAATTTATATAGTTCTGCAAAGCTGCTTTGTGGCAATGTTATGAATTTAATTCAATTCTGAATCCTGATGTAATTTAAAGAGTCGTTTTTGCTCAAAACAAGATTTTGAGCAGTTTTGGGGACTCCTATCTCACAAAGACTGTAAATCAGGAAAAAAAAAAAAACATGCATCATTTCATAGTGTTAATGGACTTCATATACATTACTGCACACTTTCTTCATATAATCCTTTCCTTGAGGGTTGTGGTCAGAATGCAGGATCAGACATGATGTAGCACCCCTGGAGCAGGGGGGGTTGGGGGCCTTTCTCAAGGGCCCAACAGTGGCAGCTTGGCGGTGCTGGGGATTGAACCCCGATCCGATTCCGGTCAACAACCCAGAACCTTAACCACTTGAGCTACCACTGCCTTTAATCTTTGGAGATTAAATATAGTAACAGTGAGCTTGAAACAAACATCATATATCTGATTAGCGTTCTCACTTAAAGTTACAATATTATAGCTACTGCTCCATATATGATTATTGTTTGTGTTGTCATAAATAAAAAAGAGAGGAAAAAAAGGGGGGCAAAACCGATTGGTACATTTTTAATAAAATCTGTAAAATAAAATATAGCTTGATTGTTTATATTATTATGCAAAGTTTTCTTCACATTGTCTCAAGGGATTTTTTCCACATTTCCCTATTTTTTTGCCTTTTGTGCCTTTTGTTGAAATTACTACACATATTTAAACAACGGAATATCAGCGAGTGGAATAATAAAATAAAATATCTGGGAAAAAGAAAATACTTAATATGTACAACCCTGGTATACTATATACTTTAGGTATTGAAATAATAACACTTGTGGCCTGCAGACCTTTTATTAAACACCATCACATCCTGAGCCCAGGAGCACTTACACACTACATCAATCACACTCACACTCTCTCTCACACACACACACACACACACACAGAAACACACAGAAACACACACAAAGCAGCTGACCCAAATGCTGACAGCAGCTGCTTTAGGCACAACAGAGACCTGAGTCTGCTCTCCGCTTTTCCCTTTTCCCTGGCCTCCTCCTGGTTTCCCTCTTTCTTTCTCCTACAATCCACACTACAAAAATGTGCTGCCTACCGCAATAATGTAACCCGGCAAAGTGAGGAAGTTAGTTTTTGGGTGTCAAGTTGCTGTGCGAGGTTAAATATTAACATGCGTAAAGCCTGAAATCCTTGTTAAACTAACAAAACACATCAAGTATGTATTTATGTATCCTTGAATCTGACTGGCTGAGCCGAGTTCGAAAGCGTATTGAGTTACTCTTTAAACACTTGTGGCCTCATTACAAATGAGCTGCATTTTGCATTTGTTATGCTAATAACAATACCATTTTTAGGGAGCAGGTTAAAATACGTTAATAAACCAGACTACAGTTCTTTAGTTTTGGCTAGGTCACTTTCCCCATTCCGCTACATGCTTAAACGTGGCGTTCAGACGTACGATGACGCTCAGCCTCATTCAATAATGGTGGTTGATATCAAGCTGAAAGGTGCATTAACTTAGCACCACCTAGTGGACAGGAGTATAAACAAGTAGGAAGTTTGTAATTACAATGTGTTGCTGCGTCTAGGTGTGTTGCTTGGCAACCATTCAGCTAAATTCTGTAGTAGAGTAATTCATAGCTTGGCGGAAGTAAGTATATAGTAACCGGGGCCCTGGAAATGTACGTCCATATACAGGATGAATACAAAAGAAGCATGAGGAGCTGGTGAGGGTGTAAAAAGCACCTGAGAGCAGAGTAGGAGCCGAGCGAGAGGAAGGCAAAGTCCGGGTGGTAGTAGAGGTAGACTGAGGAGACGCAGTTAGGCAGGATGTCGATGACGCCCACAGCTACGATACGTCCGTCCAGCCAGTACTGCTGGTGGAATGAGCCGTAGCCCATATCAGGCCCATCGGGAGATGTCTCTGCCTGTTCATTTACAGAAAACAAAAAAACAAGAGTGAACTAGTTTATAATATACAACTGTTATGGACAAGATAATCAAATACACTGCATATAACTACAAATACAATGCCACACATGCAATTAACCGTCACTGAGAAATACTGTACACTTGTATAGATAACTGTTTCTCAAATTATGCATTAACAGTGCCTCCAGGATTTCAGAGGCTTTTTGTGATCATTACGATGGCCATTTTGCTGCAGATTTTTTTTCTAGAATTTGCGTAGAATTTCAAAGCCACCAGTGAATACAAATAATGACTTTCTATGAGCAATGCACTCATGTTTCACACGAGTCGAAGGGGGCTTTGGCTGAGTGTGTGTTTTGTTGATGTGACATGACACGACTTGGACAAAATCTGCAGAAAATCTGTGGTCACTTGGGGAAAAAAAATTGCAAGCTCCTCTGAGTTAGCAAACAATACAAAATCCAAGAAGGACTGCTTTTATTTCTCAGCATAAAACATGTACGCAGTTATCCAGTCATCTAGTAATCAATAAGCCATATACAAAATCATGTAGATAAAGTTCAAGAGCATCGGTTAATGCTCACATCAAATAACATATCAGAAAGAGGTTCAGACAGAATGGTGCGAAAAACAAAAAACATCCACCAGCTTGAAACTCCTTGCTGGAGTAAGAAAGGTCAGTGAAAACCTGCCACACTATTTGTAGCTGACAAGAAGGCCACAGTAACTCAAATAATCACTCATTATAACAGGGGTGAGCAGAAAAACACCTCAGAATCTTAAGGTGAATGAGCTACAAACTGAAAAAAACACACACTGTGTTCCATTCCTATCAGTCATATATAACATATATAAAATAAAATAACATGAATTTGAGGCTACAGAGATGGGCACAGGCTTGTCCAGTGGAAAAGTTTGGTTTGGACATTTCCAAAACCCCAAAAGGTCTGCTTTTGATTGTTTGACTATTGATGTGGTCAGCAAAATTAAAGCCACAGCAGCCTCTAGTGGCTCCACCCCTTCTAGTGCACAGGGCAAGCATTCAATGGCCCAAAAAAATTCCCAGTGACCACTTAATGAATACATTAAGTATTCCCATAGAGTATGCACAAAACATGTGCATGCATGTTTGAGTGTGTTGGATCGGATAACCGGAAAGAATTGTGTGTGTGTGTGTGTGTTGTGTACACCATGTTCCTGCTGTACCTTTGCAGCTTAAACACACACACAGTATACAGTAGCTTGCTAATAGCTCCCAAATGTGTGTGTGTGTGTTGGGCTTCTCTTCAAAATCACACAAACGTGGGGGTGTGGTATTTTAATAAAAAGACCCAGCAGGGACAAAATCAATATCCAAAACCAAAGGGAATGTGGATGGGAGTCGACTTCTTTGTATTAACAAAAAAAGAAAAATAACACGGCTGCTTTTTCTTAGCCGCTGTTCATCATGAACACTCAAACACAGCATTCCCGACCCCTCCGCCGACCCTGTTTAGCCACCCGAGCTCATAAATCCCTACTTTCTCAATCAAGCCAAGGGAGCGAGATGGACGTCTCGCTCTTGTTTTTTACCCTTGTGACTTCAAACGGCTCAGTGGGAGGGCGAGGGTTCAGCCAGGGCTGGTAACGGGATCTTGTCCACTCTCCCCCCACTTCAACCCATCTGGGCCCTGTTAGTCGTGTTGGAATGCACTCGTTATCACGCTAATCCTGCGCCCCGAGAGGCTCGCCATGCCACTGCCAGCCAAATCAAACACACTCATAACAGACAGACGTGTACACTTAAACCCCAGGTATTGCTATGACCCGACCCAACCTGACCCAGCCAGTGAAAGCTGGCGCTGGAGTAATCCTGCCCGTTCTGTTAAAACAAAACAAAACAAAACAAAACAAAACAATTCCTGTATATTCTCCTTAGTTTTCTACACCATTCCACAGATGTCTGCTAATTATTTTCATACAGTCCACTTGTCAGGCAGGCCTGCACGGTAAGGCTATTGAAGTGGCTGTTACGGGACATTTGAGATGAAGTTTGCCGCCTCACACTGATCCTTGAGAAGGGGGTTTGGGTAGATGTGGACCTTTTCCTCTCAGCTTTTATTTAAATCAGTATCAGATTAACGTTGACAAAAATAGGCATCTATATGCTCATCTATAGTCTTTTAAACATTTGATCTGACTTGCTGAATTGTTTGTTCAGGTGCTACGATTTAAATCTGTTCGTATCTCACACCAAAGCGAAACCAACACAGCTGTGTGTGTGTGTGTGTGTTTACATCGGAAGGAAGAAATTGTAACACTTTGACCCGGGCATCACCTCACTGGACAGCCTAATGACTACACTTTAGCCACTGTGACAGCCAGGAAAGCCTATATATATTTAAGAAGGGAGGTGTGTGGATGAAAACACTCGGGTACTAAACAGAGCCTAAATCGATAGCATATGGTGCCCTGGTTCTCTGTGTTGGTCTTTGTTACTCACACACAGAAGCATGGAGTGAAAGCTGAAGTAGTTAACATTCCTCAACCCTTGGCTATACAACAATAATACCAAATGGCCCAATTGAACCATTCAACAGTAAATATAGAGTAGGGTATCAGCAAGGCTGCTTCTGGAGAGCTGGATCAAAACCACCTGATTCAACTCAAGGCGGGCTTCAAAGCGTTAAAGGAAGGTGATTTGGAGTGACACCAAACTACAAACTACGGCTCTCAAACTAGATAAAGGTGGATATCATATCAAATCATATCATGGGCATATAAATTTACGCCAGTCGCTCACCAAAGCAATCAGAGAAGGTTCACTGAGTTTGCTTTAAAAAATAATGCTTAAAAAAAATCCATTTGATTATAGCTGCGGTTCGCTGCATGACCTGGCATGCTGTCTACCCATATTCACTCATCTCTCAGCACTGAAAAGACATTTCCTGTCCCTTATATCAGAAGATTGCTCAATACTCTCAACCGAGTTCAACAAGCCGCCGGCTACCTGATGATAGTCGAGTTAACGATTTCTCTCGTGAAAGAAAAAAGAAAAAAAGAGTGGTGCGTTCCCGAATTTATCCTCGTTGCGTGCAAATTGGAGCGTGGTTTGAGCGTGAGCAATCACATTTTCCATGCACTCACAGATCTTTCTCTCATGACTTTCAGTGGTACTGTCAATGAGTTACTAATAAATAATAAAATGAATAAAATAAATACCCAGAATTTGTTTTGCCAGACCATAAAAGCCTAAAAGGAGAATATTCTTTTCTTTGCTTTGTCTCTTATATGAATTAAAATCCAAATCACAAAAAGTTAGTGAATACACTAATAAACTCTGCCCCTTTTTTAATACCAGCAACCTTGTTACAGCATAAAAGTAGATTTCAACATAGTAATCAACCCCCCCCCCCAAAAAAAAAGGTCAGATAAAGTCAAAGCTCAAGCGCAAATAGTGTTTGATAAAGATAAAGATAAAGATAAAGATAAAGATGTGCTCAATTAGAGCCGAAACCAAGCCTTGGAAAATGTGTGATCAAAGTAAAGACAGAAAAAAAACACACACACAACGTACGCCAGATGTTCACTGAAGCAATCAGCGTCAAAGGCTGGTGGACTTAGCGGCGGTGTTTGATTACGACTGCGGCTCACGGCATGGCCAGATACGCTGGGGTTTGTAGGTTTTTTTCCAGAGGTCAGAGTCATTTGAAACAGATTGACTGCACCAGTCACGCTGCTCAGATACACCAGGTGGGCGTGATGGTGATAGTGTGGGAGTGTGTGTGTTAACCACAGCAGCTGAGTAAGGGGCAATGACATCTGTGTGTCTGTGTGTATGTATGTGTGTGTCTCTAAGAGAAAGAAATTGAGGTTACGGGGCAAAAGTGGTACCCGATGTCCATAAAATTTTGACGACTAATTACACAACAGCACTGTTAACGAGCATTTCCCCTAAGGACAGACACATCATGGGCCAATAAAAAGGCATTTAGCAAAGCCAAGCAGAAACAGACTCCCAAATGCGATGCAGGCCTATCTCTAAGCACGGGCGTGGCCCCAACACACACACACACACACACAGCACACATTAAAGCTTAACACAGAGTTAAGTCACGTGAAGCACAAAAACACACCTGAGTAAACAGTAGCAGGTGAATGACTGGAGCAGACCCTGTGGGCGGAGTTAAGTGACTTTCACTTCCTCCTGACCTTCTGTACAGAGTTCAAATGACATTGTGTTCATTTTGAGTTCATTCTTGTCCTGTCGTTTCGCTTAGAAAATAACGATGAATTGCAGTCAGACGAACGTGTAGAACTAAGTAAACACGGAAATAAGTCCAGGCCACGGATTTCACTCAACATCACGTGCATGCTACGAAGTGAGGAAGTAGCGCTCTCGTTACATTATTACTAAAACAACCAAAATAACTAGGAAGCGTTTAATATTCTATCCACCATTTTATTAGGTACACCTTCCATAGTCAGACTACAAGTAACTCAAATGATCATGTAGCACAACCAGCTAGTTGCACTCCGGCTGCCTCGGGTTTAACATCTTGCGCATTCTGAGATGCTTTTCTCCTCGCCACGAGTGCTAATCTGAGTTACTTCCCATCAGCTCGAACCCATGTAGCGATTCTCCTCTCACATCAACAAGCAACTCTAGAGACTGGTGTGTGAAAATCCCAGGAGAGTTCAGCAGTTTGGCAGGAAACCATGGCATGGTGATGCTATAGAGAGTACAGGCTTATAAATCAGTTCAGAAATAAGAAGTGCCAATAGCTCATAACTAACAACTCTTGCTCCTGTACTCCTGCAAGAAACAAATTTCTAATAAGCCCTTTAAAATTCTTCTGAACAATAAAATCTCAGTTGTATGCCAATGGAATTTTAAAAAGTGTTCAGACTACAGCCAAAAAAAAAAAAAAGGTAAGTGACTAAACTTTTTAACTATTTTCTATTCCTGGACAGGAAAATGAACGATTTTGGTTTTTGGAATTCTTCAAGCATCTCTTTAACAAATGATGTGCACTGATATGATGTAAGTGTGTTGATGAAAAGATCCCAACTGATCTGAGGCTTGTAATAATTAACAGCTTTGCTGCATTTATACATGTGATCCGGACAGAATAAACATTTAGAGCTGTAGCACAGTACAAGGTGGCTGAGGTTAGGTGAGGTTGGAAAGAAAGCGTGTTCAGGGTTAAGAGGACAAACTGTGGAATGTGTATGGCTAATGCGGACGTGTGTGTGTGTGTTTGTATGAGCCAGCAGTCGAGCTGATTGTAAGGCACCTGGCGAGTGAGCTTGATGAGGTGCTAAAACCTCGCCTCTTAACAGCATTAATGGCTTTTAGTGCCAGGCGAGACGGGCCCCAGAGGAAGGGGAAGTCCACCAGCTCTGTCGCTCCTTCACTCCTCTCTCTCTCAGTCTCTACTGTTTAAAAAAACTTGCTAAAAATAAAGAAAGCCACCGCTCGCTGCACTAAATTACAGGTGCTTTGCTCCGACTGTAAAGACCTCCAGATTGTGAAGACGCACTCTATACGACCTCGAGGTTTGCTTCGTGGCATTTCAGACAGTTCATTAACGTTGAACTGCGGGTGAATTTAAACAGGAAGAAGAAACGGGAATATTTGGTGTTACTGGTAATGAGGGACCAAATGCAAACAACTGGCAAGGTCACGTCTCAGTAAACATGTTCAGCATGGCTTTACAGGTCAGTTCATGACAAACACTTCAGTTCAGGGAGTATACGATTTCCAGAAATACCAGGTAACAGATTTTACAGACAATAAGCTCTTATGGAGCTTTTGTTTTAGAACCTGGTGCATTTTCTCTTTTGGTTTGGATCACTTGGGGTGAGCAAGTGATCTGATCAAACTGTTGCACCACATGTTATGCAGTGTGTTTGATTAGCTACATGAACTGTGGGTTAAGATGTCTGTTAGATTTTTTTGTGGGGAAGAATTCTGTGTGTGAGCACGTTACGGCAATTAAAAAACAAAACAAAAGCATGCCTCTTTATTTTAATATAATGTTCTTCTCAGATACGAGATGGTTCTGATGAAACCTCAAATCCTGCTCAAACTGATAAAGCGAATAAAGCTAAAAAGAATTTATATATATATATATATATATATATATATATATATATATATATATATATATATATATATATATATATATTCATTTTTCATACATATTCATTTTTTATACATTTTTATACATTTTATACATATTCATTTTTCATCTGTTCTGTACAGCTAATTCTATTCTATTTAATTCCACTTTTAAATTCCATTAAATAATTCCAACCCCTATTCTACTTGTATTCAATTTGACTCGGTTTCTATAATACAGAGTCATAAAAAGCATTTCACTGCATGTCATACTGTGTAAGATTATGTGTGTGACTAATAAAATTTGAGTTTGTATTTGAAATGCAGCAGCTTAATAAAAGGACAGATCTACAGGTCTGAAAATGCTAAACGCACGTGTAGTAGCCTAGACTGTGTCCACTGTGAGAAACAGTAAAAGAAAAGCTGCCACATTAACGTCTCAGGAAATTTTAGTTACTAGCAGGACGGCTGGAGCAGGAGTACTAGGGTATCACCTTACTGGATAAACGTCTTAATCCATCCGCCTCAGGGCTTTTATAGGGATAGAAAAATAAATATTGACTGGAATTTTCTAGCTGGTGTCTGGCTGCCATGCGTAGATCGTCATGATTTCTTCCACCTCGATGAAAACCCCAGCTCTAAAGCACGATGCTACCACCACCATGCTGCACTGTGGCCATAATTTACGGCATTTAGCCCTTATCTAGAGTGACTTACATTCATCTCATATATACATCAGAGCTATTGAGGGTTAAGGGCATTGCTCAAGGGCCCTTAATCCAATACCTTAAGCTCTAAGCCATTTCCCACTACCATTTCTTCTGGATTTATTACACCAGACATGGCTATGGAGAATATAGGAGATGGTCCTCACATGCAAAATGTAATCAGTACTTTCTAGCTTTTCCTGCAGCTGTAGGTCTCTTTGCAATATTCCTGTTAAGATTTTGTCTCATCATTTTATAAATTTTGGAGGGACGTCCTGTTCTTAGTGATATCACCGTGGTGCTCCATTTTCTCTCATTTGATGATAGACTTTACACTGTTCCAGTGAGATAGCAGACATGCTCTGTAAGCTCTTTGCAGACCATTGCTTCAGTAATAGGATGAAACCAATAAGCAGCAGATCTTAATTTGGGGGTTAATTATTATTTTAGTGAATTTTCTTTCCTGTAAAGAAGAAGATGCTGTAAAACAGCATGGAGATTCTTTCTGTCGTATTCCATGCATCAAGATATTCTCGTCAGTTCAGACCTCGGGATCTACAGGGTTCATGTCTGGAAACTAAGATGGTCAGTGGAATGAAGTCTTAATCATTTGGATAAAGGATATAAAAATGTGTAGCTGAAATATTAACTTATTAGAATTAATAATGCCGTTTATGTACAACAAGGATGCCAGGACCTTCCTGGTAAATTTCCAGTTGTTTTTTGTTACATTCCTGATTTTATTTAGAATTTTATTTGTCAGATTCTTGTGTTAAAAGTTGGAGGGTAAAGGGATTAGGGGTTAGGCAGAAATCTTTCTGGAGAGCAAGTCTATTTATTTTTTTTTATCATTCATTTTATTATTTAGGTGGATTACTTTCCCTTCTCCTCCTGAGAGACAGCATTGTTATTTAAAAAACATAAAAGTTCATATAATCGATCATTATGTTGGTTGGCAGAATAATTGGTCATTTGGCTGTTTAACGGTGTGTGATATTTGATTTTATACGATTATTTGCGTGCGTTCACTTGAAGTGAGTGTGTCTGTAATTGGAGAGTTTAAGTGCATAGTTAGATAAAAGGTACTTCCAACAAATCTGAGCTTTCTGTAGCGTCTGGTTTATGAAAGCAATTTCGCATCATCTTTACGCTGCAAGAAAATTCTTAACTATAAAAAAAAAAAATTGTATTTAGAAAGAATTTGTTATTAAATGTTCAACCCGAGCCACGTTTCTGGAAAATTGGGAGAGTTTAGCCACGGTTAGACCCGACGGCATCATGGTCCACTGATGTTCTTTTGCTTTCTTGATCCAATTCATCCAGAGACTGCGCCAGTCAGAGAAGAAGCAGTGTTGCTTTTTCTCCTAGCATGCTGTCTGACACTGGTCACACGCATCACGGCGCAGACATATTCCATCTGCTTCCACTTCACATCAGAGCAAATCGCTGCGTTTTTCCTTGCTAGTGTGTATAAATGCAGGTTTTCTCCAAGCCTGTCTGAAGAACACATTTTCCAGTGTTATTCTTCTGCTGGACTCCAGAAACAATACCAGCTCCCTGACCACCACCAGGACACGCAACTACTTCTAAACATTACAGTGCTACATTAGTGATATTACACCAGGAAAACGTACACATGCTATATGTGCTTCAGTGTTAAGAATCTTACCTCTAGTGGTGAGTCACACAGGAACCTCTTAAACTGCAGAGAGGAGAGACAGGAAAGGCAGAAGAAAATGTTAGTGTATGTAGCATGAATAATTCATTAAAACACTTCTTACATAAAAATAAAACAAGACCCACAAATAAACAGGAAGTGATTTACATATATATAGTGAGAGCCACCAGTAATGAGATGAAACCATTAAGAACCAGCTGAAACAGGGGGTGAATTAATATTTTGGTGAATTTTCTTTCCTGGAAAGTAGAACAACATGGAGTTTCTTTCTGTCGTATTCCATGCATGAAGATATCCTCGTCAGTTCAGACCTCAGGATCTACAGGGTTCGTGTCTGGAGACTAAGATGGTCAGTGGAATGTGCGGATTTTGTGTACAAAATAAAAAATAATAAAATAAAAAAAATAAAAAAATTCCTAGGTTTATTCTGAGACCATTTAATAAAACAATCTCACGGTCACATATCAGTGCATTTCTTAGCAAATATATTTTTTAATTATTTATCGTGATAAAATGTTGTCTTCTTAATAACAATTTTCATTTTTAGATTTTTTTTTTCCTATTTTTTTTTCCTAAGACCTGAGCATGAGGTGTTATTACACATTTGTGTAATAAACTGCATGAATCACTATTCCTGAAATGTTCCAGAAATCCACAAATAAATAAAAACAGTACATGATGCGTGACAGCATGCAGACAGTTCCACAAATAAACGATACGGTGTGTGGCTTTGTGTTTGTATGTGATACTAAATATATATTTGTTTGTTACAGAAATATGTTCGGATTTATTTGTGGATCTCACGCTAGATATGTGAAACACTTAGCATTTGTGGATCTTGTGTGTTATTTAATTGCAAATGATGCAACAAAAACCCGCCCCCAAACACCCTTATAACCACCCACCAAAAAAAAAAAAAAAAAAAAAAAATATATATATATACACACACACATAAATAAATAAATAAAATAAAAAATATCACATGACATGGCCAACTTGACTTTATTTCCATGAGCGTTTTCATGCTCCATCTATCCTTCGACATTTCTAAATTCTGTGAAATCCATCATCTATCCCGCACACTATTTTTCTCCCAACAATAAACCCTTTCTTTGTTTTGGTCAGTTCTCAGTGCATGGTAACATACTGTAGCATGCTTTTAACAACACTAACAGCCTAGAGCATTGAGGGGGAAAAAAAAAAGACGAGGCAAAGACAAACAAATTGCCTTTGTCAGGATGTTCTAGTGCATGCTGTCTGTTTTGTCTGTCAAGTATTTTTTCCACTGTGTTTGGTGGATCTGCTTTTCTTTTTTGTTTTTTTTTTAAACTGACTGGGTGACTCTCAGGTCTCATGGATAAACTGGGTGCATTTATAGGTTGAGCTCACAAACCGAACTAAATGAGAAACAGCGGCTGAACTGCGTGGCTTGTACGCTTGCAGCTACAAGAATCGCATATAGACACACACACACACACACACGTATGTCCTTGATGTATGAGGTGTGCTTCAGCACAAATCTTGCCGTCTATAACTGCAAGGGCAACATGAAACACTCTAAAAGCCATCATAATAAAGATAGATGAAACAACACTAAATAGAACAGGCAGCACAAGGCGCTGGGAGAAAAACCTAGCCGCACGATCCAGAAGTAAGTTACAGACGCTAAAGCATCACTTTATTAGGAACGCCTGCTCTTTCATACCAATTATCCAATTAGCCTAGCATGTGGCAGATGCAGCGCAGTGATACACGTCAAGAGCTTCACATTAACATCAAACATCCAAATGGAGGGGAAAAAATGTGATACTCAGGGAACTGGCATGGTTCTTGGTAGCAGACAGGCTGATTTCAGCATTTCAGACATTGCTGAGATTTTCAGACACAACAGAGTCTCGAGTTTAGACACAGAATGGTTTGAATAAACAAGAGACAACGCCTTGTTGGTGAGAGAGGTCAGGGGAGAATGGACAGACTGGTTAAAGAACAGGAAGGAACTCAAAAATCACCCTGAGAACAGAAAATCATCTCACAACACAGAGAACCTTAATGCAGACAGATTAGACCAGCAGAGGACGGTATCAAGAACAAGCATCTAGGGCTGTGATGGGCAAAGGAAAGTAAAAATGTATGTATATGTTCACCTGGCCACTTTAATAACACTCTAACGGGCTTAACGAAACTGGTTAAATTCAACAAGCCTGTTAAAATTGGTGTTCCTATTAAAGTCTGCGATCATATACAGACTTTCTTCTAGTCCTTCTCTCTCTGTCTTTCTTTCTGTGTGTGCGTGTGTGTAATAGCTTCCTCCAGGCGCCAGAAAGGTGAGTTTTATCCTTACCCCCTGGCTTGGCCTGGCTGCAAGACAGTAATGGAGTCAGACAAGAGCGTGACCATATACCCTTAACTCTCTCTTTCTCTCTCTCTCTCTCTCACACACACACACACACACCTTGCTCATGCCAGGAGCCCCATACAATTATTAGACTCATGATTCCAAACCACAGGATTTTGATAGGTCTAAGGAGGACACACAACTGTAAAACATATAATAAAAGGGGAAAAATCTTTCTTTTTCATTTGTGTTTCTGTGTGCACAGCAAGATTTCCTGTACTGGACACACAGTCATCTTTAACAGAGAATGAGAGTAAGAGACAGCAATAGAGAGCATGTTTGTGTGTGGGTGTGTGTGTGAGAGAAAGAGAGAGAGAAGGAGTGTCCTCCCATATATGTGTGATAAATCTGCTTGCATGAGTGTGTCTGGGAACATTTAACACATTAGAGGTCAATAAAACACCATTTCTGTAAATAACTCATTATAACATCTCTACTGTTACCCGAAAAGCACGGCCCCACACACACATACACACACACACAAAAACACGTACATTCTGGAGAAAGCAGTCTCCTGTGGTTTTAAACGCTACACAACAGTAGGCTATGTCTCTTATTGAAGGCCTGGAGAGAATTAGTCAGCTACCAGCTGTTTTTTCCATCGAATGTCTTTGTAGCACCAAGAAAAAAAAAGATGAGGGGAGGCCAAAATGGTGTTGAGATTGACCCAAAGATTCTAACAACCCTACTATTTTGTTACCGAGTGCCCATCTTTGATAAACAGAGCATCATCATCAATAAATAAATAAATCATACACTTGTGTATGTGTGACATCAGTGTGTCCTTCGGGTACACAGAAAGTCTCTGAGTACTCCTTTTATCAAAACAGGACAATATCCACAGGTGAAATGTTGATTAGTGTACATCCCTATCCTACATGTCAGTTATTACATCTTTAAGATGATGTTAATGTGATATCACACCACTGCCTTTGTTCTGGATTTTTCCTCCATTATCTATGTAAATTGCTCTTGACTCACTGCCCCCATCAGCCACCTCTTCATGGTCAACATGGCAGCTACCAATCAATGCTAACATTAGGTTGAATGGTTTGACTTACCCACCTGGTAATGAATAATTTTGTGCTCTTAAATGCTATGAGACCAGGAAGAGAGTTTGTATGTATGTATGAATATATAAGTAATGCACAAATCGCAGCCATTATTGCTACTGGAACTTGGAGCCAAAGGCATTTATGCGGCACATTAAGGCAAACTTTCTGAGTAACTGGTTAAGTATATCCAGCTTGATTTGCTTCACCCATGCCCTGGTTCTTGCTCCAGACTCTCAGGGAAGAGTGTTTGTCCCACTCAGGCCATAAACAGTTGGAGCTGAGCTAATGCAAACGCACTCACCAACATGTACAGCTTCTCCACTATAAACACTGCTCTCTTATGGCACAAGGAAAGAATCTGGGCAAGACTGGTGACTCTCACAGCTTTTAGTATTCATAGCGATGGTTTATAAGCTGGCCTTATTTATTGATTTGCTGAGCCCCCTTGGCAGAGTCGGGCCAGTTTCCAGGCCTGAGGGGACAAAAACCTTCTCACAGGTTACAGAGAGTGCTGGAGATCTCCTTCCCCTTCGAACATTCTCTCACACTGCCTTGTTGTTCAAGAGCTTTTAGGTCTGCTCTATGTTACCGGTTTCTACACAGACTGCCATGCCTGGGCTCACAGCACCATCACACTGCCTACCAGCCTGTTCTTTTGGAGATAAACAAGAGGCTAGTTCTAATAATGAATCACAAAAAAAAAAAAAAAAGTCCAAACACTGGACAGATGTGCAGTATCTCAAAGGTCTTTCTACAGATTTTCCCTGCAAACAATCAGATTCTACTACAATTGATTACAAAAACTGGGTCTGTTTTAAGGAACTGATAATGGCCATGAAGATTTCATTGACCTGATGTTTTTTTTTTTTTTTCCAATGGCTTCATATTGTAAACAGCTGAAAACAACAGACTTTTCGAATAAACAAGCATTCCCAGAATTCCCAGCTAAAACTCTAGATAGATTAGCTGCATCTCTGTTAGGCCAAAAACGATATGGCCAAAAGTTTGCACACACCTGATGTGCTTGTTTAAAATCCTATTCCAGATTTTTATTCCATTTTTCTGCTGTTAATAATAAGCCTTATTATTCTGCTAAGGATTTCTCCTAGATGTTGGAGCATGGCTTGTGATCATTCAGCTACAAGAGTATTAGTATTGGGTGGGGAGGTTCATCCCTAAGGTGTTCAGTGGGGTTTAGGTCAGGGCTCTGTGCTGGACACTCAAGTACTTCCACTCCAACCTGAGCACACCACATTTTCACAGAGTTCATTGAGTTCATCTGAAGCACTTTCATGATGGGCAGGTTTGGATTCCTTAGATGAGGTTCAGTGAAGTGAAATTGTAAAGCAACAGCACACGAAGTCATCCATGTATTTTACAACCATGTATTTTAAACGTTGTGCTAACAGTTTGTTGGTGCACATATGGGTGTGATGGTCAGATGTCCATAAACCTTTAGCCATATAGTGTACAAAAATATGTTAAAAAATAATAGCATAACCCACAGCTTCAGCACAAGTGTATTATGTGGAACGGGAAAACCTCTTCAGAAAACCGTAACTACAGTTTGGAACGCTTCTTTTTGTTTATTCCTCCTCCATCTCAGCCTTAAATCGGTAAGCCTCCAGCACAGCCAAACAATCAACCTGAGCAAACATGCTACGTTTTGAAACAACTAATCAAAACGCAGCAAAACCAGAACAAACACTTTCACCATGATAGAGTAGTTTATTACCAATGACGCTGGTGAAGCTAGACACAAAATGATCAAATGCTGCTCCTGGACAGGTATGTAAACACAATTTGGATAAAGGTTTAGACTGTTTGTATGACCTGCTTTACATAATCAGGTAGATCATTTCATCATGAAGGAAAGCAGGATGGCAAAGGCACACCTGAGCATTCTCATAATTAAACGTGGGCCAAATTTCGAGTGTCTGTAGTTTTCAAATTTGGATGCACATGAAAGTACACTACATGAACCACTGTAGTTTATGGGGGAGTTTTGTGTGCATGGTACAAAATAGAAAATTAAAAAATAAATAAATAAATAAATAAATATTAATAAATAAATAATTAGTAAATATTAATAAATAAATAAATAAACAATTCAAATCTTATTCAACTACACCTATTTGAGCTGTAAGAGATCTTGACAAATAAAAAGAATTAATTAATTAAAACGAAAGCACTGATCAGTCACTAGATCAGCATAACTCTAGATTTTTATTTAATTTATCAATAAAGTCACACAAATACCAACAGTATGCAGCAGCAATGAGTTTACACTTTTTTTGGACAAGATTTAAAAAAAAAATAATTTAAAGCCAAACAATTTGATGTCAGGAAATACTGAATTAATGTCACTGACATCCTCTTCAGAATCATGAACTAGTTTCGTAGATCCAAGACCAGTGCGTTATTTGAAACAAATTCAGTGTTTGTTTGCTTGTATTACGTGAACATAGTGCAGCCTTTTATTTCACATACACAACATATTCTTCTAGACATGATGCAGGACCTCTAACAGTCCAGTCACATTAGCACCTTAGTGAGTATCAGTGTCTTTACCACCTTAGATGCTTAAGGGACTTTAATCTGCCAACTCAGGTGTTAAGGAATTTGTCCACCTGCACTACTGAGGGCACTATTGAGAGATGCAGCAGCTTAGCAGTTAAAGTCTTGGGCTACGTCCCTTGAGCAAGGCTCTTTACCATCAATTGCTCAGTTGTATAAAATGAGATAAAAAATGTAAGTCACCCTGCATAAGGGCTGTATGCCGTGAATGTTAATCCTGTAAGGAAGTGTCACAGCCTGGTTTTTGTGAACAGCACCAAGCAGGATAGACAGGGTCTCCAAAGAGAGATACGTATCATTTCTGCATACATATATTTTATATATATACATATTTTTTTTGTTCCACAAGGCTCTCCTCTAGGCCCACTGCAGTTTTCCATGCATATGCAATATCAAAGAACAATTATTCATGATTAGCTTTCACTTCTACTGAGCTAAATAGCTAGCTCTTACAATAAAACCAAAAGAAAAGTACACTTCTTCTAAATTATTCTTTTATACGCACACAGGAAACAGCTCTTAATATCCTAGAAAAAAAGAAAAAAAACTCAAATTGACTAACATGTTGTGGCTCAAGCAGCTCTTGTGCAAAAAAAAATTCTTTATTGCAGTGGGTGGGGAAAAAAAAACAATAAAAAAACTTCTAAGAGTTGAGAAAGTATGTATGCAGGAGAAGACTCGTACCTGGTTTTCATCACATTCGAATGGCTCGTCGTCATGAATGGCCATCTGGTAACGGGCAAACAGCTCCACTGACTGCTTGTAAGACGCCAAGAAGTCAGGGTCCTCAAAGCTGACCGGCACTAGCCTCACCTTCAAGGGCAGCAGGATGGAGGATGATTAGTGGGAAATAAGGAAAATGGCCCAGTGACCAGAATTGAACAGGGGAATGAAAATGAACATTGACCAGATACAAGGAGAAGAAGCAAAGCGTAGAGGTTTAGAATGAAGGAAGAACGGTATAAATGGGGAGGAAGAGACCAAGTAAAGAGAAAGCAGTAGGATGATCACAAGATGAGCTTACAAGGAAACAACAGTTCTATTCATAAACATAAAAATTTTCAACATTTCTTTGTAAAAGATCCATTAAGAAATGTTTCATCTTCTGCTCTCAAGAAGACTAATTTGCTGTTATTTGTCCGTATCATGTATCCAAGAGCAAAGGAACAGTGATGGGGATAATGGAGGGAATGGAGGACGACAGGAATCTGAAGGTGAGGCTAGCACTCTGCCCTGCTCCCAATTTTAAAGCAGCGGTGAAAAGCCAAATCCCAAAAGACCGGATTTTTATATCTGGGACTATCCAAGTGTGCGTCATTCCAGTAACAGTCCTAAAAAATGTGGTGAAAAGAGACTTGAGATGGTTTATCATTGTTGTCTTGTGTTGCACAATTTTACACACACACCAGAACTAACAAAGAACATTCAATATTGAATGAAGACATAAAAAATGTAACAACCACCAAAGAAAACCCGAGCCTAAATATAAAAGCATTTTAACCATTACTCATTTCTTAAATCTCTTGCTATATGGATTAGTAATTTTTAGTGCTTCACATAATAAGCCTGGTGTGTGTGTTTCACAAGCAGCAGGAATATGTTACTCCTAAGCAAACCAAAGGAAAAGAAACAACAGAAGCACTGGACATATTCTATTTTCTCTAGCACTTCTCCTACACAGAGTAGGTGCACAAGGTGGACAGGGGCCCATCAGAGGGCAAAAACGTTCACACACACACACACACACTACAGTTTTCACAATGGCAATTTGCATACAAGCCATGTCTTTGGACTGGAGGAAACTGGGGGATCCTGAGGAAACCCCTGAAGCGTGCAGACAGCATGCATTACCATAAACTGGACAGAGACAGAAAGTAAAGTCACCATGAAGTAAAAGTCACCTAAGAGTTTTTTTTTCCCAACCTGTTTCAGCAGTGACCATTAGATTTTGTGAATTAAAAAATGAGAAGGAACAAAAATAGGCTAGAATAAAAAAAAAATTACCATTCAGGATAACTGCATGCATGTTACATGTTACACACTATATTGCCAAAAGTTTTGGGACATTTGCCTTTACATGCACATGAATTTAATATGGAGTTGGCCTGCCCTTTGCAGCTATAACAGCTTCAACTCTTCTAGGAAGGCTCACAAGGTTTAAGAGTGTGTTTATGGGAATATTTGCCCATTCCTCTCTAGAAGCGCATTTGTGAGGTCAGGCACTGATGTTAGATGAGAAGGTCTGGTTCACAGTCTCTGCTCTAATTCATTCCAAAGGTGTTCTATCAGTTTGAGGTCAGTCAAGTTCCTCCACACCAAACTCTCTCATCCATGTCTTTATGGACCTTGCTTTGTGCACTGGTGTGCAGTCATGTTGGAACAGGAAGGGGTCATCCCCAAACTGTTCCCACAAAGTTGGGAGCATGACATTGTCCAAAATGTCTTGGTATGCTGAAGCATTAAGAGGTCCTTTCACTGGCATTAATGGGCCAAACCCAACCCCCGAATTCAATGATCTGGAGGGGTGTCCCAAAACTTTTGGTAACAGTTTAGAAGGCAGGTGAAGTTGTGCTAAAGTATTTTTTTTAAACACTATTCACTATTATATTGGACGGTTATAAGGAAATCTGAAGCACTACTGTATGTACTAGTACCGTCCCTGAGGAGGAAAAAAAGACGCACAGTTGCTGAAGCCCATCAATCTCAAGTGGAGTTTGATCATACAGTACGTTTTCTGAGTCTTTCATTACTGACTATTGAATTAAAAACGGATCCAAACCTTGCGTTTGCTTTTCCCATTAAACCATTACCACGGCCTCTAGCTAACAATTAAACCTGTCCAAACGTGAGCCAACTGGTGTCAATCTTTGGTGTTTGACTTGAGTGCGGTGCCACAAAAACAACACTGTAGTTTATAACAGATGACTTCATAGCATAACCGCGTGAAAGACAAGAATTCTAGTAGTAGATGACGATAACAGAAAAAGTTTCAATGGAGGCAAAACTAAGGGAATTTTTTTTAACTGTGGTTTGAGGATTAGAAGTCCCCAAGAAATGGAAAAACTGAAATTATGACCTACATAGTGCACCATTGATCTCTACCAAAGAGGTTAAAATACAGCCGTTGCATGATCGTGGAGATCAATTCTTTTGTGAAGAATTTGCGTTTCAGGTGGCTTACGGGCAACTAATAGGAAAATGACGTTTGTGGCTTCAAAAACAGAGCAGAATTTCATTAACAGAACCGCAGAGGTTCAGACGCTAGTCTGCACATGGGCACAAGCGGACAGAAGATGAATGTTTATTGGTACAGCCAGTGAAAAGCAGGGAGGTATAATACCTGCTCAAGAGCCCAAGCAGTTTAAGACTAACATCCACCCAATTTTACCAGGACACCTGTAGAAACACTGCGTACCCACTACTTATGGGAGCGGTTTTCTCATTTCCTCCCCCCTCTTACATGTCCATTTCTTTCTGAAGACTCTATTCATTCATTCTCTCTCTCTCTCTCTCTCTCTCTCTCGCACATTCACAAGCAGCCCCGAGCTCAATCCCTTTCCCCTAGGCTTCAGCTTTGCCTCATATCCGATTTGTTTGAACAGATTATTCCATCACACCTCTGTTTAAACAATCGGCTTATTAATGTCTGTGTGCTTTCTGTGTCTAGATTTTTTCTTTCTTTACCCCACAAATCACTTTCACCTTAGCTCAAGTCGTCACATTCCTCAAACTTCTTTCTCACAGACGCTGCATCATTGCACTCAAATGCAATTGAAATGAAATGGTTCAGTGATGCCACTGCATCACAGCTCAAGGATCCTTGGTTTATACCTGAGCTCAAGCCACTGCAGCAACAGAGCTGGCTGGCAGGAGTGGATACCGTTTCTCCTGTTGTAGCCCATTCACCTCAGGTTTGTGCATTCTGAGCTGCTTTTCTGCTCATCCCGGTTGTACAGAGTGATTATTAAGAGTCACTGTTTCCTTCCTGTTAGCTCAAATCAGTCTGACTCTCATCAGCAAAGCATTTTTACCTACAGACCTGCCTCTCAATGGATCCCTTTTGTTTTTCCATACCATGTGTAAACTCTTCAGTCTGCTGTGTATGAAAGCCTAAGATGATTAGCAGGTTCCAACCAGTCTGTCCGGCAACAAGTCACTGAGATTCACATGAAGCTCTTGACCTGTGTGGCTATGAGTTCTTGCGTCGTGATTAACCCAGTGGATATTTGAATGAATGAGAAGGAGTAGAGGTGTTCCTACTAAAGTCATTCTTCATAAGTGAAGCATCAAACTTACCTAGTACAAGCTAATATGTGCATTTTATAAACAATGAAACTCGAGATTAAACTCTATATATTTTTTTAACTTATGACTTTGAAAATTACACAGAAAAGGCACTGATTATCTCATTTTGTTTCACTCTTAGGAAAGATCAAAAGCCTTGAATCATTGCTTTCAAATCTGTGCTTCCTCTAAGGTAAAGAACTTGTGAATAATTGTCCTCAGATGAAGCCATAGCAAGATAAGCAGAGAGGGGAAAAAATCACTAATTTGGATGTCTAGGACAAGTAGCTTCAGGCTATTCTGCTTTAATTCATAGTTAGATAAACAATTCTTAAAAGCAAAATAAAAATTTTAATTTGGAATGAATAATGGGTAACGTGTGTGTTTCTGAATACTACTGCCTGCTGCACTAAATACACATTAGGATAGTTTTTTATGAAGTATCTTCACTAGCATGTGCTCCATTTTTCTTCTTCTTCTTCTTTCCATAATCTGAAAACAAAGGGGTCATATAACTCACCTGGCCACTACACGCTGTCACCTCATGGTTAAACATGTTGTGAATGTAGACACTAGCTAGGACATGCATGTGATGCAAGAACAGGACACATCTCTTAAGATTAAAGTGCTTGCTAACAAGGCTTCCTAGCAAAACACAGGATTGTAGAGTTTTTACACGCCTACTGAGCTCCAACCTGATCCCACTTCACATCCAATCTCCCTGATTTTTACCAGATATCTATTAATGACTGAACCTAAAGACTACATCTCAAAGAAGGCCATGTCATGTCCACTTAGTCAAGTGTCCCACCCCAGAAGAAGCTGTGTGACCTCTGACCTGGCTCTCACTAGGCTTATCAGGTGGGTCGTGGTGAACAACCGTCTGGTAGAGTTTGTACACTTGGTAAGAGGCGTCGAAAGAAGCTTTGAACTGTGGACTGGGTGGCATGGAGCGCACTAGCCTCACCTTCAAAAGAAAAGGATGTTCACCAAGGGAAAAAATAAATGAACAGGTGCATTATTGAGCTGAGTCAGAAATGCAGATACCTTGGACAGAAGAAGTACATTAAGAACATAAATACTGCACAAATTAATTTACACCAGGTTGCACTTACTTGTAACCATGACACAAATAATATTTGGTCAAGGGTGGTCCAGTCCATTCACAGGTATCCATGGCAACATATGTGCTACAAACAGTAACTGCATCTCTCTTTTTTTTAAACAAATGGTAGGAGCTAGCAACTTGGTGTCAAATCTCAAAATATACAAAATATCTATGATCAGAAACTCATAAATGTAAAAATAAGATAAATTATTATTTTAAAACATTAATATGTACACCAATCAGGCATAACATTATGAGCACAAATAATACTGATGATCTCCTCATCATGGCACCTGTTAGTGGGTGGGATATATTAGGCAGCAAGTGAACATTTTGTCCTCAAAGTTGAAGTGTTAGAAGCAGGAAAAATGGCCAAGCGTAAGGATTTGAGCGAGTTTGACAAGGGCCAAATTGTGATGGCTAGATGACTGGATCAGAGCATCTCCAAAACTGCAGCTCTTGTGGGGTGTTCCCGGTCTGCAGTGGTCAGTATCTATCAAAAGTGGTCCAAGAAAGGAACAGTGGTGAACCAGCGACAGGGTCATGGGAGGCCAAGGCTCACTGATGCACATGGGGAGCGAAGGTTGGTCCGTGTGATCCGATCCAACAGACGAGCTACTGCTGCTCAGATTGCTGCAGAAGTTAATGCTGGTTCTGATAGAAAGGTGTCAGAATACATAGTGCATGACGGGTCAGGGCTGTTTTATATTACAGATATTAGGCAGGGGGTCATAATGTTATGCCTGATCGGTGTATACTCTATATTATAAAAGCATTTATGTGTGAGAAATATAATTGTTATAGCACTGTATGAGACTGAATCATTATAAAAATGGACATTCATTTATTAATTCTACACTCCTAATATTACGCCTGGTCAGTGTACAGTGAGGCCCAAAATGTCTGAGAGCACTAGTGTAAATGTTTCACCTTGGCATTTGGTTTTAATTAAAATAAATAAAGTTTTTATTAAAAAAAAAAAACTAAACAGCAATAACAAGTGAAAAGACAAAATCATAGACGTTAAAGTTGACATGAATTTCAGAATTTCTTAGTATTTGATACAGGATGTACCAAATAAAACTCATGCACTAGAGGGTAAAGTGCATGGTGTGTAGTACGTCAACTGAGACGCATCATTTTCAGTGTGGTCTCAGATGTTTGGTCCTCGCTCTATTATTACCCTGGAATAGATTTTGCATTGAGTTGGTTAGGTGAGAACAGTCATAGTCATGATCTACTATATTTTACCTTCGGATGAACTTGATTAACAAAATATTTGTGAGAAACTGTTAGCAACCGGTAATGAAGCAGATTTCAGAGGTTGTGCTGTTGAATATAACTGACCAAAATGACCATTGCTATGTTCAAAATCTTAGTCCAAATTGACCCCCCCCCCACACACACACACACACATATGATTTTAACAACTTCTTGAACTCCAGTAGCCCTGCTCAAATATTTACTCAACTAGCAATCCAGCTTCTAATTATTAGTCCTTCTTGTCATATTTGTGTTGGATGAAGTGCTTATGCTTCTCAAGTCTCCACGCTGGGATCTAAAAGGAAACTGGTATAAGATTTATTTTGGTTGGCTGTTACTTCGATTCCTGGATTAATATGAAGAAACAGCTACGTTCGCTTTCAAAAGGGAGCAGGGTTGCTTGAGATGCATGGATGGTGTATCTTTTAAGCAGCCTGACTGGGGTTTTTAGGTGACATTTTGTGTACAAGAACACAAGGAGTAACCAAGATACAGCAAGCTTCGTCCTCCTAACACTAACAGCACCAGGAACGTTCAGGGAAAGTGAATGTGAGAAGATGGAGAAAAAGAAGCCTCTGGAAAAACCAGGGTTACAAAAGGAAGCTTTCACTGTGCTTCCACTGCCCCCTAGAGGAGGCCGCAGGTCAAAGCATGAATTTAATTCTACTGGACGAAAAGTTCATTAAAGGGATCGTTTACCTAAAGATAACACTACAAAGTTTTTCTCTTTAGATAAAAAAAAAAAAAAAAAAAATCACACATCTACCAAACTGCTGTATGAATTTGATTCACATCTGTATGAGTGTTATCCAGTTAAAGCCGTAATACACTCTAGGAAATGACATTGGGCATTTCATTGTTTATGACTTATGCTACATTTACACGTACACTGACTCGCAGTGGAAATCATTCATTTCCAGTGAGAGCTGGTGACTTCCTGTGACATGAGCGACAGCAAGCGTTCGTGACTAGATGTGGGCGCGGCCAGCCATCTGACAAACTGAGTGCACGCATGTGATCCACCGCAAAGAGCTCACATTGCTTCTCTCTCATCTCGTATATATATATATGATATGATGCAGATATACACTGCTAGGTTTTATACACAAATGCCAAATCTCCCTCCAGAATATTTCATTTTATCAGAGAGAAGAGTGATTTGGAAACTAGCTGCGCCACCCACTGATAAACACTGTTACTATGGTAACCAGGAATAGAAAGACTTCATAGCATAGATGCACTGTATACATGAACATGGCACAATTTTATTAAATATTATATATAATATATAAATATTATAATATTATAACTTTTGTTAATATTCAGGAATTGTGCAAAGGAATGATTTATAGTTATTGCGCATTGCATCGACTAACAGTTATTGAGTTTTTCTAAGAGGAAAAAGTCAATCAGCTCTTTCTGTTTATTAACTCAGTGACAAATGATTGTGTTATTGCTGGACTATGTCTGGGGTTTCCTGTGTCCCAGGTTTCAGCCTGTTAACGTTGACAAAGTGCAAGGATAATGGAGCAAACAGCAATCAAAATCTTGGCCCGAGTCGCTCCGAACTATAAAAGACAAGGCTGCCATGATTCAAATCTGGAGTCAAAGCTCAGTAATGACTTTGGTTCCTGCCTCAAAATCTCGTCCGCTTGGGATGAGACAATATAAATAAAAATTGCTGAAAAATCTGTGAGCTTTTTTCTTTGAGGTTTTGCTCACATATAGAACCTCTGCTGGCTGGCTGCAATTTTGTGAAACGTGTACTAGAAACAAAAAAAAAAAAAAAAAAAATCACATTACAAAAAAATAGCCTGTAACTAAGTACCCCTAATTTGTGTTAGTGAGAACTCTGTTTATGGCAAGCAGCGTGCGGTGGATGATAAAGCACAGTCAGAGTGGGGTTGATTGCACACAAGTAAACATCTCATTAAGAAGCTGGTGCCGCACGTCCCGTGTGTTCGACTCTCTCCAGGCTTAATGGCCTCGGACGGCATCCCAAACGGTGCGGCTGATGAAGTGAGGAGAAGCCTGCGGAGGAAGTGTGGGATATATCACACGCTAGCAGAAACTCCTCCGTTTTCCGATCTGCCAGAGAGCCAGAGATAGGCTGACACCGACACGCTGGAGGAACTGCACTTTAACAGCGCACAGTTACCACATGTCAAACACGCTCCGGGAAAGAGTCGGTGCTGGTTTTTTCGTCTTGTGTGCTGAATGCTTTATGTATGAAATAATTAAATGGTTTGAAGCAAAGCAGACATTAAAAAGTGCAAGGTAACCTTGGTGAGGTGAGGCCGTCGTTGTCCAGCGATCTGCTTTAAAAATAAAAAAAAAATCCAATGACCCCCGTCACTTTCAAGCCGAGTGGTTACTTCAAAAAGAAATCTGGTTTGAATTGTGCCTCATGGGTCAAAATATAGATGTTTCTAGCAAAGACAAGCTGATCTCACCCAACCAACTGCAAAAGATTTTTCTCGATCTCATCTTTGACTTTAATGCTTTGCTTGATTCGTGATGAATAATTATATTTTAGTGATTTCTAACCTCTAAGCGATGAAGAGGGTCATCAGGCACGGAGTCATTGATGAATTCCTCTAGTGGTTTGGGTTGACCGGATGCTGGCGTTGCTGGAGGAGGCTTGGGATTTGTTGCAGTGCCTCCTCCATCTTGCTGCTTCTGCTGCTCCTTTTGTAGTCGTCGCTCTTTCCGGATATCCTTGGCTTTGCGGCAAGGAGGTTTGCTAGGGTCGGCTCCCACTCCTGAGTCAACAGGAATCAGAACAGAGAAGATTGAATTTTTTTTTGGAATCATTTTTGTTTTTGGTATCATTGGTGTATTAAGCTGACAGTTGTCAAGATGACTATGAACTTATTATATTACTTAATATGTGTTATAGCAGTTACAGTTACAGCTCAATATTCTACACCCATAAACTGTGTAGTTATTAAGATAAAAACCCATAGCTGCTGCTCATACAGTGTGTATAGGCACAGAGAGAAAGGAGCCATGTTTAATGTGCTCATGTGGATAAACAGCATCGAATCATGAGGCTGCAGTGTTTCGTTCAGTGTTTAATGTCTGTCTCCGTTTGCTACGCCAACATTTATCACACTCTTTCACAATCTGGCTACGTGAATTAATTAACCGCTAACTGGAGATTGGTGGCATTGGTGAAGAAGTGAATTCAGTGGCAAAAGCTTCAGGAGTCACAGCAAAGGAAAAAATAGCTAGGAACGTTACAGCTAGGAACGTTACAGCTAGGAACGTTACAGCTAGGAACGTTACAGCTAGGAACATTACAGCTAGGAACGTTACAGCTAGGAACGTTACAGCTAGGAACGTTACAGCTAGGAACGTTACAGCTAGGAACGTTACAGCTAGGAACGTTACAGCTAGGAACGTTACAGCTAGGAACGTTACAGCTAGGAACTTTATAGCAAGAAACATAAACCTGCTTCACAGAAGGCAGCAGCAAGATTTATACCACCTTTTGCACGCTGACTTCAAAACTCAATTACAATCAAAGCGGGTGTTTCCCCCAAACAGTTTGAAATGGAGGATATTACAGCCACAAGAAAAATACTATAATGGGCAGCAGATACTGCGCGAATTCTACATTTGGAGCCATTTTGCTGGGTGTGAGAGCGTGTTTCCAATTGCTATGTGCTGGATAGCTGCAGGGCTACGGGGATGCATGCCTATACTTGCGTGTTTAAAAGAAAGGAAAAAAATCTTTTCTTATAGTTCTTCCAGCAAATTTTGAAAGTAATGCAAGATGGTCTACGTGTTTGCATATGGAAGCCACATGGCGAGGATGCATGTGTGCAATCTGCAAAGCCGTCTCTCCATCGCCGAAGGAGGCTTTCTAGCTCACTGTAGTGAAGAACGGGATTCAGTCCTTCCGTGGACATGGAACTCATTTTCTCGTCCTCCGACAACATGACATCATTGTAGCCGAGGCTGTAAAACAACATGCACTCTGTTCACTGGCTCCTGCTGCTTTTAGCAGGTTTTTTTTTTTTTTTTTTTTTAGACCTCTCAGGTTTAAATGGAAGCAGGGAGGAGGCTTTTTGCTCAGGCCCAGGGCTCCGTGGACAAAAAATAACAAAAAAAACCACACAGGTATTCCTGGACAGAATGTGGACAGGAAAAAACAAATAAAGGTGGATGAGTGTAATGGTGTGAGATGATATTCAGCACAGAACAAATATTATTATTAATGATAACAGTTTAAATCATCATATCATCCAAACCTTTGCACTTCAACTCTTCTCCATGGATTTCTGAAATTCAGTTCCTCCTTATGTTTTCAAAGAACAAACAGCAAAATGTGATCTGCTGTGTGTGCAAAGGGAAAGAGGCTTTCCTCAATTGATTTTACACTGATGTCCACTCCTCCCCCTCCTCCTCCTCCTCCTCCTCCTCCTCCCCTACTTTCTGGGCTGAAGCCAGACCCTGAGAGCAAAAGTTTACACACTGACATCCTGTTTGGAGCAATAAGGAAAGCAAGGCCATTTCCTGCCTGGCCTCGTGCCAGCTGCCCACATACCCACTGCCGGCCCCGTCACCCGCCAAGAGTGAGACAGAGAGAGAGAGCCCGGAAGAACGAAAACCCAAACGCTACTCGATACACGGTGCATAGGAAAGAAACAGTACCCCTCAAACAGTCCAGAAACTGTGGGTAATAAATCATAGTGAAATGGACAAGTCAGCACCGGACTTGTAAGATCATACACCCTGATCGTGTGCTAAAAGACTGAAACTAAAACCTAGAAATTTCTCAATGTTCCTAAGAGAAATCTACACGCTGTTTATTATTCATTTTTAAAATATATTCTGTTTTTTTCCCCGAAATAAAAACACAGTCGTGATTTTCTTTCCCTAGCGGTGCACGAGGGTTGACAGCGAGTTATCGGCTTAGGTGACGATTAGTTTTTCCTTATGACGTTCATTCACCTTCTAACTTTTCCTGTTCATAAATTCGACCGGCTAAATAGGGAACGTTTCCGACGGACATTATAAACACGGAGCGAGGACGTGCGACTCGCTGGACTGTTTTTTTCTCTGTAAAGTAAACACACACAGAAGAGGCAGAGCAGATGCTGGGCTGCTTCCAGAGCTGAGGCCTGGGCCCTGTTACTGTCTTGCTTGATGTCCAGAGCTGTGTTCGAGCTACAAACTTGAGTGCACGCACACTAGGACATTACAGGGTGTTATTGTCATCGTAGATCCGTTTCCAACGCACTGAATGGCATCTAGTGTATAAAGCGTCTGTGAATAACTGTTAGGAAGGTTTCTTTTTGTAAACACAAACTCTACCAAAAGGCATGCGATATACAGGAAGGGAATGAGATGTGTTCCTCTTGAAGACAGATTCTCCCTTTTGAGCCGTTAACACATCATAAAGACCCAGGACTAACGTTTGCTATGGGAACCATGTGTGAATAGATCGTACACGCAAAATAATGAGCTCACTAAACTACATGCACCATTGGCACGTGTAATGTGGTACACACTCTTTCCCATACACATCAGAAACAAATAAGCTACTTACACACACACACACACAATATCTCCTGAGGGGGCAGTGAGGTGTATATTTAGTGCTTAGCCCTAAAGTATTTCTGCATGAGTGATGCCTCTGGCACTATATTTTATGGGACAGGAAAACACAGGAAGTGAGGAACGGAGATGCAGAGGAGTGGAAAGACACTTACTACAAGCAATAACCAGAAGGTCAATTGCTCTGAATTCTAAACACACACACACACGGTCTTGCACAAAGCCAAATATTCCATGTCCATTTCCAGGTCCAAATCTATTGGCACCCTTGGTACATATCATGATAAGAAACCTTTTGTGTTTCATTTTCTCACAGGGAAAATACCAGACTTTTAACCTTTAACTGAAATACACTACACATCATCCATGACTTCCTGTTGCACTGGCATGTACATCCTGTTCATAAACATGATGTAGAAATGACAGAGAAGATTAGAGAATAAAATAAAGCAAGAAACATCTATAAAAACATCAATACGCCTGAACATGCTGAACATTATTGACAGAGAGAACGAGAAGTGGAGCCGTGACGAAGCAGCCTAGGAGAGGATGCGCATGTGTTTCACCCCCAAGCATTCTTGAGAAGGATTAGGAAAAGGGGTGGGCGATAAGACAAAGATATTAGATCAAGATTCGCAAAGCCATTTCCACGACATGCGACTATGGAACACGTGATATCGCTTTGTGAACAATTTCCCAACCCTAAATCATTAAAAAAAAACTGTTTAATAATTCATATAAATATAATTAATGAATGAATTTATTAATCAAATAATATTTTATGCATAAAAAGGTTTTAAAAAAAACCCTAACAAATTTTTATAATTATTATTTTAAAAGGTTAAGTATAAATCTATAACCCTTAAACAAGCAGATTAAAAATGTAATATTTTTTCTATTTATAAAAGGATATGAAGACGTCTAAGATATTTCAGAAAAGAATTTTAAAGATTTGGGTTGTGCAATATGGTGAAATAAACTTCCTCACGGTCTCAGGTGGAGATTCACAAAAAGATGTAAGTGTTTTATGGTCACAGAGTCTCAATATATACAATTAGACACCAGCTGCATGGTCAACAGACCAAAAGAACACATACTGGAAATTTGGAACTGGATTTTATTATTGTCAGATGAAATAAAAATGGACTTACAGACTCGGATTAAAAGAGTTAGGAGAAAAAAAAACACTAATCCTTGCTGGTAGGTATGATGGAGATTCTGAGATGTATGGGCTGCTTTTCCTCTAAAGGCACTGAGAACTAAACAGCTGACTGTCTTTGGCAAAAAGTGACAGCTAGGATGTAGTTGGATTTCTCGACAGGACAACGATCCAAAACATACATTCAAATGACCACAGAAATGGTTCAGTGACCTCAGTATCAAGGGTTTGACGTGGCCTTCCCAGTCCACTGACCATTAAACTCAATTCAAGTGGAGTGAGCTGAAGAGGAGAATCCACAAGAGAAGATCTACATGTTGAATTTCACAAATAACAAATCAGAAACATTTGAAATATGAGCACGGGGAGCTTGAAATATTAAGTGTCACTTTACTTGCTCTAAAGAATAAAAAAACCACATCATAAAACAAGCTTTAGAATTAAAATATAGGCCATATCTTAAATAATATTAATACTAATTTTACAATAATTTTTTTAGTATCTATTTAAGTTTATTGCTGTATCAGCTTCAGCTGCATTTATTTTATGGCAAATTACAGACATTAATTAAACAGTCATGAAAATTCAGTTTATTAAAAGAAAAAAAAATGCATCAATAAATACCCATGGGTCAGTTTTAGTGTGGCGTAAAAGGCGTCTTGTGTACATGAATCGGTCATTTCTATATTTAATGAGGGAGATGCATATTTCTCTGACTACACGGTTTATTCAAATAATTTATTATTTCAGAATTTCCCTCATTCCACTTCTTACAATATTAATAATAAATGCAGCGCATGAATGTGATATAACATTCTTCTAGTTTAGTTGTAAAAAAACTTAATATTCATAAAATATTCATCCCCAATTTATTTATTATTCACAACCATACAATAAACTTCAAAAAAAGTTGCTGTGCGAGACTTATTCATTTCCTCTATGGAGTGTGTGTGTGTGTGCACACGAACACATATCCAGATACTAGAAAGTCTCCTATAAATTCCTGCTCATGTAGAAAACCTGTGTAATATCAATCACTTAACTCCATCTGTGTTCAGGGCAATAAAGTCGTAAAGGTGGTCATAAAGTCTGTTACCGTAAATTTGTCACCAGGTGTTTTCCGTTGAGGGAAAAGGAGGGGAAGGGGAGGGTGTGTGTGTGTGTGTGTGTGATGCTGAAAGGAGCTCTTTCTCCTCCTTCGGGGAGCATCTCTAAATCTCTGCTGTTTCCGAAACATTCCTGGGCTGCTCATTTCGGTGAGGTGTGGAAGTACTATATTTCATTTGGTCATATTCTTGGCTGTAAATCACACTAAGTGATGCAGAGCCTGAAATGGTGTTTTCTAGAATCAGATTTCAAATTGTCTTTTACTTTGGGGTCAAATCATTGGCATTTGACCGTTGTATAGCGCTTTATGATTAAAATTTGTTGACACTGTAAAAATACGAACAGGAACTAGGGTCAGACTGACAGGAAGAAGTTGTACATCATACGTGTGTGTTTCTGGGTATCTGCTGCCCCCTGTAGCACTAATGTAACACTGATGCAGAACTTCTCGCCTGAAATGTTCCACTTCCTGACCCATTTTTTACAGCAATAAAACACAGGCAATACAGTCGAGAAAGAAAAAAACGCATGCCCTTCTTCAAGCTTATGTTTTTAGTTAGCACGGCCTAAATAACAACTGTGTGGTTCTCGCAAACGTAAAACTTACTATACGCAAACAAATAACCTCAGGTGACAACAAAAACACATTAGATTTCAATGTCATCATTTTTACCCCCAACAATCTGAAACATGGTGGGAGAAAAAGTAAGTACAATCTGTCTCTCATATCATTTTGGAAATCTGTTAACATTAAATCTATTGGGGTTTTTTTTTCGCCAAGACCTTAGGTTTTTAGTCTGTTTATAGAAGTTGGTGAGAACCACACAATCATTATTTAGACACTGATAACTAAAAGCATAGTATTGAAGGAGAGTGTACTTTCTTTTTCACACGACTGTATACACTGATCAGGCATAACATTATGACCCACTGCCTAATATTGTGCTGGTCCCCCTTTTGCTGTCCATCATGCACTGTGTATTCTGACACCTTTCTATCAGAACCAGCATTAACTTCTTCAGCAATTTGAGCAGCAGTAGCTTGTCTGTTGGATCGGATCACACGGGTCAGCCTTCGCTCCCCACGTGCATCAGTGAGCATTGGCCGCATATGACCCTGTCGCTGGTTCACCACTGTTCCTTTCTTGGACCACTTTTGATAGATACTGACCACTGCAGACCGGGAACACCCCACAAATGCTGCAGTTTTGGAGATCCTCTGATCCAGTCATCTAGCCATCACAATTTGGCCCTTGTCAAACTCACTCAAATCCTGACGCTTGCCCATTTTTCCTGCTTCTAACACATTAACTTTGAGGACAAAATTTTCATTTGCTGCCTAATATATCCCACCCACTAACAGGTGCCATGATGAGGAGATCATCAGTGTTATTCACGTCAGTGAAGTCATAATGTTATGTCTGATTGGTGCATAACAGTGGTTTGGGTGTTACTTCTATTAAAAAGCCTGATTGTCCTAAAGCAGCAGTGGGTTAAAAGTAAGTGTACTCTTGTTAAAGTTTTTTTTCATATAATTAAACTGTAATACCTTTATTTTTTTATTTATTTTTAAGAGTTGAAGCAGAGTTGATTTTTTACCTTTTATTTCTACTAAGTCTTTACACTTTTTCCATTAAGTGTCTTGTCATGAAGCTCACCTGGTTTAGGAGTGAGGCGCGGGTTCTTGCCTGCTGATGGTGAAACCGTTTCTTCTCTTGAAGTCTCGGATGTTGATGGTTTGGAATCGCTGTCTTTCTCAGGGCTGCTGGGGATGATGGGTCGCTCCACCTGAGAGTGCATGATATTCACAGGCTCCACCAGAGGAACTTCTGCTCCCTCTTCAATCATGGAGTCCATCTGCTCACCTATAAATCAGTACACAGCATTAATATCAATACCAGCTTAATAAAAAAAAAAACCTAGATAGCTTCATATCTGTATAAGTAAACATACATTTGTTCTATAGTGGAAAATATTACACAACACTCATTACAGCCAGGACCATGAGACATCAGGTAGATTTGCTCAGTTGAAGATCAAAATTAGTAAAATCGGAAGCACTATCATTTACACAGGAAAGATTAGAGCAATGTTCAAATATTGACTGTGAACCACTTCCAGTGGTGACCAACAAGTTGCCTTGGACACTGGTATGATGCATCTCTTAAGGGCACAGAGCAAAGAGATCGGCTCAGGCAGGACAGTGGACTTACAGGACTTTGGTGCCTGTATTTTGCACAATAGCGCCATCTCATGTGGCCACTAACTATCTAAAAGGATGCAATCAAATGTTTACAAGCTGGACAGAACAATCAACTGTAATACAAGAAAACAAGGGTGTCTGTGCAGCAGTTGGCTCTACACCAAAGGAATCCTCCAGATACACATTTCCAGGAGTACAAGCAAAGCTGGAGATGATACTGCCAGAGTCTTGCAAGCTACTTTAACCAGAGCTGCACCCACCTTGTCACCTGAGAGGATGTGAAAACTAGCAAAACACAAAGCTTTAGGATGTATTTTGTTGGCCTAGTGCAGTCAGGGAAGGGAGGCTTTAGCCTTGTAGTGGAGGAAGTGCATCAAAAAGAACAGGCCATATTGTGCATACACGCTCATCAGGTCAAGGGATAAACTGAGAAGAGAAGGACCTCTAGGAAAGACCTGTGAGATATGGAAGTCTTTAAGCCAAGCCTTATCATTAGAGCAACATATGATGTCCGGCTATCTCCCGAAAAAGCAACACTGAAACAGTTTATAGCTGGGTACAAGACCAATAAACTGGTGGTTCAACAAGGTACTCGGTTGGAAACACAGCAAATGCACAACACACTACTACGACCCCTACTTCTTTTAAACAATCCTAGTTAACGTTTCTTAGAGAAGGGAGGAACTCCAATTCTTCACATCTATTTCATCTACATCTATATAAGTCCACAGTATCTTCCCAGGGCTCTGAGTTGAACATAAAGAGCAAAAGACTTTTGTATGCTGAGCTTGCAGTGGACACTCAACAATGAGGTTGGAGATTCAGGATCTGGCCAGAAGAGGCAAGCTGTAGAGAATTTGTAGCCATGTCCAAAGCAGCTCAGAAAAGAAAATTGTAGGCAGAGGCTCTAGACAAAGAGGAACAGACTCTCTTGGGTGTATGGCATTAAAGTCACACCCGGTATCATCATTCCACTTGATCCGGTCATAAGTGAATAGTTGAACTGCACAGGCATTTATACCTGCCAGTTTTAAAGCGTCTCCAATGACCACTTGTGATCGGATTCCTTACACCATTTGCGCTGGAGGAATAGTGTATGACAGTCATCCACTGCATTTATGTTCAGGCAAAAATGTCCCATGTATTCTACCTTATGTACCAGTACAGGCTGATTTTAAAAAGTTTTGATCCAGCTTCTATCTATTTGGTAGAAATGATCGACTGACAGAGGCTCATAGAGCTTGTAACACTCAACACAATTTCCAGTTTCCAGCTTGGGCAATGATGGAGCTGATTAGACGGTTATTTGTTGCTGTTCAGGATGTATCCAGAAGCTTAGCATTCATACTATAAATGTTCTGTGCTCACATGCATTCCAAATCACCATTGGAGGTGGTTTGAGTGATCACTGATTTATTGAGATCACCCAGGATACCAGGCTAAGGAGACATCAGGTCCTGGGATGCCAGGTCTCACTGTTGAATCTTCTGGAGATACAGTGGGCTGGCTCATCAGTGACATACTGACGCAAGAGTTTGCCCATATAATAACCCTGGAGATTTTACCACTATTCCACTAGAAGCACTATGGCAGCAATTCTCTTACGAGGGATTGTAAAAACTAGTTCTAGAACAAACCTCACTAACTATCATGTTTTTGTTTCAGTCCTGTTATTAATCAACCCTAATCAGTTAATCAGTCCCCTGTCAAAAAAAAAAAAACAAGTCTGGCAGTTTGATATACATTTGAGATTTCTTGGTAGAGAAAACATGCAGTATGATAACATGCTGAAAGTTTTTCTGTGGACAAATGAAATGTTATGTGTATGCAAACAATTACAATATTGTTTCAGATTTAGATAATCAAAAGTCTAGTAATAAACACTACAATCCATCTCAGCCTCGCTGTGATTTTATCTCAATTCCAGTTCAGTAGTTTGCATTGTCTCCCTTTTCCCTGGGTAAAAATTCTACCCACAGCTCTATGAAGTCAAAAATGTAACACAATGAAGTAAAAAGATCTGAATGAGGACAGGAGGAAATGGTGCTCTAGCATGGCACAGCATGGGAAGCGCACCTGAGAAAAACTTCTGGGATACTCCAGCAGCTATAGCCGCTGTCCTCTGAAGAGACGAAATGAGAGGCTTTAGGAAGCCAGGGATGTCAAACACACCTAAGATTACATTACCAGAAACAAATTGACTTCTCAAAGAGTGACAGAGGCTACACTTGTAGGAAATGCCTGCTTGTGTTGTTATAAAGCAATACATCATACAATACTGGACCTTTAAAACAGTTTTCCATGTCCACAAAGTAACAAGATCTGCAATTCTCAAAGTGTTTCCACAATGACAGTACTTTCCACATGGGGAATGCCCCAACCGGTTAATTTCAGTTTTACTCTGGAAATAAGACTGAAACATCACATCATCATTCTAAATTTGTCAGGTTCTATCTATCAGGTTTGTTTTAGAGCTAAACAGAATTTTAAAATACAGTCATCCTACTATTCCAAAAATATTTTCTAATCCATTTTAAAGAAAGTGTAGAATTAACCACAAACACACTTGAAGATTAACACAGAGGTCAACAAACTAGAAGATGGAAGCAGGAACGCACCATCGCAGCCAGCATCATCGCCTGCTGGCTTCTCCCCTTTTGACAGAAACTTTGTCATCTTCTTCAAGATCTTCTTATGCGTCTTTGAAGGACGAAAGTTTAAGGCATGGCACCTTCAACATACATATAATATAACTATTAGCTTTGGAACATCATGTTTATTCTACGTATGCCTACATTGCGCACTTTACATTAACATACACTGATCAGGCATAACAGTATGACCACCCATCTAATATTGTGTTGGTCCCCCTTCATGCACTGTGTATTCTGACACCTTTCTATCAGAATCAGCATTAACTTCTTCCGCAGTTTGAGCAATAGTAGCTCGTCTGTTGGATTGGACCACACGGGCCAGCCTTCTCTCCCCACGTGCATCAATGAGCCTTGGCCGCACATGACCCTGTCACTGGTTCACCACTGTTCCTTCCTTGGACCACTTTTGATAGATACTGACCACTGCAGACTGGGAACACCCCACAAGAGCTGCAGTTTTGGAGATGCTCTGATCCAGTCGTCTAGCCATCACAATTCGGCCCTTCGTCAAACTCTCTCAAATCCTAATGCTTGCCCCTTTTCCCTGCTTCTAACACATCAACTTTGAGGACAAAATGTTCACTTGCTGCCTGATATATCCCACCCACTAACAAGTGCCATGATGAGGAGATAATCAGTGTTATTCACCTTACTTGTCAGTGGTCATAATGTTATGCCTGATCAGTGTAATTTACCTCTAGTATATGTTTTTTCTTTACATATAAATCTTTGCACCTGTATACATATTTGAAGCACCAGTGAATTAAATGTAATCATTTAAACATCATTTACCTGATGGTGTACTGTGGACAGCAGGTCTTGTTCATGACAGGCTTGTAAACATACTTGCCACTTCTAAAAACAAAAAAATGCATGGTTAAAGAAAGCTGTTATGTCATCTGCATGAGGTACAAATAACATTTTTACTCAACAGATATTCAGACATATCATAGCTTTATATAAAAGCAACTGAATTCTCAGATCTGATTGGTCAGGTGTTGAGTCATTTTCTATTCTGACAAAAACATTTATATGAAACATTTCTGTAGTAACAACATGTACGACAAACTGTAAGCGGTTCAAAGAAAAATCTTTATGGTTTTTTAATGTAAATAAAACTCTTTCGTGCATCAATATAGCATCCTGTAGGCTTAGTGTCTTTAAAGTAATATAAGTTCTCAAAATAGACCTGCACACAGCAGAAAGAAAGCATTAGCAACGTAAAGTAGTTTCAAGCCGTGGTCAATAACATCAAATCCCCCAAACTGTTCTTGTACAATAAAATAAAACTGAATTTTTAAAAAAGTTTTTTCGTATGCTAATGAGACAGGAGGTGTGAAGAAATTCACGTAACACTTCCATGTGTCCTATTAAGTATACACTACATGGCCAAAAGTTTTGGGACACCCCTCCAAATCATTGAATTGAGGTGTTGTTTTTCAGGAGTTGGGCTTGGCCCCGTAGTTCCAGTGAAAGGAACTCTTAATGCTTCAGAGTACTAAGACATTTTGGACAATTTCATACTCCAAGCTTTGTGGGAACAGTTTGGGAATGACCCCTTCCTGTTCAAACATGACTGCACACCAGTGACAAAGCAAGGTCCATAAAGACATGGATGAGCAAGTCTGGTGTGGAGGAACTTGACTGGCCTGCACAGAGTCCTGACCTCAACCCGATAGAACACCTTTGGGATGAATTAGAGCGGAGCCTGTGAGCCAGGCCTTCTCATCTAACATCAGTGCTTGACCTCACAAATGTGCTTCTAGAGGAATGGTCAAAAATTCCCATAAACACACTCCTAAACCTTGTGGAAAGCCTTCCCAGAAAGCTTCATATTACATTCATGTGCATATAAAGGCAGACGTCCCAGTTTTGGCCTGGCTCACAGTCTCCACTCTAATTCATCCCAGAGGTGTTCTATCAGGTTGAGGTCACGACTCTGTGCAGGTCCTGACCTCAAAAAAGTGACAGGTTCAGTGAAAAAAAGTCGTACAGCTGCTTATCAAACCTACAACAAAAGTAGATTACACAGGTAATGCTCTATGAGGCATATTTTGTGTTCGGACTGTAATGAGCTGTACACGTTTTCAATGCAAAATTATATCCCCTAATTGCTATTCAATGCATGCTCTGCCATATAGTGCTTATGAGCTCGAATGTAATAAATAAAGTTTAAACTAAAAAATAAGTGTGTGCATCGAGCCACTAGCTTTGCTTATTGATTTGATGTTTTCAACGATCTAACTGAGTTTTACTCACCGAGTTTGTGCATTCTAGGGAAATGATTGAAATGTTGTCTTTGGTTGGCCACATGCTTTTAGTCACGTGACCTGAATATATTTGCATTCATAATGGTGGTTGGGTGGGATATTCAAATAAATCAACTTGTTTCTTTTTAGGTGTACATGTTTGTGTTATTGTTTTAAACTGAAATTACACATCAAAAAGACTTTTTCTGTCCTGACTCTCACATCCGACTATAAAAATTGCTGAATTAGCATATCGTTTTTATTCATAATTATTATTTTTTCCCATATTTAACATTTAAAAAAATGGGTTTCACAAAATGTGCAATTAAAATATATTGACTATTTAAAATGACAGCACAATTCCAGTACACAAATGCAAATGATTGAAGCCGATAAATCAAGATCTGCATTAGTGAGACTCTTATGTGTAATTTTCCACAAACTCGGAAGCTTCTTTGTTTGAAATGTTTTTCTGACCTAAAGGCCTTATCGTGAAAATTTCTTGCTTCTATGCACAATGTAATTATGAATTCATTTGTCATCAGCTTGATAAATGAGGTCCATCGAGGACATGACTGGATTCTGTTAAATATATTCATTTGTATAAGTGCGCTGGTTAGTGTTATTTATCTAGGCTGAGATGTGTTGGGTCTGTATCACTGATTCATACTCATGTTTTTTTAATATATAATACTCGAGCTAGCAGCAGAAAAAAAGCCTCCCGGTGGTCCAGTGGCAGGATCCCGCGCTCTCATTGCCACGGCCCAGGTTCAATTTCCAGACAGGGCGCTAACCCGGCCACTGAATAGTTAGAACTAGAACTAGAATAGTTAACTAAGTATATAAAATTACAACTCCTTTTAAAACAATTTGGCTACCTTAAACATATCATAATTAGCTGACAGGTGTGATGACATCATTCACAGTGGCTACTTCATTACATTTAAAATATATTCACTATAATGGCTTGAAACATAGACAGTTACGTTTCTCTGGAAAAAATAAAATAAAATAAATAAAAACGCTTTCCACCAAAATGCCTCAGGTTTCCCAAAGAGTCTTTAGGAACAAGGTGCTATACTGTATTACTTAATTACTCAAAGTTTGTAGTGAACATGAAATAAAAAAAACAAAACAAAAAAACTTTCATTCGAAAACTGATTTTTCTAAAGCAGCGTACTCCATCATGTTTTAGTCCTTAAATAAATAAAGCCGATATTAGATTTCTTTACTTTTAATCAGCTGTGAAGTATTGTGCAAGTGGAAAAAGTGGACAATTCATTATCTCCCACCACTGTTGTTAATCATGGGCCCCTCAGGGATGGGTACTAAGTCCATTTCTCTATATTTCCTATACGGATGACTGTCCATTTACTACTACCCATTATTTTAAATATGTAGATGACACAGCTATTCTTGAGCTGCTCAGTAACAGTGATAATGATCCTTTTTTGGACTATCAACATTCCATAACATATTTTAGCACATGGTGTGATGAGAATTGTCTCAACCTGAACAATCCAAAGACTGGTTTTTAGCGCCTTCAAAACACAGATCCATCTCAGTGTTGTTATCAATGGAGAGATGGTTTAAAGGGTAGAGCCTTTTAAATACCTTGGCATTACTTTGGATGATCATCTCAACTTTAATCAGCATGTTCTAGGTATCTACACATGCTGTCAACAGAGACTTAAAAGTTCTCCAAGCAGCTGACCTCAAGCAGTTCAGCCTTTTCTTCTTCTTCTCCTGCACTGGAGTATTATTGAGCCAGTTCTTCTGTATGGTGCCATTTCTTTCTTTAGTTTGCTGTTTAATAAGAACAAACTTTTAATAATGCCTCGGCTCACAAGTAAGATTATTGGTATTCCTACTCCTAATTTATCAGACTGCGTCACTTCAGCCACGCTTCAGAAAGCACATATAATCCTAAATGATCCAGATCACCCATTCCATCGGTATTATATTCGTCTTCCATCTGGCCGTAGGTATAGACTAGCTATGTGTTGGAGGACTAACTTTAGTAAGTTTTGTTCCTTCAGCTACACGTGCTTTAAACACATAGGAAATCATCCATCATCTTACGCTTTTGCATGTGTTGCGTTTCTGAATTGTTTTAGAATGTATTGCAACACGTTTATATGCAATGTGTAGTTGCCCTTGTATTATATATGCATCCTCTGTGAAAATGAATTTCCTCTCTAAGGACAAATCTACCTATCTACCTATCTATCTATCTATCTATCTATCTATCTATCTATCTATCTATCTATCTATCTATCTATCTATAGGCTGCATGGAGAAATTTTACAAAAGCATAACTATTTTTTACATACCTTCTCCATCCCCTATCAATGAGGTCTTGGTAGTCCTGTACCGTCATTGAATGGGCCCACATGCCTGAATACAGAAAAAAGGGGGGGTGGGGTGGGAGAAGAGTGATTTAATTATAATAGATATCGATAATTATTATTATTTAATGATTAATGAAACAACAGTTTCTGTAATGTACACAAGAATACAGTGAATAGTAAGAATTTGAGGCTCCATCATGTTTACTGTAGTTCTGAACTCGAGCATGCTTCCGGTGTGAACAAAGACAAAAGGACAGACTTAGATGCAAGACTAAAATATAAAAGTAAATCCAGTAAAGTGTTTATTCATTTGGCAGACGGTTTTCTCCAAAGTGACGTACAGGTGCTTGAAACCTGACCTTGAAACACTCAAAGTGAAACACAACACCAAGGCAGTGTCAGCCTCTGCTACTAATTTCTAGGCTTAAAATGTCATATCTCTCAGTAGCATCATCAACCAGAATTAGAGCAATGAATATCACAAGGTCTTGTTGACATAATGAAAAATATTAGGACACACACACAGCCAGCTGTTCCATCCAAACAGGAATTGTCCAGGTCACAGTCACATCAAGTTCAAATGGTCGGAAATGGTTTTTCTGCTATTTCTGTGTGAAGTGTATTTTAACTCTCACATCCAATATCAACCTCAGCCAGCGTGAGATTATTTTCCTGTAACAACTTAAACACAGCTTTACTTGTACTTTAGATATAGCAGAGTGTCTAGAGTTTTTCCATGGTCACAAGCATACAGACAAATTATTTCATCTGTCTTGTTCAAAGGCTGGGAAAGCCACAGTATCCACACAGCACTGTCTGGTCAGCAACTTTGGATATAGTTTTATGATGAAGATGATGATGGCCAAGCTGGAATGATTTTCGGGGTGGGAGCTGTGAAGATTGTTCTTGTTATTATTATTATGGGAATGTTTGTGTTTAGAGTTTCAGTTTCTCTGACACTTTTATCCTAAGTGTCCTACAGGTGAGGGAGAAGACCTTTTTGTTTGATCAAAAGTACACTGATTCAGAAATGCTGCATCAAATAGGAACGGCATGAGTTAGAGCATCAGAGGTGTGGCCCAAGTTCTGATGTCTTTCCATGTTCAAAATATAATGAAATGATTAAAAAAAAAAATGCTGAAATGTTCGAGACGATATGTTTACACAGCTCCATTAGAGCAGTTTGAAAGAGTTCATCAGTAGCTTTTACAAGGACACCAATTGCATGGTGTTGAAATCTACACTGCTCAGGAAAGAGAAACTGGATCATGTTAGCCAAATTTGGAGCTCCATTTCTGGTTTATGTTAGAGAATTTCTTTTATAATTATTTTATTTAAAAAAAAAAAAGAAGTCAAATGATATTTGCTACTTACTCATTTAGGAATATTTACACCTACTTGATAATTCATTCCAATTGAAGCATTATTAATTTTTTTTTACAGTCCTAGTTAAAACTGATTCAGAAATTAGATTTTTATATATATTTTTTTGTTTAAAGTTTAAGTTTTTTTGATAAAAATATTAAACAAAAATACTATGTATAAATAAAAATATTGTACATATTTTATATATATATATATAAATAATTTTTTTTTTTTTTTTTTCATATTTCAATATTTTCTTACACACTAAGTTCACATTAAAGCATACGCTATACACAGCAAATCTCTAAGTCTAATCTCTAAGCAAATCTCTAAGTCACATCATAGAATCTACATCACGGTCATAACGGTTAATTCTGTAGCTGATTTAAAGCAGATTTCTTCATCGAGTTTCAGTCAGAGCGTCATCGATGTCAATAATCCTGCAACGCGAGACTAGACTGAGGACAGAGCTTGTGTATCTAATGTATCTAGTAGAACAGCTTCACATGGAAAAAGGTTTCCTTTCTTTTCAGCTGGGAGCTCAGGTGATCTGGGCAGACCAGCTGGCCGGCAGTGAACCATGACAGAGCACAAAACCTGCTGATTGCATTAAGATAGAACAGAAATGAAGGAAAGAGATATAACAAGTAAAGGCAGATAAAAAGCTGTAACAGAAATGATAAGATGATAAGTAAATATGGTCAAATAATAAAATGTCTAATGTACTGTAAGGTGATGGTGAGATCCAAAAACAATATAGCTCTGTGTCAAAAAGCTGTCCCTTCAAAGCTGCACCTTTCAGTACTAAAAAGCTTCTTAACCACCTGTCTAATATTGTGTTGGTCCCCCTTCATGCACTGTGTATTCTGACACCATTCTAGCAGAACCAGCATTAACTTCTTCAGTAATCTGAGCAACAGTAGCTCGTCTGTTGGATCGGATCACATGGGCCAGCCTTCACTACTCACGTGCATCAGTGAGCATTGGCCACCCATGACCCTGTCGCCGGTTCACCACTGTTCCTTCCTTGGACCACTTTTGATAGATACTGACCACTGCAGACCGGGGAGCTGCAGTTTTGGAGATGCTCTGATCCAGTCGTCTAGCCATCACAATTTGGCCCCTTGTCAAACTTGCTCAAATCCTTACTTTTGGCCATTTTTCCTGCTTCTAACACATCAACTTTGAGGACAAAATTTTCACTTGCTGCCTGATATATCCCACCCACTAACAGGTGCCATGATGAGGAGATAATCAGTGTTATTCACTCATAATTCTCATAATGCTATGGCTGATTGGTGTATCTTGTCTTTTCATGTTTTTCTCTCTTATATCAAATCATTTTGTAAGGAATTTACAAAAGGAACACTAAAACGTTAAATTCTAATTGAGCAAACCTCATGTTCAAACAGTCTGCAGTGCATCTTTGACAAAATGCTGCTTGGGATGATGAAAATCACAGTGCATATTGTCTGTTTATTTTGCATCACAATGTCTTGTAACATCTCTACTTCTAACTTGGCATTGGTGAAGGGGGAAATCACTCGTCATGTCATGATATAGGATCTGACACTGATTTGAATTTGCTGAGGACATTTCCTTACAACTTTTGTGATTCAAAATCACTTCTGCCTTTTTCTCATTTCACACTGCTTATTTTTACTTTATTAATGTAACTTCCATCTGCCTGTGCACTTTTCCATTAACTTTTATGGAAGTCTGTGGGAGTCAGTAACGCACTTTGCACTGTGTGAGCAATCATTAGGTGGCCTGCTTGAAACACTCAACAAGTGAAACACAACACCAATGCAGTGTCAGGAATGCCTCTGCCTATCATTTCTAGGCTTCAGTTACCCTTAAAATACACCTATCAGCCGCAAGGGCCAAATTGTGATGGCTAGATGACTGGATCAGAGCATCTCCAAAACTGCAGCTCTTGGGGGGTGTTCCCGGTCTGCAGTTGTCAGTATCTAGTGGATACTGACTGAGTGGTCCAAGGAAGGAATTATGGTGAACCAGGGACAGGGTCATGGGCGGCCAAGGCTCATTGATGCATGTGGGGAGCGAAGGCTGGCCCGTGTGATCCAATCCAACAGATGAGCTACTGTTGCTCAGATTGCTGAAGAAGTTAATGCTGGTTCTGATAGAAAGGTGTCAGAATACACAGTGCATGACTGGTCAGGGCTGTTTTGGCAGCAAAAGGGGGACCAACCCAATATTAGGCAGGTGGTCATAATGTTATGTCTGATCGGTGTATGTACATATAGCAGAGTGTCATTTGACCATGTCTAAGGTTTTTCATGGTCCACTACACAAGTGTACAGACAAATTATTTTATATTCTTTGTCTTGTTAAGGGGCTGGGAAAGCTTTTAATGCCACAGTATCCACACAGCACTTTCTGTTCACATCTCAGCAGCTTTGGATATAGTTTTATGATGATGCCCAGGCTGGAATGATTCTCAGGGTGGGAGCTGTGAAGGTTACTGTTATTATTATGGCAATGTTTGTGTTTAGAGTTTCAGTTTCTCTGACACTAGTCTGTGTGACTGAGTATAACTCCCTGTTCCAACACATTGCCTTTCTCAGTCACCTGGAGCACATGGATTAAACACAGATCACACACAAACAAACACGACAATATAACAGGGATGTCAATAGGGATGCACAATTTCATCCCATGCTAACGCTAGCTAGCTAGCAAATGCACTAAACTTGAGAGTCATTCAAGCAACGTTGGAATTTAACCAAGTAAATATATAATAATAATAATAATAATAATAATAATAATAATAATAATAATAATAATAATAATAAAAAACATGCCATTAGGGCGGTGGGTGTTATAGTTACAGCTTTGAAACATGAATATTTAACATGCGACAAGTTTATCTGTTTAGAGCTAGTCAGCTAGCACGCATACAGCTGTTCCAGCTGACAATCTATAACCATGACAACTGATGGATCCAGACTTAAACAGCGCGCGCGCGCTAGTAAGAACATCTGGCTGTTTATTTTCTATTACATTTAGAAACTTGTTCAAACGCATTACTCAAGCCGAAAAAGGAAAACAACACAGCTGTGGATATTCACAATCAAATGTCAAAGAAATGCCGGGTAAAGATTCGAATTAGCGTTTTTACACAGACTCTCACTCACCATGTGAAAAATTACCCGTTGCATTTTTACAGTAGCCGCACCGGTGGCCATCATCACCGCCAAAATACTCCACTACACTGAAAGAGGTTCCAGCGGCCATGTCGACTCTGTCACCGCACTTCCGTCTGCTAATGCTAATACTCTACGTACTGACAGGCAGGGTTGCCAGATTGGTCCCTGGCTAAATTTTATGTTACTTGTAATCTTGTGTATTGATGGCATTTATCTATTTATCTGCAACAGTGTATTTGTCTTGTTGTTATATATGTTCATATACAAAAAAATAAATAAATAAATAAAGAGCGGGTTGCCAGATTGGTATGCTTCGCTCAAGTTTACATATCACACCGGTTTTAAGGGAAAGTGCTAAAATGTTTACGTTTCCAAATATCAATAACGCTGGTGTTTTTAATGCAGTCTTTTAAAGAGCATTTACAAAACACTTTGTTTATTGTAAAATCCTAAATAACATAATACGAAAAACATCTCAAGTGATCAATTATCAAGGAACACAAGACAATCACATGTTTTCTGAAATACAGTCAAGTTCATAAACGTTTGGACTCTGACAATAACAAGTTATTGTTATTTGAGGTACTTTCTCGTACAGTTGGTCGGAGTTGAAATTAAATCATGTTAAGTAAACTCATGAGGTGAGCTACAGTGGTATTTGAACCTCCTGCACACGTGCTTCGGGGCTTTCCTCAGGGTACTACGATTTCCTCTGACATGTCCAGAGACATGCATCTCATCTCTCTGCGACGTGTTGGCACCCTGTCTAAGGTGTGCACAGAGTCTGCGGGGAAAGGCTCAAGGTTCCATATGACCCAGTGTAGGATAAGTGGTAGAGAAAATGAATGTAGGAAGTAATGTAATGATTATAAGCTCTTTGAATTGAGTGTAATTATATCCAAATTAAGGGAACTTTAGATGAGTGCCCCCATTCTTTTTATAAGGACCAAAAGTAATTGGACAAAATTACATAATGATTAAGTTAAGGTTGCCAGGTCTTCACTGCAACTACATTTATGCTGACAAAAGTTTTGGGACACCTCTCCAAATCATAGAAGAGGTGTTTTCAATGACTGGTCAACTTGACTGGCCTGCAGTCCTGACCTCAACCCAACAGAACACATCTGAGATGAATTAGAGTGGAGACTGTGAGCCATTCCAAAACTAAGGCACGTTTGTGAGGTCAGGCACTGATGTTGGATGAGAAGGTCTGGCTCGCAGTCTCTGCTCTTATTCATCCCAAAGATGTTCTATCGGGTTGAGGTCAGGACTCTGTGAAGTTCCTCCACACCAAACTCACTCATTCATGTCTTTATGGACCTTCCAAGTTTACTTTCAGTCATCTACAGAGTGAAGCACCATTCAACGAGTTGTGAAGCATTTGGCTGAACCTGAGCAGATGATCTCGCCTTGTTCACTTGACCCTCTCATTTATCCAAAGAATATTGTTCCAGAATTGTATGGGCTTTTTGAAAAACACTAATCTGATCTTCCTGGTTTACATCTTGTACCCTCTGCATTTCCTCTGGTGATGTTGACTTGATTGTTGACTTTAAAACTGATACGCCAACATCCTGCAGAGGATCATGCTGCTTGCTGTGAAGGGGTTTTTCTTCATGTCTTTCACCACAGTTGTTTTCCATTGGTCTTCGGGGCTTTTTGGTGTTCCTGAGCTCACCAGTGTTTTCTTTCTTGTTAAGAATGTACAAAATAGTTGATTTGACCACACCTAACATTTCTTTTAGTACTCTGGTGAATTTGTTTTGATTTTTCAGCCTAAGGTGCTTTGCTTCACTGGCACTGATGGCTCTTTAGACTTCATAGTGAGAGTTAATAGCAACTTGAAGTGAAGCCTGTAAGTCCATTTCGGATAGAAATACCTTTAAAGTCTTTGCTTTACTCATTATTTAATTTCAGCTTCAGTCTATTGTGGAAAATGATTCAATGAACAATAATTGTGTCAATGTTTATGGTTCCAAATATCTATGGTTTTGACTGTACATTCACAGAGCACTTTATTAGGAAGACTATATTGAAGGTATTAACATTGTAGAGTAGAATTTATTGTTGAATTTCGAATTCTAAACACATTGAGTGTTTAGAGAAATATTATAAACACTCATTACTGTGTTAAATGTTTGTCAAAATCAAGAAACGCCCATAAGATACCATTTCTGGGAAATGTATGTATAGTTACTAAAATAATACTGCAGATCAATGTGATGTGATCAGGGTTCTCAGGAGGTTTAAGACAAATCTGTGCTAAGCAAACCACAACGCTCCCTCAATGTTCTAAAATAGTTCCCAAATCATAACAAATGGGAGAACCAAATGGTATCTCTCATCTCTCTGTGACGTGTTAGCACCCTGTCTAAGGTGTGGCCAGAGTCTGCTGGGATAGGCTCCAGGTTCCACATGACCCAGTGTAAGGTAAAAATGAATGTAGGAAGTAATGTAGTGATTATAAGCTCATGACTTGCATCTTTGATTTGACATCCAAATCAAGAGAACAGTATTGGAATTACAGCACTTTATAAGTGTGCCCCCATTCTTTTTTTTACAAGGACCAAAAGTAATTGGACAAAATTACACCATCAACATGATCAATTTAAGGTTGCCAGGTCATAACAAATAAGAGAGCCAAATACTGCTATAGAAGCGTTGTGTATGCTGGGAAAATTGACACAAATATCATTTCAGAATACTAAACATCACGAAGAAGCATTATCCTCTTTATATTCACTTACCATAGGACACTTTTCCCCAAAAGTTGTTACAGTATCCACAACGATATCCAGATCTCATGCCTTTAACTTCCACAATCGAGTGCATGCTCCAGGAACACACTGATTACTACCCGCTGCTCAATATTTGTATGATATCTTCATATATCTATTTATATTGTATATGGTTAATAGATTTATTACAAATCACATTGTGTAGAGGTGTTTAGCTCCAGGTTAGCTTGCAACCTCACTTCTTCCGCATCCGGACATAGACCACATGAAGCAGAAGAACGCTACAGAAAGCATCATAATACATGGGCTGATTTGACGTTCGTAAACAAAGCATGGAATTCTGGGAAATACAATTTAGGGGACATTGTGTGCATAAAACAGCTTCACTAAAGCGCACGATATAGTCTCATTAAAATATCAAACTCATCAAAATGTCACTTTTTTGGACAATTCTGTGCATGCGTGTTTAGGCATAATTCCGTAGCTTGGAAATAGTCACGTGACTAAACTGCCGCACGCGCCATATATATAGCTGTAGGAACATGAATCGGTTCACCAAAAAGAGTCGGATGAGAGTTCGGATCTCCCGAAATGCCGTTTTCATTGCCAAGGCTTTGACTCAAAATTCACTTCAAGAACTTTATTGTCATAAGTTCACTCGCAACAATGAAATCAATAAAATGTAAATAATAATAATAATATGGAGATATTTTACATAATACCTTGCAGATCTACTGCTGAAATACTCTGTATACTCTACCTTCTTATTAACAAAACAACGTGATTACATTTACATTGTGCTTCTAAAACTATTTATTAATATTTATATGATATTATATTTATAAATAAATAATTATGAACATGTGCACTAATCAGCACACGCGTCCCTAATAGAATAGAATTATGCATGGTGTGTGATTCATCCAAAGAGTCGATTCCTTCACAAACGACACACTGGTGTTGGCTGGGTGAAACCATGGTTTCCTTTTCCATCCCATACCTGGAAGGCTGCTATCCCGACATCAGTTCTTCTCAAAGTCGTCATGTATGTAAACAAAGAGGGTTAAATGATTTTTTCCCCTAGTAAACAGGTTTTAAAATGAGTTTAGCTTTAACCCCACAGATGAAGCCTCCTGATGAGAAAAAGCTTTGATTTGGGCAGAAGACCTTGGTTGGGTGAGTGAGTTTGAGCACAGAAGAGAGATTACAAAAATAAATAAATAAATGAATTAAAATAAATAATTAAATGCTAATCAATGTTTCTTTTAATGTTAAGTTTTGTGAGAAGGTTTGTTTATTAAATAAATTACAATCATTCTGCTCCTATATTTTTTTATTTTCACAATAATAATTGGAATTGTCATGTTATGACATGAATGTGACAAACTTAATTTGCCTGAATTGGTTTTCCCAGGTTGGGTTGTATTTATTCCTATATAATGACATTGCAACAAAATGGCCGGACTTTTAATGTGAAACTGAGGAGTGTATCCTACTACTGCCCAATACAGGGCTTTGGACGTTCAGGGATTTTCTGTCCAGCCTGGGGCTTCCCAATAATGGTCTTGCGCTTTTTATATTACATATATAACACTGATTGCCTAGAATATTGCTTTTACTTTAAGTATGCTAAGTGTACAATTATTTGCTATTTTTATATTTACAAATATACGTTTTGTGTTTTAATTCGATACAGTCGAACTGTGGCTATATTCGTATGTGACCACTAGATGTCGCTGTGGTACACTGCTTCAAATGATACAACGCTTCTTATTATAAATATTAAATTATCACGCAAGAAAGTCTTGGGAAGTATTTTTTCTATTATTATTTAATAATTATACAAATCATCTTTCGCTATAACTCTGCCCAATATAGCCTCATAAAAGCTGTTTTAGCTTGTTGTCATTATGCTTCAGAACGAGAGTTGGGAATCACTGCTCTTATGACTTACTAATAATTATTAGTAATTATTATTAATGAAACCTTCGTTTTGATTTCTAAAACAAATAAGATAGATGTATTCAAAATAAATCAGAAATCATGGTAATTATTTAACCATTTAAATTAAAACAATGCAAACGGAGACTAATTGTCATGTTGAGTCATTTTAAATATGACCACCAGGGGGCCCTGCAGGCTAGTTGTCTAGCAGGACGCCCCGCTGTCCAACTGCGCTGATGTTGCTGAGCTCATATCTCCTGACAGGCTACAGGGTTGCCACAACCATCGATTCCGTGCGGGGTTCAATGCATTACACAACCTCTCATCCCACCCTATACAATTAATCCACAGACCCTGCAGTTATGAGTTTCTATTTAAGAAATATATTATTTACATGCTAATGAATGAATAAATCGTGAGACGTGTACACTAAAGATAGATAGTTATTTTACAGCAGAATAACTTTAACATAAAAATTAAATACATATGTAAAAATAAACACACTGGATATTAAATAAAGATATGTTAAAAAGTAAATGTAAAATGTAAAAAGACTAAAAAATAAATAAAAGATGCAATAAAACAGAGGTTCAGAAATAACAATGAATAATATATTATACATGATATGTATATGTGTTGTTGGTTGTGGTTGTGTTTATCTACTACACAGAGATCCTGAAAGTTACAGAAAATTTAGCTAAAGGAGTCTGTTAGTAAATGACTTCTGCTGTCTTTATTTGTCACATATACATTACTGCACAGTGAAATTCTTTCTTTCTTTCATCCTGGGATGTTGTGGTCAGAGTGCAGGGTCAGCCATGATGCAGCATCCCTGGAGCAGGGTTGGTTGGGGCCTTGCTCAAGGGCCCAACGGTGGCAGCTTGGGGTGCTGGGGCTTAAACCTTAATCTTTTGGTCAACAACCACTTAACCACTTGAGCTACCACTTTCCCCCCCCCCAAAAAAAGATTGCTTAAAGTTATTGAGGGCAAATGTGGAAAAACTAGTGTTGAAATCCTTGCACTACTAAAAAAAAAACAAAAAAACAACCACTGCTCTGATTTTCAAAACCTGTAACTCCCTCTGCTTCATCTCATGACTAACCCAGCTTCTGGATTCACTAAATCTGATTGGTCTAAATGTGTTGGTTAATTTTTTTTTAAAGAAAAAGCAATCACAGTAGCTCTGGCCATAATATTATCAAACAAATCATTTACAGCGACTTCAAATAATAGAAACTCAACAATAAACAGTACATTGTTGTGTAACAAAGATGTTCTGGTGAAGCTTTCTCTAAAAACGGATTTTAAAAAAAAGTATGAAGTTCATTAATCAATAAAACTTTTTGGATCACTGCTGTGAAATAAGAGAATTTTTTAATAGTCAGGCTGCATTACATTTTCCTGTCGTTGATTATTTTCCTAGAGCAGCATGAAAAGTGTTTTATTCCTCACTTATATACCTTGGTATTTAAAAACTATTTAGAGAAAATAGCCTACAGTCATGATACTGGATGTTACACGTCGCAGGGTTTGTCTAGCATCATTTTGAATCTATTCATTTATTGATTGATTTATAATGGAATGATTCAACGTCCCAGATCTGGCAACCCTTACCGGCCGCCCCACTCAGTCTTTCAGCTCTAACCCAGTCAGTTCGACGCAACTTTTAGCACAGCTATTGTATTTATTGTTTTATTTATTGTTTTAAATATTTCTTTTATTTTAGTGTCAGTTTTAGGAATCGTGTAGGAATGGATAACATCGCCTCTTCGTTTTGCTTATGCCGGTTTTGAGTGTTTTTTTCCCCCTTTTGACACATTAAGCAGAGGGCGTCCTGGGAACACACACAACACTGAGCCGGAGAATCACTCAGCCTCTCGGTTTATTCTCAGCCTGAGAGCTAGCATTGCTGCTAACGCCGTGCCTGCCTTTTCAACACTACAGTGAGGTGAGTTTACAGCCTGGACTGCATTCTAACACTTTATATCCCGGCGCTGATAAGAAAATGTTACGACTAGTGTAAAAAAATATATATAAGAAAAGAAAACACCAGCTGCTGTATCTTTTATTGAGAGAAAGAGCCTTTTATGTACCTAGCTTGCTAGCGATCTAGCAAGTATACTTGAGATAATTGACAGTATGTTTGTGTGTGAATTAAATGACAGGTATTTTGTAGAGTGATGAAAACTGGACGAAATGATGATTAAAGAGTGTTTAAAAGTGCTGATTAGAGAACCGGACAGTTACCGGTGCGGCTAATGTTAGGGAGCTGGACATGAGGGTCTCTGAGGTGGAGCAGACTGAATTGCGTGTTTTGAACTGACCTCTAAAATCCACAGCAGTGTGAAACATGATGCGACTTTTATTACATTTCTGTCACGACCCAAGTCTCAATCCTACAATTAACTCACATTATGGCTTTCCACAGTACTGACAGTGAAGTTATAACCGAGTCATTAAGTGATCCGCTTTAGGGAGCCGATTCCTGAGATGATGTGCTGCTTGAGCTAACACTCACTTTCTCTAAAGAATCAGGATTAAACATTTCAACAAGAAACAAACACCTGCTGTGAAACATCCTCTCCTGAAAGCTTGGGCTAGTACCGAGTAGTCAATAGATATGTTTACACTCGTCAATTTTCAGTGATGCAGATATTCATTTACATATGCATTATATACGTTCTAAACAAAATTATTGCCCATGCGCAGAGCGCCTGTCGCCGCGTTCACGCTGCTGCGCGTGCGCACAAAGTATTCTTTGAATCCGATTGAGAAAATAGTCGGATTCAAGAGTTTACGCTACTCTTTTTTTCCTGCTTATTTTATTACACCATCTTCACCACACCCTTTAAATTTGCTTGGAACTTTCATTCAAATCGATTAAGGTGTCTACATGAAGGCTTTTCAATCCAATTGAGCTACCAATCCGATTACTAACAGATTATATGGTTGCAAGTAAACGTACTTGATTGTAGCTGGGGAGTGATGAGACCGATGTATGGACTAATCAGCAGATTAAGTTCAAGTCTCTATTGAGCATGCATTAACACGATCATTGCACCCTGTGGCATCAGTGGTTCTCAAAGTTGGGTTCAAGCTGGAACAGCTGGAAATCACAACCAATCTTTATTATTGAGTTCCTCAGGGTGTGTTCACACATACAGTGACCTATCTCAGCAATTCGCCAGTTGCTTCACAAAGAAAATTCCAGTTCATGTTTCTACTCCTGGTTGCCGTAGTGACAACATTTAGCAATGAGTGGCACATACACTATATTGCCAAAAGTTTTGGGACACCCCTCTAAATCATTGAATTCAGGTGTGGTTTTTCAGGGGTTGGGCTTGGCCCCTTAATTCCAGTGAAATGAACTCTTAATGCTTTAGCTTCATACCAAGACATTTTGGACAATTTCATGCTCCCAACTTTGTGGGAACAGTTTGGGGATGGCCCCTTCCATTGAGCTGAACAATTATTATTCTTAAGCATCTCTTAAGTCCTCATTTACAAACATCATTTTTTTACCATTAAAATACTAATCAGCAGTTTTAAGTGATCGACTGAAATTTACAGGGAAGTACGCTCATTGCCCCACTGAGCTTCCACAGAGTTATAATTTTAGCCTTTGCTAATAAATGAGAAGCACAACAAGAATGAGGACTGGTCCACTGGCTCAGACTGATGCTTCCCTCGACTTTTTGGATTATTAAGTAAGCATGCTTCAAGGCAGTTTTCCACTTGAAAACGTCATACTCTGTATGTGCCTACTGCTGGTAGCCTTTTAGTGTCTAAAGAATATTAAATGTCACCATATAAGATATTCTTCTTATCAGTATTTTCTATCACAGTAATGAAGACAGTAAAAGTCTTAAGCTTAGTACAATGGCATTCCTTCTTTTTACTGAACAGAACAGCTCTGAGTAGACGTTATTAATACGACCACTCGATTTTGAGTTATTGAGAATTCAGCCTCCACTTTAAGGTACCCTGATAATAAGAAGTGGAATTTCACACCTTTACTAAGAAGACATTGTGTCCTCTTTCCTACACATGACAATTTTTTAAACTGTGTTGCGTAACAAAATTGGCAGATATGCAGCATATTGAACATCCTACTTTGTCATTTCCCATAAGCCTATATTAATGGTAGAAGACTAAAACTCATATATCAGGTCGTCCGTGCCTGCCAAGTGAATGACTAGCTCTGTCCTGTGTGTTAAAGCAGGGTGCAGCTCTGCAGCACAACCCCAGGGCAAATTTGACGTGATTAGATTTAGTCAGAGCAAAGTGTTCAGCTTTCAGAGCACAGTGTGTTTTCTGCTTTAATTTAGCCAGTTCCTGTATATATGCTAATCACTCATGTGAATTTACTTCCCAGCTTTATTTTTAAGCTTTTAAAGCTTAATTATTATAACAGGAGGTTAGCAATTTATTGAGCACATACACATAATAACGGTGAAATTGTGGGTTTGGAAAAGGAGGCATTGAGTAAAATGCATTGTGAAGCTGTGAGCTTCTGATAAAAGAAATACATGTATGAACAGGAGTCTATTCAACGAACGATGCTAAAGGTGAAACCTGTGTAAGAGTCACATGGAAATACTGAATCATGACTGGCCCTTCCTTAAACTCCTTTAGGTCATAATTTGCTAGTTTAACAATACACAATTTTTTAATTTTTATTATTATTTTCAATAGTTTTGAGTGATACGCTTTTATTTCAATCAAATGACTGATTAAAGTAATGATTCAATAACACTGAGCTTGATATATAAATAATACAAAGCCCTGATGTGGCTTTTGTACACTATATTGGCAAAAGTTTTGGGACACCCCTCCAAATCATTGTATTCAGGGCTTGGACTCGGCCCCTTAGTTCCAGTGAAAGGAACTCTTAATGCTTCAGCATAACAAAACATTTTGGACAATTTCATGCTCCCAACTTTGTGGGAATAATTTGGGGATGGCCTCTTCCTGTTTCAACATGACTGCACACCAGTGCACAAAGCAAGGTCCATAAAGACATGGATAAGTGAGTTTGGCAATATTGTGTAGCTAATACTTGTATAGTATAGGCTCATACACTTATTCTCTATCACTTTTTTGCCTTTATGTCTTTGTGTAACATGGGTATTTCTGAAATGAGGTCTGCTCTTGTTTTTTATTAATTTAAGAAAGATGAATTTGACTGAACCAAATTGAAAAAAAAAAAGATTAAATCTCATATATTAAGGGATATTTCTTAATAAGTCTCTGCTACTGAGAATGGCTAGAGATCAAAAGAGATGAAGCTCCTGATCCACTTGTAAATGCAGGAGAAAACTACTTGAATTGAAGTTCCAGCTTCATGATTCTTCTTTTAAACTCCTACCAGTAAAGACATACACAGATAATTCTGTATACCTATCCTCCACGCACGTGAATCAAAGAGAGCTTTGGCTGGGTGTGTGTTGTGTTCATGTCACACAATACGTCTTGGCCCATATCTGCGGGAGGCTCACAGCGGTTGCTTGACTTTGCATTAATTTCTGCATTCACATAATTGCAAAATCCTGGAGGGACTTGTTTATGTATGCTCACAGGTTCACTGTGGTTCATCACACTTTTCTCAACACACACACAAACACACACGCACATGCTGAGCATCATAAAAGATGGCAAAGAAGGCAAAATTTTGCCATAGTGGTGACTTTAATTTTTAATGCAAATCATTTTCAATAATCCGTTTCTTACTATTCTGTTAGATATAGCTGAATTGATTATTTAACAGCTGACAATAATATATATTACACACACACACACACACACACATATATATATATATATATATATATATATATATATATATATATGACACCCCTTTAAATCATTGAATTCAGGTTTTGTTTTTCAGGGGTTGGGCTTGGCCCCTTAGTTCCAGTGAAATTTCATGCTCCCAACTTTGTGGGAACAGTTTGGGGAACAGTTTCCTGTTCCAACATGACTGCCCACCAGTGCACAAAACAAGGTCCATAAAGACATGAATGAGAGAGTTTGGTGTGGAGGAACTTGACTGGCCTGCACAGAGTACTGACCTCAACCTGATAGAACACCATTGGGATGAATTAGAGATGGAGACCGCAAGCCAGACAAAAACTGGGACGTCTGCCTTTACATGCACGTGAATGTAATATGGAGTTGGCCTGCCCTTTGCAGCTGTAACAGCTTCAACTCTTCTGGAAAGACTTTCCACAAGGTTTAGGAGTGTGTTTATGGGAATTTTTGACCATTCCTCTAGAAGTGCATTTGTGAGGTCAGGCACTGATGTTGGAAGGGAAGACCTGGCTTGCTGTCTCCTCTCTAATTCATCCCAAAGATGTTCTATCCCTGTGAAGTTCCTAAATATATATATATTTTACGTCTATATATATATATATATATATAATATTATTTATAGACGTAAAATATATATATATATTTAGGAATATATATATATATATATATATTACGTCATCTCCCCTTGTGTGACTCGCCCAAAACTAAAGTGACTTCTGTTTTTGGTGACTAGTCATGAGCTTTGTGTCTGAGCATGACCAAAAAACTACATCTAGGTAAAATTATTACAGATTTATAAGCACCGATGTGTAGAAAAGGCGGCTACTTCTGCTTGTGTTTTAGTTGAAATGATGAAAGGAATAAGACTCTGGCCTGGTAAAAAGGGAATTCACTAATTATTGTTTTGTTACAGTTGTTTCTTACACACAGATACTTGTACATTTGTCTGATAAAATCTCAACAACATTATAAACAGAAAAATGGGACTATTGATCCGATTTTGTTGAGCCTCACTACCACAGGCCTGAATGATTTAATCAGCCTCTCAACAAAGTATGTTAGAAGGTAGTTTTGTCCTGTTTTATTATACCAGGTGTGGTGATGCATGTTGCCTTGCTATGCTTCACTGATCTGTCAAGTTTTTTAACTAGATGGAAGAGGGAAGTTCTAGCGTTAGTGCTGTGATGAGTTTGTTTTTTTGTTGTTGTTTTTTTATGTCACTTCTCTCAATGCATTACTGATCAGCCTGAAACTAGATTTGTAGCCAAGTTAATCATATATATTACAAATATTTTATATTTCCTGTTAATGCTTATATAATGGCAAATCCTTTCTTTCTTTCTTTCTTTCTTTCTTTCTTTTTTATATCATATTGCCAGTTGCTTTTAAGCAGCATCTTCAATTTCGGATTTGGAGTGATGGCCTGTTAAGAACGTAATCCCCCAAAAACCGCAACAAGCAACCACTGAATTTATAAACAACTTCACGAGATAGCCTAAAGTAATCGCAGGAATTATCCAAAGCCCCTTGACTTACATCACTGATAGGACGCTCACTCATGAATATGTTTTTCACACAAGAAAGTGAAGACGTACTGAACAGGCTCAGTACAGAGGGTTTATCCACAGTACATGTTTTGTGCATTCAATATGCAGCTTGAAGTAGCTTGAGAAGTTTTACTCATTATAGCATGAGTAAAAGACGTACAAGCACAAACATGGGAAATATTTGACTGTTATTAAATGCTCAAGAAAAATTATGGAGTACTGAGTTGTTATTTAGACCATTGTTATAACAAAGAAATTTGTGGGATTGGACTAGAGAAGCTAGCCTTCACTCCTCACTCACATCAGTAAACCTTTGGCACCTTTGACCCTTCTCTCTTATTGTCTTAACCACTGCAGACCCTGAACACCCAACAAACAACACCCTACTGTTTTGGAGATGCTCTGATTCACTCGTCTAACCATCACAATGTGGCTCCTGTCAAAGAGCTTTACGCTTGCCCATTTTTCCAGCGTCCAATGCATCCACTTTGAAAACTGACTGTTCTGTTTATTTGCTGTCGAATACATCCATCAGTGTTATTCACTTCACCTGTCAGTGGTTATGATGTTATGGCTGATCAGTATGTGTGTGTGTGTGTGTGTGTGTGTATATATATATATATATAATGTGCAGCTCATAAGTGAACAGAAGAAACAAACTGTTGTGTCTAAAGGGTTTTACTCTGACTATCAGAGATGACCTTCATATTTTTATGATCCAGGAGCTAATCTAAGAGTCATTCTGTTCAAGGGAGACTAATAAAAAGGTAAAATATTTAGAATCACTAACTTTATGGGATACAGAAGACAAATCAAGTTTCGGTGTAACATCATGACTAATTCCAGCAGCAGTGTTCTGTAGCGTCTAATTTTGTATCATGACTAATTCCAGCAGCAGTGTTCTGTAGCGTCTAATTTTGTAATCAATGAATAAAACATAAGGAACAGAGACAGCGATCACCTTCATGATTTTAACTCTAAGGTGGTACAGACTTTATATAGAAAATAACCCGAAAACACGGTTTGTGTACTTTGTTCCAGATGATTCATACTTTTGGGAATGCTTTTGCTCTTTAGTTGTAATGGTCTCTAGCAGCATTCAGATAAGAAGCAGACAAATACTGAGCCACTTAATCAATATGAAAAGTAAAGTACACTCAGCAGGGGTCAAAGAGCAAGCCAGCTAACCAAGTAAACCCTGACACACACTAACATCGCCCACCAAACAAAAAGAAATCACCGTGTAGAAATGTTTTCTGTGAGTACAGGGCTAATGTCACATTTATAATATGTCCATTATTATAAAGTGTATAAATATGTATTACAAACCATTTTAAAACTGAAGAGAGTACTGGTCTGGTGGTAGAAGACCATGTGTTTAGAAAAAGTTTCTTTGGTTTTTTACAGAGACACACCCACCTTTACATACTAAATCTTAATTATTTTTACCACGCTTTTATTTGTAAATGTTTAAGAGATTCAATCAGCATTCTCCCTCATTCTCTTATTTCTAAACAAAATTAGCAGCAACGTAAAAAGTCACAAGCAAGATCATTATTTCATAGTTGTGTTATGAAAGATGCTGATTCAGTGATTACTGTCAAGCATTGACGACCGATTGAACCACTATGTCGTTAAGCTTAATATGGACATGGGACTAACAACAGAGCTCCATATGTGGCTTGTAAAGCTCAATGAGCTCATATTATTCTTCACGAGGTGATCTATGTGGGTGTGAGCTGTTTGATTAAGCTCAGGAATTGGCAGCATTTGAAAAGTAGCGCTGACTTGCTAGCACAGAACCCGTCTCCACGTGAAATAAGCCACAGAATCCTACATCTGTCCCCATATTATGAAAAACTCAAAAACAACACATGTAAGGAAATCACACGTGGTTCATGTTTTGCGTCACTGATCAGATGATCCGTGTCAGTCTGATAAAAGCAATGTTGTCTAAACGCCAAGCACGTATTTAGGCCAAGAATTGACAGATTTCACTCTCCGATTGATTCCTACGCTAGCGACCTTCTGTGAGCCAGCTTCAGGAAGCTAAAGCTGTTATTAATTTGTGTTTGTTACAATATTGTGGATGTGAGGTAATGAGGGATGGCCCGTCAGCACATTGTTAGCTTTGACTCAGTGGTGAGTTACACTGCTTTTTTACGTTAAGCAATGAATAATAGGTTTGTGCAATAATTCAATTTAAAGAATTTAATAATAAAACATTTTTATTTTGATATATTTTTTGATTAACTTTAAAAATGATGATTTAGCATTTAAACAACTAATGACAGCAAAATGTACATGAGAATAAGAGAAAATGAGAAATGAAAATCAGAGAAAAGAAGAGTCAGCATTGTGCTGTGAGCTGCGTGTTATGTTTGGTCAGAAAAATCTTTGATGGAATATCTGATGTCTATTTATTTTTTACATTTAAGATGCATGACTTTTAGGATATTTTACTGAAAGTCCCTTGTTCAATTCACACTACAGTACTTCAGTAGGAACGAGGTCACATGTTTCCTGAGCTGTCTGGTTTTAGCTCAGACGGAGACACCTGACATTCTGCTGTAAGATCTACAGTTCATTGTTCTCTAAGTGTTTAAAGCCACCAAGGCCCCGAGGCAGCAAAGCAAGCTCATACAACTGTGTTCCCTCCTCTGGTCTTCATAAGAAAGACAGGGTGTGGATGTTGGAGACAAGCAACATCGAGCTCATTATCAAACCTTTTTGTGGAATAATATTTACTCATTTTCATAAAGGGTGCCAATAATTGTGAAGGACACTGGAACACTCTGGAGTATACTGAATTGTTTCATGTCCCTTGTTAAATACTTCAGATACTTCAGTAAATGTTGGAAAGTTGGAGCATATTATAGAGCATAAGACGGCTCCATTGTTTACATAACCTCAGCATACAGAAACGTTCAGATATTGCCGTATATTTCTGTCATATCAGCCAAGTAGAGACCTAGCCTAGTTAAAGATAAACCAGTGAATTCAGCCTTGAGTCAGTCTTATCATCGAGACTAGATTATCACTTTACAGTGCTAGCTGAAAGATTTGCTTTCTTTTACACAGTTGAACTTGTGTTGCGCTGCATTCCCTCTGTGTTATGTAATGAGTTGGAGCTCAGCAGTTGATATATAAGTAGTTTAGCTACTGCATGGTGTGTAAGAATTTTGCTATCCTCCTCTTGTACTCTTTTATACAGCTACTTGGTCAACCTGTTATTATTATTATTATTATTATTATCATTATTATTATTATTATTATTATAAATGGGGTTTTTTTGCACTAGAGGAGGTCACCAGGGGCATGTGCACTCACTCTTTAGTTATTTACACCTTTAGTCTTGAGTGTAACATACAAAATATCCAGATTACTCAGTGAACATTGATCTCATGATAAAATGCATGTATCTCAGGCGGACAGGTGAGCATTCCATAATCAGCAACCATCAGTGTGTTCATACATCTCTAACAAATGCCTGATGGAATGTGACAAATGCAACAAGAATATTAAACTGCATGACACTCTGAGTCCAAGTGGTGTTCACTGGGCCAGCTGAGTCATTCGAGACTACCACACAGGTTTCTACTAACAGGTGAAACTCCTCTGTTATGCTCTCCCTTTACCTCTCAGACATATCCTACTGAGTGCCTTTAATACCATCAGATGACGGTTCTATTAAGAGACATGTTTAATGGAAACATTTAGTAAAGCCAACTGAACGTATTTTATACCAAGCTTGAATGTTGAACAGATGCGATAATTTTGTTCTCTTAATATTTAAACAAAGAGTCGATTATTTGTGGTTCCTTGAATTTTCCACAGAAATTTTTTTTTACTGTAAACATTTCTTTGTGTGGATCAAAACTAATAATCACTTTTTAGGTGGTGTTTTTTTTTTGGCAATTTCCTCTAGCATAAAGGGCAAAATTTCTCAAATTGTTGCATTTATTAGTAGATTTAAGTAGTGCTTATATTGAGGCTTAAAGCTACACTAAATTGCCAAATGTTGTGGGACATCTGCCTTTACATGCACTTGAATGTAATATGGAGTTGGCCCACCCTTTGCAGCTATAACAGCTTCAGCTCTTCTGGAAAGACTTTCCACAAGGTTTAGGAGTGTGTTTATGGGAATTTTTGACCATTCCTCTAGAAGTGCATTTGTGAGGTCAGGCACGGATGTTGGACATGAAGGCCTGGCTCGCAGTCTCCTCTCTAATTCATCCCAAAGGTGTTCTATCAGTTTGAGTTCAGGACTCAAGGCCAGTCAGGTTCCTCCAAACCAAACTATTTCATCCAAGCCTTTATGGACCTTGCTTGGTGCACTGGTGTACAGTCATGTGGAAACATTAAGGGGTCATCACCAAACTGTTCCCACAAAGTTGGGAGCATGAAATTGTCCAAAATGTCTTGTATGCTGAAGCATTAAGAGTTCCTTTCACTGGAAGGGGCCAAGCCCAACCCCTGGAAAACAACACCTGAATTCAATGATTTAGAGGGGTGTCCTAAACTTTTGGCAATATAGTGTATATTTGGCCTGCATTAGCTTTAAACAGGGAGTTGGAGTTAGGATGTTATTACCAGACAAATTCTGTGATTTAAGTCACCTCCACATTAGCCACTTACTGTTCATGCCTCATGGCCCTTTATGTCCACACTGCCTTGTTTATGAGCTTTTATGATGTTTAAGATTCAGGAGGTTCTCTATCCTGGTATCAGTAGGCCTTTAAATTAAAGAGAAAGATCTTGTTTGCCAAAAAAGATGGTGGCTAGTTACATAGGCTGAGTATGATAGCATTCAGTAAGTGTCTACAGCTGTATAAACTAGGCTAAATAAATAATCTGAGAATTTGAGTGTGATTGTGGTGCAGTTGGTCGCTTATTGTTCTCCATCTTGCTGTTGTTCCTGCTGCTTTCAGGTCATCCTGCAACTCCTTTCCAGTGACTGCTGGCTTCTCTCGTACCTTTTTTATCATTAGTCTGAGAACACTTCATGAAATCGTCTGGTGTAACTGTCTCTGGACGATCAGTATTGGGTATAAACTCATACTCATTGATCAGTATGAGTTTTCTGTTGTTTTATAATGCTGAACCTGACATCTATAGAACTCTCTTTCACTGGGATTGCTGCTTAATGTATGAATTCTCTACAACCACTAGTAACATTTATAATGCCATCGGGAATGATTTTCACCAGAACTCCTTTTATGGTGTTTGGCCAATATTTAGAGCTTGATTTATATTAATGTAACTTTTTGATGTTGTGTCTGAATACATTTCTCCATCATTTTCATTTAAACCTTTCATTTATGCTTATGAAAATATGTTTTTTTTGGTCAAATTTACAAGTACTTTGTATAAGTTTGAAGTTGAAATTTACACTGAAAGGATATTGAATAACAAAAAATATTTATATCCTCTCACTGTAAATTTCCCGGGACTTTCCTGGCTTGCTGGTTTTTCTAGGTAACACTTCTCACGTGTCTTTAAATTCGATGTTATTACCTTCCTGCCACTGGTCACAAATTATAGTCATAAATATTGCAGCTTAGAGGACAAGGTCACGTGACTGAAACAGATCAATGAAATATCCTATAGAAGTAACCCAAGGGAATATCTACCCTGTTCGGATTGATGTGTTGGTAAATATTCTATTGTATTATGTGTCGCTCTTTTCTGTTGTCTCCTATGGAAACCAAACATTGCGGATTGTTGTTCAAACAGAGAACAATAAAATATAGACACCATTTTAGAAGATCTTTTAGAGAAGTAACACTTCCAGGGCTTTTTGTTTGTTATAACTGTTTTACAGCATTCACATTACGGTCATGTGACCCTTCTTCAACAAGTATTAGTATAATAATAATAATAATAATAGTATTAATAATAATAATAATAATAATAAGGTCAGAACAACCAGAGATTCTGTTTCTGTGATTTATTGAGTGTATCAGAATTACATCTGTAAGCCTTATCCTATGTAAATGGTACTTTAGAGCAACTTGTGGATTTTTCAGAAACGTATTTATTTCTCCTGCTGATCATCCTAAGGTCCACGATATTCTACTCTGAAGGTTGCTTGCAATGAGGAGGCTTTATTGATCTGTTGATCAGAAGTCACCAGATGGAGCACAGCCGGTCATCAGTGGCACAATGCTGCTATTAAAAGCCATGAACTATTATATTTATCTATATCACACATTCACCTTCTTTTTAATCACTTAAAAGGGTTTCTTTATACAGTTACTGTACTGTACACAGCTACAGCATCACAAAGCAACTGCACTTTTTTATTTAATATTTAATTTTTTTATTTAATTTCCAGTGCATATATTTACAGCAAATTTACACATTCATAAGAATTGTTTCAAGGGGAAAAAAAATAGAGACAGCACAAATCAGACACTTCAGTACTTAGCAATTGTAGATCTGTAGTCCTGGTACATCTGTCCGTTAATGTTTCCTTCTACAACATGTATGGTGATATTGGGATCATCAGTTTTGTTTTAGGTCTTTGTGGCTCTGTAGTTTTGCAGTCCAAGTGTTTATGATTGCTACTTGTAGCATAAAAATCTTCCAACGTCATCACCTGATTTTATGTAGTCTCGGATACTGCTTTCCTGATCACATTCGTTTTTTTATGCTTATGAACACAGACTTTTTTGTTTATATTTATACGTAAGTCAAAGGAGACCATGCGTGTACATTTCAATCGGATACATAGAGAGGAAGTGTGTCAAATAACACAAAACAAAAGTGTCTTAATGGCTATTTCCCCTCACTGTGTAAGAGCACAAACATCATTTCTACATTTGCATGAAGCACGTTTTGCAAAACAGGGATCTACACCGAATAGGCATAACATTATGACTAGGCAAATATTGTGTTGGTCCCTCTTTTTGCTGCCAAAACAGCCCTGACCCATCATGCACTGTGTATTCTGACACCTTTTTTTTTTTTTTTTTATCTGAACCAGCATTAACTTCTTCAAGAAATTTGAGCAATGGTAGCTCATCTGTTGGACCAGTCTTCACTCCCCACAAATCATCAGTGAGCCTTGGCCACCCATGGTTCACCCCGTTCCTTCCTTGGAGCACTTTTGATAGATACTGACCACTGCAGACCGGGAACACCCCACAAGAGCTGCAGTTTTAGAGATGCTCTGATCCAGTGGTCTAGCCATCACAATGTTCAATGGACAAAATGTTCACTTGCTGCCTAATATATCCCACCCACTAACAGGTGCCATGATGAGGAGATAATCAGTGTTATTCACTTCACCTCTCACTGCTCATAATGTTATGGCTGATCAGTGTATATTGGGACTGTTATTTATAGATTAAAACCGATTTAGCACAACACATTATATTGCCGTGAAAATAAGCTGTGTGTGTAAACTTGGCAAATGTAGGGGTGTTTTTAATAACCTTCTTCACAGTTTCATCTGATTCTGATAGAAATTTCATAAGCCATCTTTTCAGATGTCACATAATCACACTGTTGTTTGGTGACAAATTATTAGCTAATAATATGGTTTAATTCCTGGAATTTTTTATTTTTTGGAACTTAATTTTTAAGCGTGAATTCGATGTGTTAGCTGCTTAAAATAGATTTTTGTTATTGCTCTCATAGCTTTCAAGTTTTTACCATTTCTAAAAGATTACTGAATATAAAATGACAGCTAATCAGCTAATTTTATTAGTTATGAAGCTTCATAAAAATCATTATAGCTGCCAACAATTAAAAGTATATATATTTTTCAGGTCCTAATTCATACCTTATCTTTACGATGAAAGTTTCTTACATTCAGTGGCAACTCTATCCATTATTCATTTTCTTCAGATAGCTCTATATTAAAGCATCACTAATTCATGTGTACGCTGGTTCCTTGTAATAGGATCCATTTAGCAACCCTTTATCTTTCTAACATCTCACCCTCTGCCCTACTAATATTTTAATACAGTTTTATAGGCTTTCTTAACAAGTTTAAAAAAAAAAAATATATATATATATATATATATATATATATATATATATATATATATATATATATATATATATATATAATTTTTTTTTATTATTATTTGTATTCTCTTAATAATAGTCTGAAATGAGTCACTGGTCAATGGTGTAGAAGGATGAGGATATGTGCTAAATAAATACTCCACCACATGATGCATACGATAAAATTGATAAAGCTGACACGGCCGTGTGTTTTGGGTGGATGCCAGACAGTAGTAGGAGCAGTGATGGCACGAGGTTGTTATTTAATCTTTCAAGGTGCAATCTACCCTCAGCCAGTCTCGCCATATTCATAAAGTGACTATAAATGGCCTTAATGTCAAATTTTATTTTCCTTTATTCCAGTGTTGAATGCTTGAATCTGGTTGGTTGGAAGATGTGCATTATTTTTGTATCACAGCTCGACTGAGATAGTGTTTCTGGCTCTGTTTCTGGCTGTAAAATGACCGATCGTGTAATATTCATGCGCTTGTTTATTTTATTTAAAACTTATGGAAGGCGTCTCTGTTGTAAGCACTAACAGGCTCCCGGCACAGGAAATTCTTTAGGATAGAGGAGTTTACACTTTCCGGTTCCTGTGTAAAACGACGGGTTGTGTTTTTTTTTTTTTTTTTGTTTGTTTGCTTTGGGGTTTTTTTCTTTTAAGAGAGAAACAGATTTGATCTGTTATGGTTTTGCACAGTATCTGTGCTATAATGATGTTCATAATGGGTCTATGGGTCTATATAATGAGCCGTGCGTGTGTTATGTAAATTATCCAGGAAGCTTTCAGAACTGGAAAGTATCTCTGGGCAGGTTCAAACCAAATTCCTCAAAATCCACCCCCAGCTCTACGTCATCTGTAGATGGATTGCTGACCTTTTCCCCCTATCTTATTAAACATCCCTAAAGTCTGTTATTTTGAACATTCTTTTTATTTTTCCATATTTTTTTAAATGTGTTCAAATAACAGACCTTAAATAACAGAAAAATCTCAATTTTCATTCATAGTTTTATTCAATAAGAGCCTTTGTCTGACTAGCAGAACAACACTATTCCTCTTCTAACCTCTTACACTACAGAAGGAAAAGCGGAGGGACAAGTAAAGCTAATCTGTGAGTAAATCTTAAAACAAGCTAACGCCCACTTACCCTGACAGATTTGTGTTGTACAGCTAAACAAATAATGCATGCTGCAGATAAAATGGCTCTGATCTGTGGTTCGGCTTGTAATTGCGTGCCATTAGTTTGTTAACATGTTAAACCATAATGAAGATAATTTAGTCAGGAGGTCAGGAGGTTTGTGCTGTCCGAAAGTTGGGTTTTAGTTATTTCTAGCATTTAAGAACATTTGCCACAAATCACGTCATAAAATTTCTGCCCTGCTAGGATCTGCTCCAGTTAACTGAGAGCGCTATTATTGTGAAATGGAAACATCTAGGTGCAGCAACTCAGCCATGAAGAAGCAAATGACAAACTCACAAGCACGCACCACATGAAAATCACCTGTCCTTTAGTGCAACAATCCCTACAGAGTTTCACAGTGCCTCTGGAAGCAACATCAGCACAACAACTGTGCATTCATGAAATGTGCTTCTTCCATGAACGTGCAGCTTTACACAAGCCTAAGATTTAGCTGAAATGAAGCACATACCACTGGACCCTGAAGCAGCGGAAACTTGTTTTCTGGAGTGATCTGATGGATGTATGTGGGTTTGGCAGATGCCAGGAGAACGCTAGCTAATGGAATGTAGGTAGCAAATATTGGAGGAGGCTTAATGCTCTGAGGCTGTTTTTCAGGTTTGGCACTCTTAATACACATGAAGGGTGAAGTTTATGCTGCAAAATACAAAAACATTTTAGACTATAAGCTTCCAACAGTTTATAAAGGTTTGGCAGATTTTGTGTGGAGAAACCCACTGAACACCTTGTGAGCCAGGTCTTCATGTAGAAGTGATGGTCAGATGTCTGTATACTTTTGGTCATGTTGTCTATATCAGTGTTTTAACTTGCTAATAAAGAATTAGCAGGAATTTAGGCCTTAGGTTTATTCATCTATTTTAATTCAGATTCTAATTTGTATAAGCCAGGCCAGATTGCAATCTTATTCAGATTGATTTTGCTCTGTTGGTGACTGACCCCTCTGGTGTAACCATCATCTTAACAGTATGTTTTTCAGAAAGCCTGGAGGAAACCCACATAGACAGAGTGAGAATGTGCACTCCTTATTTAATGTACATGACAGCACTGACGTATCATTGATGAATGGATGAATACACTTAGTGCCCACTTGATGTTTGTTGTGAACTTGACCTTTTTCTGCTTGATTACTTGCACTCTAGTTGCATTACATTACACTAAAACCATTACTACTCTTACTACAGGCACTCAATCTCTGTGATTCATGGCAGCATGCGACCCGTGATCCAGCTGTGGCTTCTTCAGGAACTTTAATTTCATTTCTTGTTATTACACATGTGGTCATGCTGTATGTACTGAATATTAGCACAGCTGTAATTACCTGCAGCCTTAAGCCTACAGTTATATCACACCTATTCAGTACAACAGCACGAGTGTGATATTCTTCATTTGCACCCTTCAAATGTTTATCAGTGTAAATGAGATATAATGCTCTGTCTGTTGATACATCCAAGCCAGAATACCCAAGCTACACATTCTTGGGCTGCTAACAAGAGAAACACAAATTCAGGCTCAGACAATGCTACACAAAACAAAACTTAAAAAAAAAATAAAAATGATAAAATGCACTGATTATTCATACCAAGCAATGATCTCTTACCTACATTAGCGTACATGCTGTAAGATTCTGCTGCTCACAGTATGACCACGGCTTTTGTTCGTCATTGAATCATAGCTTGAACAAGTGTTTACGATGTGGATTATTCATTCAGCTTCTCAGATTTCTCTTAGGATTATTTGTAAAAGTATCTAACTGTTTCATTTAGAAATGCAAATCCAGTTGTATCAGATCCCAATCTAGATAAATGTGCAGGATTGAAATATTGCATGTGTGTGTGTATCATGCTTATACTGTTGGTGAAGGAAAGACTGACCGAACTGACTGACCTCTGTTTGTCTATTGTTGAGCCTCCTTCTTGGCTGATGTCACAGAGTTCTCAGTGTGTGTGTGTGTGTGTGTGTGTGTGTGTGTGTGTGTGTGTGTGTGTGTGTGAGAGAGAGAATAATCTGAGCCTGTGAGGCTAGTCTTTACGGATCATACACATCTCCATGTCTAAGAGAGAAGACTTCTTGGCTGCCAACTACTGCCTTTGTTTGTTTTTTTTCTCCGTTACGTAATCTGTGAGTCACACCTGAGACTGTCCCAACTCTGACAAGGATGTTTGTTGGAATCTGTGAGAGTGAGGGAGTGCTCAGTGAGACACACAGTGAGAAATACACATCCTCCTTCGGTGACTAGCAAACTGGGTAGTCTTTACCCTCTGGTTCTGCCCAGTTTCTGTTTTCCGATGATCTGTTTTGCATTACTTTTCTCTGCAGTCTTCAGAATCACTCGTTATGTTCAAACCTGTCTTTCCTGTTTTATGCACACCAAGGTGGCTCATTGCTTTTTACTGCTTTATTTTGTCAGTAGAGTTTTTTTTTTATTTTCAAACTTTTATTTCTTGTATTAAATTACTCTTTTGTGTGTGTATGTGTGTGTTTGTAATCTGCAGGTGGCGTTTGTGTCCAGATCCAGGATGCAGCTGTGGTGAAAGTGCTACTTGTGCATGATGCTAGTGTTGTTCGTGCTGATGATGGCTGTGTTGGGCGAGATTCAGGCCTGCACAAACTGCTCAAACACCACCAAGGAGTGGTGCTATACAGCAAAAATCCGCAGCACTGTGCTGCAGGGGCTTCCATTCGGAGGAGTGCCCACTGTCCTCGCCCTCGACTTCATGTGCTTTCTGGTACGTCACAGCTTTTTTGGTTAGAATGGCTGAGAACACCAATTATACCTATCTTATAACACCGTACAACTATTATTTTTGTGAGATAGTTGAAAGTCATGTTTTTGCTGACTTGCTGACGTGCTTCCTCCGAGAAACGAAAAGACCGCCAGCCATGTCTATACAAACTGCTGCTCATTTTGCGTCATAGTTGCCTAATGTCCTAATTCCTTCATGACGTCATAACTGTTGTTACCCACGTGTGCTTGTTCTGCCACAGCCTTGATTTAGCTTTTTTTGCGGGAAGCGGCAGCTCAGTGGTTAAAATGGTGGACTACTGACTGGAAGGTTGTGAGTTCCTTCCCCAAGATCACCAAGCTGCTACTGCTGAGCCTTTGAGCAAGGCCCTTAACCCTGAACTGCTCAGTTGTGATAGATAGATAGATAGATAGATAGATAGATAGATAGATAGATAGATAGATAGATAGATAGATAGATAGATAGATAGACAGACAGACAGACAGACAGACAGACAGACAGACAGACAGATTCCCTGCAGAGGGAACAGGTGTTTCTAACTGTTATAGCATTAGGGAACCTTTGTGGGTGTATTTTAGGGCAGTGCTGCAAGTTTTGCATATAGCAGTGCAGTTATCCAGAGTTCCTGCTAAGCTTTTGTTGTAATTTTTCACTTGGTGTTCCATTGTAGTGTCTGTCATACTCTCTCTCTCTCTCTCTCTCTCTCTCTCTCTCTCTCTCACTCACACACACACACACACACACACACACACACACTGGGGAGTGTACACCATGTACATTTGTCTTGTGAATCAACAGCAATATAATTTGCCTTAAGCATTTTTCAATTCAAACAGGATCTAGGTGTGTAAATGGATGTATCTGTATCAAAAGAACTTTTAAAGCTGTTTAGAACATCTAGACAAAAAGACTAATTATTAAAGTATTTGTAATATGATTGTCTCTTTGTTCACTGTATCTTTGGATTACAGTTAGGTGTGTGTGTGTGTTTGTTCATCCAGGGGCTGCTTTTTGTGTTCTCCTTCTTGAGGAAAGTAGCATGGGATTATGGGCGCCTGGCGCTGGTCTCGGATGCAGACAGGTAAGACAAATAAAGCATGTCGACCCATCTAATTCACCTATAATTATCTGTCTCAGAGCAGGTCTGTCCTCTTCATTAAATGTATTGATGAGCCGCTGCTCACAGCAGCTTCGGGACTTTTTTTTTTTTTTTTTTTTTTTTAACCGCACGCTCTGACAATCAGAGGTTATACACTCCTGTATCTGCTGTATAACATTTATCCCTGTCTTTAATGTCAGAAGATTCTGTTCCAATTTTGGTTCCAGCATGACCATATGACCCTCATCACCACTGGATTTCCAGCTCATATGACTACTAATATTGACAGATTTACATTTTATGTTGTTACCTCATTGACATGTTGAGCACATCCATCTCCAGTGAATTGCAGCCTGTCACTTCTAGTAACATTAAGTATGGTAAGAATCACCAGGTTAAGTGGCATTGGTGTTAAAGGTTTTCACGGAGGGTTATTTCGCTTCCCTCAGTGGGTTTGTCATCACATGATCTCATCACGCCCATTTCTTTTGTTTTCAATTGTTTTTTTGTTTGTTTGTTTGTTTTGTTTTGTTTTAAACTTCAAGGCAGGATCAGCGGTACCGGCGTCTGGACGAACGAGAATAGTATGTCATGCTTTTACCTTCATCACGTCTTTGGAGTTCCTGCTCTCTTTTCCAAACATTGGATTAACCTTCTCTCTTTGTCTTTTCTTTTCTCTCGTTCTCCATCCGGGATGGTGTGAAATCCATTAACATAGCTCTGTCAGCATTCTTCTCTTACATAATCGCATAGTTTCCTATTATTCCTCTACATTTTTCCGAACGGTGAAGGGCTTTATTTTTAATCAAGTTATAAACTAATCAATGATGCATGTGTGTTAATTTAATGCTCAGCATGCCTTTTTTGGACTTGACTGTTGCACCGTATACCTCTCAGAGGCAGGCTGCTTGCAAGGAGAGGTAATGCTCTGTGTTAGTAGCGTAAAAAAATGTATAAGTTTATAGTGTTAGTTTATTGATTTCTGTGATTGGTTTCGTTATTAGCAAGTGGAGAAAGTCATCCTAATTGAACTGATGGAATTTGTTTGCACATGTTGTCCAACCTTGTCTCATTCATGTGATTTTGCGTAGTTCTCATTCCCTTTCTCACTCATGTCTGCTGAACAATGGTGATTTCTCTTTCTTTGTACCTGTCTAACCATTACTAAATTTTCTTTGTTCTTCTGCATGTCACCTTCTCTCAAGGCTTGATTTGTCCTTTATCCTGTGGATGTGGATCCTTAACTATACGTACATCTAAAGGAAATAATTGAAATGAAAGTCTAGGATACTAGTTACATGACTGAAGTACTAATCTAGCCACCCAGATCAGCTCAGTTTCTTTTCCGCTTCAAATTACACATGGGTGAAAAAAGTTAGCATGGAAAATAATAGTGCTATGTGTTGTAAAGACTGCCTCCAGTGCATTGACTCGAAATGTCCTTAGAGGATTATGCGTCCATGCAGAGTATACTTAGTAAACTGGTTTGTTTGGTTTGTGTTTGCGCACAGTGTGGTCTCCGCATTGCAGACGCCCGTGGATTCCCGTTACGAGCGCCTAACCTCGGTTTCCAGTTCTATCGACTTTGACCAAAGAGATAGCGTAAGTGTTTTATTTAGAACAGATTAAGTCAAGGTTTACCCAACACTTTCCCAGCACACACTGGAACACACCTCTCACCATGTCACTCGCTGGGCAGGCCTTAAACACACACCTACGTAGTTTGTAAAGGTTTACTAGGCTTAGTGTCAAAGCCATCTGTTTGACTTTCCCTTTCCCACTTTCTGCAGTGAGTAGGCCATAATGTGTAATCTGGTGTGTGCAGCAAGACTGCAGCATAGCGGCCATGTCCAAAAAAGAGAAACTCATGAAGAATACTTTAATAACTAATGTGCCTTATACACTCAGTGTGGCAATTTATCAGATACCTCCTCCTTATATTTACAGTTATTTTATAAGAGTACTTATATAGTGTACGTAGGACGCCTACACTTGTCGCAACACCACACGCACTGCAAAGCTAATACCATGGCAATGTCACATGTTTTTCTGTATATGTGTACACATTCTATAAAAGTGCTGTGTGTCTTCCTTGCAGGGTTTCTGTTCCTGGTTAACAGCTATCTTCAGGATCAAGTAAGTAAGCTCTGTATATTTTTATGGAGCTCGTGATTGAGTTGTTGTTTGCGCTGGGCAAGATAAGTGGGCTGTGTGTGAAAGCTTTTAGAAATATTGTTTGTGTGATAGTATCTGTGCACTCTGTGTATAGATCTGCTTCTCTTTTTTTCCTCCACAGAGATGATGAGATCAGGGAGAAATGTGGTGAGGACGCAGTGCACTATCTCTCTTTCCAGCGCCACATCATAGGGCTGCTGGTGGTGGTAGGTGTGCTGTCAGTGGGCATTATCCTGCCAGTCAACTTCTCAGGAGATCTTCTGGGTGAGTCACTGAGTCAGTGCACAGGACGAGCCCTGATGATTATTCTGATAATGACTTTTGTTCTAAAGACAATCACCATTTTCCCCATTTAATTGCTGCTATATGAGTTTAATGATCTAATTAAACAGATTTCTGTGCTCTGAAATAAGAATACACGAACAGCTCATTTTAACTTTCCTTGTCCTTCACAGACCATAATGCGTACAGTTTTGGGAGAACAACAATAGCCAACTTAAAGTCTGGGTAAATTGAATGAATTAATTTAATTACTGCCTGTTTTAGTATTTGCTTTTTGTGAATCCTGTGTGCGACAGTAGTTTTTAATTACAATTGATGTATTAACACAGGAACAACCTGCTATGGCTGCACACTATCTTTGCATTCCTTTACCTGTTACTGACCGTCTACAGCATGAGGCGACACACCTCCAAGATGCACTACAAAGAAGACGATCTAGTGAGTGGGCTGCAGCACTGCTGCCATATTGTGATGTTTTCACCAAGAGCACAATCCAAATCAAGTACTTCATAATTCATATTTTGTTCTGTCCAAAATAACAAATTTTTCCTTTTTTCTTTCTTTCACAGGTGAAACGCACTTTATTCATACATGGAATCAACAAATTTGCAGAAGAGAGTCAGATAAAGCTCCACTTTGAGTAAGGCTGCTAATATCCATGACACTCAAACTTCCATCATTTACATTATTTTAGATGCACAGTAGTAGGGTTGCCATAGTAACTTTGACTCCTGGCTGTATACTGGATCACAAAGACAGGAACACACACTTTTTCTGTAAATGTCAGCAATGGGACCCAGTTGATCCGTTACTCATTTGCTGTAAGACGGTATCAGAGTTATAAATAGATATATAGAGTCCCTACAAATTGCACTATGAAAAGTAGTTTGTATCTAGCATTACATTTATAAAAGCTTAGAAAAAAATGCATATAAAATTTACATTATAATTTCATTATAATCAGAGGCCATATGTTTTTGATGCAGGGGGGTGGGGGTGATATACTCTCTTTCCCCTTCAATCACAGTGACACTAACATGTGAGCTCATGTGTGTGGAATAGGACATGTAGTGCTTTCCTCAGAGTGTGTCCAGCTGCTCTGTGACGCCACTCGCACAGCATGGAGTTTGTGGAAACGCATGATAGCCCTCAGTGTCCGTAAGCTGATAGCTGCCATATGATGAGGAAAGCTGTCTGGATGATGGAAATTAGCAGATGGCCAAAATGGGAAATTGGGGCTAAATCCAAACACAGTATAATGGGCAGTAAATAAAAAGCTAGCTAGGTCTCCTAACTAGTTAGTTACTCAAGCATCATTACAAATTAATGTGCTCATCAGTAATAACAGACAGGATGTCGAACACTATACCCTATACCCACATCGGGCTGCTCAAAAGCACCGGGGCAATTCACATGCACTTATGCAGAAAATTGAAAGTGTTCATTATAGGTAGAAGGATGAACTGGTTTAAGTAATGTTGTCAACTTTGTGTTATAAATCACGTTTTTGTTCTCTCTAATTATTTTCATCCCCATTAGTCATGAACAAGGTTATTTTGTTCATTAAATTATTAATTTGTGTACTTATTTTATTCCCTAACTGAACTGTCTCTCTTTTACCTTCTCTTCTTCCCTCTCTTTTTACACACAGGCAAGCATATGAAAATTGTGTTGTACTGGAAGCCCGCATTTGTTATGATGTGGCCAGGCTCATGTATCTGGACTCAGAAAGGTGAACATTAACCGTGTCCAACTCATTTCCTTTAAACAGCCAAAAATGGCTTCTGGGCTGGCTGAGATTAGTTATATAACCGAGTGGTTATAAGGTCATTAATAAGCTACTCTTCATAGGAAAAAGACGGGACGCAGCAAGAAGTTCTACACGGACTTGTATAACAGGGAACACGTACATACTATGATCAACCCCAAACCTTGTGGTCATCTTTGCTGCTGCATCATAAAGGGCTGTGAGCAGGTGAGGCCTCTTTAGGGCCACAGGTATTTACTGGATAAAATGCAGTGTACAGAATCATATTATAACACAAGTTGTTTAGAAAAATGGTTCGTTTTTGGAATGCATATACAACTGTGTGATATACAGGTGTACATCATCCAGTACATATGGGTCCTTTTACAGATGATGCTCAGTAGGATTGTGTCAACTTTGTTTGCATGAAAAGCACGGCTGAGAAAACGAATGAAAATGAGATATCTGAGATGTTGCATTGTGCCGTGAGGGGAAATAATTATCAGGAGACTTTTTTGTCTTGGTTATTTAGCATACTTCTGGTGTATTAGTCCAATTCAGATGCCTTTGTGCCTCTAAATATGAACAGAAATAATTTATTCGTATGCATAAATAAAGATGCATTAAAATATTTTTTAAAAATGATAGGGAAAATGTGTTCAGATACTTGACATATTCAGACATACACTGATCAGGCAGAACATTATGAGCAGTGATCGGTGAAGGGAATAACACTGATTATCTCCTCATCATAGCACCTGTTAGTGGGTGGGATATATTAGGTAGCAAGTGAACATTTTGTCCTCAAAGTTGATGTGTCAGAAGCAGGAAAAATGGGCAAGAGTAAGGATTTAAGCGAGTTTGATGAGGGCCAAATTGTGATTGCTAGACAACTGGATCAGAACATCTCCAAAACTGCAGCTCTTGTGGGGTGTTCCTGGTCTGCAGTGGTCAGTAGTGGTGAACCGGCGACAGGGTCATGGGCGGTCAAGGCTCACACACTTCATTTTTATAGGTACAAGGTCAAAAGACATCATGTCTGTACAGTTAAAGTGGATATATGCACTGGAAGAATTGAAAATAACAAACCAGAAATTGTTGAACTACATCTTTTGATGATGTAACAAAATACAGAAACTTAATAAACAGGCAGCAGAACATTGTTTGGAAGTGTAATGAAGCAAAGTTTAATGAAATTATCACTTACTTGCCATATATTGTGTTGGGGTATAATCTAATATATAATATAACACACAATGTAATATTGTATACGTTCTCATGTGCATGACTGACATTGACCTTGTCCCAATAAAATTTAAACTGATATGTCATGGTGTTGTGCAGAGAGAAGCAATGATCTACTACACAGAGCGGGAGGCCAAGCTGAGAGAGGATTATAAGAGGGAGAGAGAGAAGGTCAGCACTAAGCCTCTGGAGATGGCCTTCGTCACCTTCCAGAATGAAGCCATGACTGCAGTGTAGGTTTGAGAGACTGGATGTTTTGGATGCATCTAGATAAGTTTTTATTATAGTAATAATATGGCCCTGTATTTTAGTTAGATATTTTTTGTATCAAGATCATATAAAATAAACAGTAATTTCAGTGTAATGCCTGATGATTTGTTTGTTTCATGCTTTCTGACTGGTTGCATTAGTTCCTTGCCCAATTGATTTTTCTTTGTCACAAGACTTGTCACAAGTATTGTGTTTCTTGTGTTTTTTTTCTTGTTAGTATTCTTAAGGACTTTAATGCGTGCAAGTTTCATGGCTGTCACTGTCGGCGTGAGCCCAAATCCTCACCTTTTAGCGATATCCTACATACACACGACTGGTCAGTCAGCTACGCTCCTGACCCACAGAACGTCTACTGGTAAGAGCCTCTGTTCTGAACAGTCCAACTGTGTTCCATCATAATCACAGCACAAACCGCAATACAAGTTCTGGCCTTTTTTTGAAAAATGAGCCAGTATTAGATGAAGATTAGGTAGTAATTTTTTCATTTCTCCTGCAGGGAGCACTTGTCAGTAAGCGGCCTAACCTGGTGGCTTCGCTGCTTAATTATCAACTGTTTCCTCTTCCTCCTGCTCTTCTTTCTTACCACTCCTGCCATCATCATATCTACCATGGACAAGTTTAATGTTACAAAACCTGTGGAATACCTGAATGTAAGTAGATTTTGCATGTAGCATGAGAATGGCTGCCCTTTACTGAACTATATACATGCATGGTGTGTTTAATGGAACTTGGACTTGGCTGTTCGACAGATTATAAAGGAATGCAGGACTAGTCATTGTAGGTGTTTTAGGGCTCCTCTTAATGAGAACTGAGATCTTATAATGTAATAAACTGAATGGATTTTCATGTCCTTCCCTTCACTGTTTTCTGCTTTGGTCTGGACTTCCAGAATCCCATTATCACCCAGTTCTTCCCCACTCTGCTCTTGTGGTGCTTCTCGGCGCTGCTGCCCACCATCGTCTACTACTCTGCTTTCTTTGAGGCACACTGGACACGGTACACACTCACCTCCCTGCTTCCTTTCTTTCCCACACATCAGCTAGCACTGTGTTAGAAGAGCACATAATGGAGGCACAGGATAGGTTTATTTAAAATGGGAAAGCTTCTAATTAAGTTGATGCAGAGCTGAACAAAAATCATTTCTTATGCCATATTGGACATAAATGAAAATCTACAATTGTTTTCTTTCCTTATTCTGGTGTTTTGGTCATTTTTCCTAACAGTTCTGGGGAGAACAGAACCACTATGCACAAGTGCTACACCTTCCTCATCTTTATGGTCCTGCTGCTGCCATCTCTAGGCCTCAGCAGGTTAGACCTTGAATACATAAAATTCTTCAGTATTAGACTGGAGGAAAATGCAATGTGATAACTGCTGGCTATCTTACAGTTGTTTATGTTACTGTATATGATTAAATGCTTTCAATATTTGGAATAGTTATGTGCATCATATATGTGTAAGATTTCAATGGGCATTTACATCGATCAGCTATAACATTAAAACCACTGACAGGTGACATGAATAACAATGATTATCTTGTTACAGTGGCATCGGTCAAGGGGTGGGATATTTTAGGCAGCAAGTGAACAGTCTGTTTGTGATGTTGATGTGTTGGAAGCAGAAAGGAGAAATAGGCAGGTCTAAGAATCTCAGTGATTTTGACAAGGGCCAAATTGTGATTGTTAAATGCCTTCTCCAAAACGGACATCTTGGATCTTATGGGGTTTTCTGGTATGCAGTGATTAGTTCCTGCCAAAAATGCCATGAAAACTGGACCATGGCGCACTGGAAGAAGACGGCCTGATTTATCACATTTTCTATTATATCATGTAGATAACTAGTTACATGTTTGTCACTTACTAGAGGAAGAAATGATACTAGGATGCACTATGGGAAGAAGGCAAGATATCTGAGGCAGTGTGATGCTCTAGGAAATGTTCTGCTGGGAAAACGCAGGTCTTGGCATTCATGTGGATGTTATTTTGACACATACTACCTACTTAAACAGTGTTGCAGATCAGGTGCACCCCTTCATGGCAATGGAATTGTTAAATGGCAGTAATGTTTTCAGCATGATATTGTGGCGCGATTGAAAAAAATTGTTCAGGAATTCTTTCAGAAACATGGCCTCCAAATTCACCAGATCTCAATCCAGTCAAGTAAAAGGCCCCACCTAACAACTTACAGGACTTAAAGGATCTTCTGCTAACGACTTGGTGCCAGATACAACAGCATACCTTCAGAGTTCTTTTGGGGTCAGAGCTGTTTGCAGCTTACTGTGGACCTACACTATATTAGGCAGGTGTTTTTAATGTTATGGCTGATCAGTGTAAATTCCTGTAAATCTTGAGGTTGGCTTATCAATGGTATTTAAAGTATTATGTACCAAGTACTATAAAGGAATGTGCTGTCACTTTAGTAAAATGCTCTGTCTTCATTCTTTTCCTAATGTAGTCTGGATGTGTTTTTTCGATGGCTTTTTGACAAGACATTCCTGGATAATGCTACAGTGAGATTCGAGTAAGTTATACTGTAAAATTATACTGTATCAGTTTCATTTTATTTTGTATTAGGCTTGGACTATAGTATTGCATTGTATTTGTATATTATATTGGCAGCAGTGCCATTTGGCATTTGTACACTATCTACATTATCTATATACATCATCTGCACATTGTCAGCTCTATGTAGATATAATTTCTTAATAGATTTTGACTGAAATTTTATTTCTTTCTTTTCTACAGGTGTGTATTTCTTCCGGACAACGGGGCTTTTTTTGTTAATTATGTCATTGCCTCGTCCTTCATCGGTAACGCCCTGGACCTATTGCGCATTCCGGGTCTGCTCATGTACATGATTCGCCTGTGCTTGGCTCGCTCTACTGCGGAAAGACGCAATGTTAAAAAGGTATAGACTTTCCTGAGACCGTCATGCTTTTAGCATACTAGCACATGTTAATGTTACACATTATTAGGTGCTAATAGGGGTACAAGCCAGTTAATGTCTTATGCACTATTAACATTATATACACAAAATATCCAAAAGTATCTGGACACCTGACCATCACACTCATGAGTTTGTTGAAGACCCCAATCAGAAACATGGTAATTGATATGGAGTTGGCCCCACTTTTCAGCTTCAACAGTCTCTACTCCTCTAGAAATGCTATCTAGGAGATTCTTGGGAATTTGTGTCCATTTGCTCAAAATAGCGTTTGCAAGGTCAGATACTGATGCTAAGCAGGAAGGCCTGGCATTGCAATCAATGTTCCAGTTCATCCCAAAGATATTCAGTGGGATTGAGGTCAGGGCTCTTTGCAATGCAATGTTTCCACTGCTTCAGAATCCAGTGGTGATGTGCTCCTAGATGCTTCCATTTCACAATAATAGCACCTACAGTTGATTGGGGTAGATCTACCAGGGCAGATTTTTCTTGAACTGATTTGGCAAAGTTGGTATCCTATGACAGTGCCACCTAAATAAGTACAAAATTGCATGGCTGTGTAATTGATGTTGTGTACCCGTTAGCAGTGGGTGGTTGAAACATCTGAACTGAATAATTGCGAGGGGTGTCCACATACTTTTGGCCATATGGTGCGCACAACCTCTGAAAATACATGAAACCTCTTCATATCCTCACTGGCATTTTATTTGCATTTCATTATTAGTTATGCATACTTAAAATCAAAACCCAATATAGTGCTTTCATTAGGATAACAGTAAAAATACAATGAATCATAAAGCTAAATTAATGTGGTATTTGCTACACAGCATCAAGCGTATGAGTTCCAGTTCGGGGCAGCGTATGCCTGGTTGATGAACGTCTTCACTGTAGTCATGACCTACAGCATCACCTGTCCGATCATCGTTCCTTTCGGTGAGCTTCTCAAACTCACCCAACTTTTAACGGTGGAAAGAGGAAAAAAATGACTGACTTTTCAGAAAGACTGACCATTTGGCTTTAAATATTAGATTTTTTAAAATATACCAAAACATTACCTTTTGTTGTAACTTATCTTCAGTCTCTTTTGGATGTTGAAAACTCATCTGATGGAGGATCATTTTGTAATTCCCTGCACAGTTTTAATGGCTGTATTCTTGAATATCTTCTCTGCCATAAATCATTCTTGATGACTTCTTCTGAGGATGTGCTTATCAGTTGCATTGTCTTAGGGCCCTAAGCATTGCAAAAGTCATATCTTCCCAAGCATTTCCATCCATGTGTTTCAGCATTCCACATCCAGTAGCTTTCATGTGATATGGGGCAATTGTAAGCTGCAGTATAATAGCCATTGCGAGAAATAAATAAATAATTTGTGTGTAAGATACATTAGTAGCCTAATGCTTGATATGACAGCTGCTGTGAATCAGCATCGAGTAACAAGAGCCATGCCTTCTTTGATGTCTAAAATTGATTGGAGTTGAACAGACATGAATGAGTCAGAAAGACATCCATCAAGTCTAACCTGACAGCTGCAGATTTGCATTGAGGATATGTTTTAGGGTGACTCACGACAGGGCAAGAAGACTAATGCTAAGGCTAACAAAAGGCACAAAAATATACAGACAGCCCGACACAAAACAGACTTCATGAAGTTCTGAGAATTACTTTAAGCCTTTTAATATCTCTCTCTGTCCTCTTTTTAGGTTTAATGTACATGTTATTAAAGCACCTAGTCGACAGGTATAATATGTACTACGCCTACTTGCCGTCCAAACTGGATAAGAAGATCCACTCCGGAGCTGTGAACCAGGTGGTGGCTGCACCCATCCTCTGCCTCTTCTGGTTGCTTTTCTTCTCCACTGTACGCACAGGTGAGCAGCCTTCTAAGAAACTTTCATTAAATATTTTTGCTACTACCATGCTCATAAATAATTACTGCACTCAGCTTATTACAATACCAGTAGCTTAAGTATTGTGTATAGTTTGAACATCTCTGTAATGCACGCTGTATTCGAAGATGTTAAATAATGGCAGCAAAACACACATGCCATGGTGTTTAGTTCCAGTACAATGATTGGTTTACAGCTGCGAGTACCAATCTTAACAGACATGGAGACTATTAAGTAGATATAATTTGTCATCTTGGTAAAAGATTTGCAATTTTCAGTATTCATGTATTATATAAGATCACTAATTTGTTAATTTGAATAGAATTAATAAGGGCATCCCACCAAAGTGTTCTGTTCTCTGCTCTTTCTAGGGTTCTTCGCTGGCACGTCAATGTTCACTTTTGTGGTTCTGATCATCACCATCATAGTTTGCGTCTCACACGTTGTGTTCGGACATTTTAAGTACCTGAGCGCACACAATTACAAGGTAAGTGTGTAATCCACATTCATGAACGTAGTTGTATGTTCTGTACTGTACTTCTCTGTGAACCTGAGCTTCATGTTTTCTCTATAGATCGACTCGCAGGATGTGGATGGAGTAGAGAACGGACAGCCGCCTGGCACCTCTCCACCCACCAAATCCGCGGTGAGATTGAATGTCTATTAGTGTAGTATGTTGTGTGTCATTTTCTTACATGTAACTCATCACACCGTCACATAAATTACAGTTAAGTGGCATTGCTTTGAGCACTCAGTTTGCCTTGAATGCAGCATTAAAACCACACAGACAGTGTCTTATCAGGAGTAACTTTTAGATGGAGCCATATTGCTTTTAACTGGAAATGTATTACGTATAACTCATTCATGAATGAGTTAGAGAGGTCAGACCTGTCTGCAAGATCTGTTTTAACTCTTCTTTCTGGTTGCCCAGAGCTATTATGCCCGGCAGCATTAAACGGTAGTCAAATAGAGTACAGTGTGAAACAGCTACCAAATGCAAATTTAAATGTCATTTTAAAATATCGATGTCTTAAAGACGGATCAAGAACATAGTGTGCTGAACAGTAGTCAATATACTGATGTTTTAGTGGCATCATTGGTTTTAATGATGCACTTGTTCTGGCAAAGGTTACTTACAGTATATCCTAATACATATGATGTATTGCAAGTATAATGATGTCATATTGTCCAGTCCTATTTGAGCGGCATACTGTACTAATATCTTGGCCCTTGCTGAAAAAAAAAACAAAAACAAAGAATAATAAACATTTACTTTTTTGCCCTTTTCCTCTTGTCCCTCTGCAGAAGTACATCGCGCAGGTTCTGCAGGAGCAGGGCCTAGAGGAGTCAGGCTCTGGGAGTGGTGAGGAGTATGGCCAGAGTTCCTCACAGGATGATGATCTCATCGCGCCGGGCTCTGTTGTCAATGAGGCCGATTTCCAGTCAGGCGAGGACAGTCTTATCGACAACGAAGTGCACCAGTGAGGCACACTACATTCAGTAAATAGAGCTAAATAGACTATAATTAGATCAAAAGCAAACACACTGTACTGAGATCGGATAAAGCTGTGCTCCAGGGCCCTTATGCTGTCCGGACCAGGGTTTCAAACATGGATACGTTCCTTCCTTTGGGCTTGGAGGGCAGCTAGCAAACACTAACAAGGCTTGACCATTACCTTTCTTACTTGACGTGGAAAAAGCCACCTGTGCTACTACACACTAACTTAAATCTAATCAAGTTCACTGAGGCACTCCTGCTGCTTCATGACAGCTTGTTCACATCATGTACGACTGGCTGTCAATCACCTACATCACCTTTGGATAGAGGAATCTGTAATGGTTGCAAATCCATTCCTTGAGCATTATTGATGATGTTTTTGGTTTTGCTTTGGGAGAAATTCTTTTGATCATGGTATTTATGCATTATGCACCTATTTTGTGTTACATGTCTGGAGTTTTTAATCAGTAGGTTCACGGGTTCAGAAAAGTATACTGTTCTGTAAAGGTGAGTATTTTACCTGGACACACTCCACCTTGCTATCTTTGCAAATGCAGGGATATTTATTTTTTTTCTCTATTAAAAAAAAGTATGCATCAGTTTTGCAGTTATGAGCCAAAATGTTAATGTTACGAATGTCCTTTGTGGCTTCAGCTATACATGGGGGGAAAAAAACATTAAGCAAGCACCAAGTACTTTGCTTTCTTGCAGTGTTTAAAGCTGACCTAAACACAGAGCTGCCTTGGCTTCTCGTACATTTTCCCCTCATTGAATTGTTTTAGCACTACGTGGATCCGTGCTGAAGCAGAGCCGTCTGTCCAGCGAATCATTGGGCTTTATAACTGCGGGTTATTCGTTATCATCAGGGTTAGGCTGCAGCGGTGCTCTCATTGATAATGGGATTTATTGACTACTTTATTAAACAGACTGTGGGGTTATAACACTGATTTTAGATGCCTTTATTACCTGATTGTAATATGATCTTATGAACTCTTGATTTTGAATGTTCTCAAAGACAGACTCTGTATAGTCGTCACTTCCTTGCACGTTCTAGCATGAGAGTTGTGTATTTGACTTTCTTTCTTTCTTTCTTTCTTTCTTTCTTTCTTTCTTTCTTTCTTTCTTTTGTTCATTCTTTCTTTCTTTAAAAAAAAAAAACAACATCAACAAGTTCTCTCTATCCTGCCATAAAAAATGTAGCAATTAATGTAGTCTGTCACTGAATGCGAATTTTTATGTCCTGTGACGCAAACAAAAGTGAACGAGCAAAACTCTAAAAACACAGATAGTCTGATCGGGAGTTCTACGTCTTTGTGGAGTTCTGTGTCCCCAACCTGTTTTATAAAAGGAGTAACTAAAGGATCGTTATGGGACGTAAGAGCAATAACGAGAACGTGAGCATAACACTTGCCATGTCAACAGGCCCTGGTTGGTACTGAAAAGTGACCGCGGAATAATAGTCCACGTATTTTTTAATTGTTTACATGAATTACTGTCAGATATTTTGGCCTGCCATGTTCGGTGAGTTCATTTCTGAGCTTATGACTACACATTAGGAGGAGAAATGAAATGATGCAAATATTTTCTGTACTGACACTTGAACAATAATGTAAAGCATATAATCTCACTAATTTATAAACAGCAGTGATCCTACTTCATGTTCCAGTGGCAATGATGCTGCTCCTCATGTTACCGTAAACATGAATCATGGTGATATAAAACACTCATGATGATGCAGCGTTTTTATGATTGGATAAACACTTTTAGTCCTTAGGTTAAGGAAGTCCCCATGTTTATCTGATTCATATGTTATTGTACCTCTTGGGGGGAGGGGGGAGGGGGGTTTAATCCAGTAGATGACTATAAAACCATGAAATATGACCTGGAGGCTGCACTTTACGCACATATCTCTATCAATGTTTCCGTTTGTTTCTGAGATTTTTATTTATTTCATTTGTTTCTCTTCGGAACAGGAGACCACTATAAGACTAAGGTGGAGCTGCTGGAACTACTTTTTCGTGTGTAAATAGACTGCACTGCTCTCATGAACACTAAACTGTGGCATTTAAGGACATGTGTACAGCTCAAACATGTACAGCCAATCATTTTGTTTTGTTTGGTTGGTTGTTTTTCCTCAAGAACAGTGGAATGTGGAATGCAGCTCGTGCTTCTCTGATCTCAGTTTTCTATTGTAGCTTCCCTTCTTCCTCTTTTTTACAATGTCCACTTCAGAGCCTTCCATGTCTTTAAACAATAAATTCAGCCTTTACTGCTAAAACATGAGTCACCATTCCTTTAACAAGTTTTATTATTCTAACATCTGATTCATTATGTGTATCTCTCCATGGTGCTGAAATAAACAGGTGAACTGATTCCAGATTCACATTCTTCTCTGTTAAATATCCATCCATCCTTTCTTTCTTTCTTTCTTTCTTTCTTTCTTTCTTTCTTTCTTTCTTTCTTTCTTTCTTTCTTTCTTTCCTTCTTTCTTTCTTTCTTTGATGAATTCAGAGAGTGAATCCTCACCAATTCCATTTATTTGTATAGCACTTTTAACAATGGACATTGTCTCAAAGCAGATTTACAGAAGTATAGAAACAGAGAAGGAAAAATGATAAAGTTTAAAGTTAAGTAACTATTTTATCCCTATTTCATCCCTAATGAGCAAGCCTGAGGTGACGGGGGCAAGGAAAAACTCTGAGATGATATGAGAAAGGAACCAGGCTCAGAAGGGAACCCCATCCTCATTTGGGTGAGACTGGAGAGTAAATAATGTAAACGTAAATAATGGCCTTTCTACAACAACAACCAAGGTCTAATGAGGAACTATTAGGTCAGTGTAGTTTCTGAGTACATTATAGACACTAATTCCTTGCTGTCGCAAGTTGACTCTCTCACCAGAGATCAGGCACCATTCCAGCACATGGTACCCTTAACCCACACTAACACAGTGTGAAAGAACTCAATGCAATACACATTATAGTAGCTCAAGCTGAATATTAAACCCACTGTACAATGCTTGTGACTTGTATTTATTGTTCTTTTGTTACATGATATGGCCAGAAATTTTGTGAACACCTGACCATTGTGTGTGTGTGTGTATAGTGGGGAAAATAAATATTTCATCTCTTGCTGATTTTGTAGGTTTGCCCACTCACAAAGAAATTAAGGGTCTATAATTGTTATAGTAGGTTTATTGTAACAGATATCAAACAAAAATCCAGAAAAAAAACACAATACAAATAAATAAATTAAGAAAAATGATTTGATCCCCAAGCAAAACATGACTTAGTACTTGGTGGAAAAACCCTTGTTGACAAGCACAGAGGTAAGACGTTTCTTGTACACTGTAATAAATGATTTTATGGCTCAGTAAAATCATGCGTCTCTTGCTAAAAATATTTTTGTAAAATTAAAAACTCATATTAAGTAAAATCTAATGTATACTCAATTTTTTCTTGTAAATATTAGATATCCAACAGACAAGTAAATTTGACTTGTGACTCTCTGGCATATTTAATCGAATTAAAAGAATTAATTAAAAGTTCTTAAAGCAAATTTTAAAAAATCATGTAAAATTTACACCGTCTTGAAGCGAGGAATCTGCGCATGCAAGGAAAGAAATCAAATTCAAATTTTATTTGTCACATACAAAATCATACACAGTACGACGTAGTGAAATGCTTATTACAACTGTCCTACATTTGAAGAAGAATTTAAAGTAAATTGTGTGGACATGAAAAGTATAGGGGATATAGGTAATAAAAATATATATGGAAAAGCAGGAAGAATAAAAACTATCTTAGTAGAAATTAAAGACATGATAAATTATGAAAAACACCAATAGTTATGTAAAGCCGATTGTGTATCGGATATACATATACAAATATATGTGTATATAAGAATATAATAAGTGTGTCTATAATATAAACATAATATAGAGATGATAAATAATAATATAATACAATATATTATACACAATATATTGTTATATATAATATAATAAAATAATATAATAGTATAATAATGTAATGTAATATGTATAAATATATAACAATATATAAATAATATATATATATATATATATATATATATATATATATATATAAACATGTATGTAGATAGAAAAAGTCAAATATAAATATAAATGTAATGACAATAAATAATACGGTATGTAAAGTAAATCCCGCGATGATTCAAGGCTTCTCCATCAGTTCTCGAAGGGTAAGTACTATTTAAAACCGCATTATATTATGGATTTTTAGATTTAATTTATTCAAGAAATGTCATTTCATTAGATGATTGTGTTGTCACTTAATTCTGTACCTTAGAGTACCTTGTAGTCAATGTTGCAGAGTGTTTAACAAGTTTTTAAGTTTAAACTTTAAGTTTCACATAAATATGGGTAAAAACCGAGAATCTGTTATTTAACTCGTGAGAATTTTGTTTAATATTTGTTATTTTGTATGGTTGTGCATTGCTCTTCTGGAAAATACGTATGTTGTGGCCACAAATTAACAATTCTTGAACACATTTTCATTCCCTCATTTTATATAAATCTTGCACAATATAAATCATTCCCCCATTCTCTAATTACTTGCATAACTGCGTCGTTGTGCATTTTCTTACAGGAGTCAAAAGTTGTTAATCTCAGCCCACCAATTAAAGATTTTCAGGAGAGATGGCCTGCCTTATTCTCCAAAGCTCAGGTAAGTTAAGCCATTTACATTATTGTAGATGTCACATTTTGATTGTTTGCTGTTCATATAAGGATACTTTTGTGTGTGGATTATTTAACGTATTACAGATTAAGGAGGAATTCCGAAGAATTACGGCGGTGCCCCCGGAGCAAACCTTTATGTCAAAACTAGATGGCTACACACCAAAACTCTTGGAGCTTTTAAAAGCTAAGGGAGGTGCTGCGGGAGTCAAGATACAGTCAACACTCAGTTTTATTCAGTATTGATTATTAGAAGTACATCTCTTTACAGGGCCATACCATTGAAAAAAAATGAGATGGCGTGAACCACAGTCTTACTGAATATCTTGGAGAGGGGGGCAGAGAATCTTGCAATGTAAGTCCCAGACATGTTATGCTAAACATTTCTGTCCAGTCTGTAAAATTGTCCTGACCATTTTTCAACTGTTTCTACAACAGTATAGCTTATGATGTTATTAACACTTGAAATTGGAGAGCCAGTGGTTTCCGTTGTTCTTGAAGGAAGGAAGGTTCTAAGCAAATGTGAAAATACTGCAAAAGCTTCTGCACTCCTGATGTCTGTGGTCATGTTTTGATACTGAGATTAAGAAGCTGTCATATCTATGCATGAAACTTCTGATGTTGGAGTTGTAATATGTGTTTAATATGTCATTGAACATGGATGTTTAACATTGCTCAAGCTGTTTCAAAATGTCTTGAAGTGATCTTAAGCTTCAAAGGTTTCTGTAAATGCTTGTTATTTCTTGCATTGTTATTTCTTCCCAATAAAACACTCTTAACTACCCATTGCCATGTTATTATTTTGTCACATTATAACAGTAAAATTTAATTTAATTTAAATTAATTACCAGCACTGCATAAAACAAGTAAAAATGTATTTAAAAGAACAACTGGTTTTACTTAATTATATTAATTATATCAGATTTGTAAGTGAAAATTACTCAATAAAATTTAACAGGTCAAGTTACATGTACTTATTTGGTTTGTTAATTTTACTTAATTTAGTTAAGTAGATTTGCTTAATTTTCATATGTGTGAAATTTACTTGAAAAATGTTCGTGCAAAAACTTGTTGTGAATCAACGTTTTTACTTGTTGTTTTTTTCAGTATAGTTGGTTACCAGGTTTGCACACATCTCAGGAGGGATTCTGGTCCACTCTTCTTTACAGATCATCTCTAAATCCTTTAGGTTTCTTAGCTGTAGCTTGGCAACGTGAAGTTTCAGCTCCCTTGATAAATTTTCTATAGGATTAAGGTCTGGAGACTGGCTAGGCCACTCCATGATCTTAATGTGCTTATTCTTGAGCCACTCCTTTGTTGCCTTGGCAGTATCTTTTAGGTCATAGTCATGCTGGAAGACCCATCCTGACCCATCTTAACTGTTCTGAGAGAGAGAGAGAGAGAGAGAGAGAGAGAGAGAGAGAGAGAGAGAGGGAGAGAGAGAGAGAGAGAGAGAGAGAGAGAGAGAAAGGTTTTGAACATCCCATTCCCTATATAGTTCCCCCTTTGCTGTTTTAATGCACTCCAATCTTCTGGGAAATCTCTCCACTAGATTTTCGAGCGTTTCTGTGAGGATTTGTTATCATTCAGATACAAGACCATTAGTGAGGTCAGACTCTGATATTGAGTGAGGTGGTCTGGTGCAGGTGACATTCCAGGTCATCCCAAAGGTGTTTAGTTGGTTTGAGGGCAGGACACTTGAGTTTTTCCACTCCACCCTTATGTCATGCTGGAACAGGTTTGGGTTCAATGAAGGGAAATTCTTATGCTACAGTTTGTAAAGTATATGCAACTTTGTGGTAACAGTGTGAGGAAGACCTATGTATGAGATGAGATTGTGTCTAGCATATTGTGTAGTGCTAATTGAAGAATCAGTAGTATTTTCATCATTATTATTATTATTATTATTCTTATTAATCACATTTTTTTTTTATTTCGCACACTCGTGCAGTCTCGTGCTGCAGTCTTGTGATTTGTCCTGCGTCATCTGTGTAATTCCTCCACTTCTCCACTAGAGGGAGGTATTTTAATGGTTAACCTGGAGAACTACAGTCGATTTGTTTAAAGCTGCGACGTGGAAAGTTTGAAACCTCGCTACGTGACAACATCACGCGGGCCTTCAGTCCATACTTTACATGTTAGATCTTTATTGGAGCATGTGTGTGAAGAGTGTGAGGACAGCTGATTATTATAAAGGTTAGTGGACTTGAAGTACAGGAGAGGGGGAAAAAAGGAGGGTGAAAGCCATGGACGGAGCAGTGGCTGTTCTTTTAATCTCTCTCGCGATGTTTGTGGGATGTTTTCTGCTCGGACTTATTCCATTACTGATCAACTTTTCCCAGGTAAGAGTAAAAATAAAATCCTGTCATATCCAACATGGCTTATTATACTCTAATACTATTCGCTAAAGCTGTCTAAGCGCACGAGACTTTTGGCAGGTTTAACCAGTCTGACGTAAATTAGTTTCATTTTTGTGTTTATTTTGTAAATATTCTCTGATAATCATATGACGTTTGTACTAGCATACACCTCATAAACATATATCATTTGAATGTATATATAATGCCTCTTGTGATTTTAGAAGAGTTTTCTATTTAACATTTTTATCCACACCCTAACAGCAGAAACAGCAGTTTATTACCGTGCTGGGGGCGGGGCTTCTGTGTGGCACCGCCCTAGCGATTATTATTCCGGAGGGGGTGGAGCTACTTGAGAGATCCTCTAGAGGTGAGTGAATTCTTCTTGATCCATAATAAACGCACACTCTTGCAAAGTTGATCTGTATTACTGATAAATAGACTTATAAGTGTAGAAAACTGAGCCAGATCTGTGTTGCTAAATCTTTAAAATATTAAATATTGTGTTCTCTTATCAGTCACCTGTGTTTAGATCTATCCTGATCCACCTTGAGGCTGATAGTCTGTATGTTATTTCTATTTATATTGTTTATATTGTTCAATACTGCTCTAATGTGCTCCTAACTGTATTATCTGATACAACATGATGCAATGTGATAATACATAATCGACACCTAAACCCTTTTCTGCAAAAATATCAAGAGCATCTACTTCAGGATCATCCTGCAGTATATAGTGTTTAAACACGATCTTAAAAAGGAAGTGCCAGAGAAAACCAGTCAGAGCGTATCAGTGAGCAAGATTCTGAGAACTGTGTGTGTCTGTGTCTACACAAAGGTATTTGCTAACACAGAGATGCAGAGAAGCTGGTTGCACGTGAACATGTGCAGCAAGACATGCGTTTCTTTCTTCATTACCTTTTCAGCATCTACACCTTGCTCACTAGTCTTTCAGTTTGTCTGCCTCGTGCTCTCTCTCTTTACAGATACTGTTTAAATGCCACGACGCCTTAAATTACAACTCACCAGCATAAGATCTTTTTTAAGTAAAACGTTCCCTGATGCTCCTGATTGATAATTAATACTGAGCAGGTTACTTATTTTAATCACTAAACACCACTTTTTATTTATATCAAAGGAAGATATATTTGGGGAAATATATTTGTCTGTATTGTGTCTAGAGCTGTGTCTGATTATTAATTATTAATAGTTTATTCACGTTGATTCATTTTGCAGATTCATTTTGCTCAGCTGTAACAGCTAGACTGAATGCCTCAGATGCGAATGCTACTCTCAAGCCTTCCACCGAGAAAGGACTGCGTCCCCACGTCTTCATTGGAGCGTCACTGGTCCTGGGCTTCACGTTGATGTTTGTGGTTGATCAGATCGCTGACTACTGTTCATCACATGGTAAACATCATGAGTTATTCTACGTTTAGGCATACAGCAACTCGCAGCAACAGAGCAGGCGGATATCTTTTTTTTTAGAGAGAGAGTTTGTGATTTCCTGTGTCATGAGCACTAGCAACCACTGGAACTATTTATGATTGCAAAGTTGAGAAAAGTTCAACTTTATGCAAACATGAAGTGGTTTGGTTCAGTGTCTACCAGTGAGTGTGAAAGCAGGAGAGCGCACATGGCAAAGAGCTCACACTGCTTCTCCTTTATCCTGCACATAGACACTGCAGAATTTTATTCCCAAACACCAAATCTCCCTCCAGACTGTTTCATTTTAGCAGCAAAAATAGATTTGGTATGCTAACTGCATCACCCATTGCTAAACATTATTACCATGGCAACCATTAGTAGTAAGGCCTCCAGGTTACTTCATAGTACAACAATAAATTCACTGTATGTGTGAACATAGATTTGCTGTGTTCTTTCCTGCAGGAAGTGATCTGTCATTAAGTTTCTGCTACATAATCTTGTTACACTCCTAGAGCATTAAGTCAACATTAGATGATTGGAATTGGATTTGCTGCACCGTTACCTAAATCATAACATTATATCAATATTTAGCTTTGCTTTGTTGTTTTAGTTTTGGTTTGTTCTCAATGCAAATCTTATGAGTATAACGGCATTCCTTCGGTCTCTCTGTTTCTAGTCTCACGTGCAAGCGTGTACAGCGGCAGCACCACAGCGACTCTGGGTCTCCTCATTCACGCAGCAGGTACTGTTAACAAATATTCATTTCATTTTTCATTTCATTGTCTGTACCGCTTATCCGATCTATCCTCGGGCCACGGGGCCATCTCAGGTGTCATCGGGCATCAAGGCAGGATACACCCTGGACAGAGTGCCAACCAGTCGCAGGGCAATCGCACACTACCGGCAATTTAGAGACTCCAATCAGCCTAGTAGCATGCCTTTGGACTGTGGGAGGAAACCAGAGCATACTCACCAAGCACGGGGAGAACATGCAAACTCCACACACACAGTGAGCAGGAGCGAGACTCGAACCCAGGATGCTGGAGGTGTGAGGCAAACTAAGCCGTGCCGTTTACATTACAGTCATGGATGTTAAATAGACAGTGGGGTGGGTTTCTGTGTCCCAGAAAGAAAGATCCAGACCACAGGAAATATGCAATGTTAGGAAATTTGACACTTTCTGCATCCCATAACTTGATGTGTCTGAAATATGTTCTCTATATATTTTCTGTCTGTGTCTCTGTACTGTAGCTGATGGGGTGGCTCTCGGTGCAGCTGTTGCTTCATCTCAAGTGTCAGTTCAGGTCATCGTTTTCTTTGCTGTGATTTTGCACAAGGTACGACTTCTCTAATCACAATTTACTCTCAGGGGCAAAAAAATCATGACATTTTTAAGTAAAAATGATTTTTCCTGCTTAATTCACCTTATTCATCGAATTAACTCAAATATACATTGTGTACAAAAAAGTGTTATTTTATAATCTAGCAAATCATAAAGCGTGGAAGCCGTGAAACCAAATTTGCACTGATTAATGTGTCATAATTTTTTATTTGTCAGCAAAGAAAAAAAAAACACTCTCTTTTATCATCTGTGGTCCAAAATTGATTAAAGCCATAAAGTCACTAGTCTCAGACACCTCTAGAAATATCTGGCAACCTTGGAAACGTGAACTACACGGTTTATTCGCATAACCTAGGGCTGAATACCAGTAACTTTCCTCACATAAATACAGACACAGCTTTAGGAATTACAGTCTGAATGTCTTGTTCTTTACTGTCTGTCCAGGCCCCAGCTGCATTTGGTCTTGTCTCATTCCTCATGCATGCAGGACTGGAGAAAAGCACAGTTCAGAAGCATCTGCTGGCTTTTTCATGTGCAGCGCCTCTGATGGCGATCAGCACCTACTTCATCCTAATTGCGGTAAGATGGCTAATGTGGTACTAACATGTACTGGCACTTTTCTATAGAGCAGGAGTCTCCAACACACTGCTCATAAACCCACTTTTGTGCAGCTCGCCTCAAGGCATATGGAATACACTGATCAGGCATAACATTATGAGCACTGATAGGTAAAGTGAATAACACTTATCTCCTCATCATAGTTGATGTGTTAGAAGCAGGAAAAATGGATACGCGTGAGGATTTGAGCGAGTTTGACAAAGGGCCAAATTGTGATGGCTAGACGACTGGATCAGAGCATCTCCAAAACTGCAGCTCTTGTGGGGTGTTCCCGGTCTGCAGTGGTCAGTATCTATCAAAAGCGGTCCAAGGAAGGAACCGTGGTGAACCGGCGACAGGGTCATTGGCGGCCAAGGCTCATTGATGCATGTGGAGAGTGAAGGCTGGCCCGTGTGGTCCAATCCAACAGACGAGCTACTGTTGCTCAAATTGCTGAAGAAGTTAATGCTGGTTCTGTCAGAATACACAGTGCATGACGGGCCAGGGCTGTTTTGGCAGCAAAAGGGGGGCCATGAATAGAGTACAAAAATGATCAAATCAAATTAACTCATTAAACCTGTTTAAATTCCATTGACCCTTTCCGCACATGCACATGCATCACATGGTTTAATACAGCTATTCATCAATCAATTTCTCACACAGCTAGCACCACATGGAAGCGTTATATAAACTTAAATCTATAAACAGAAAGTGAACCAGTTTGGATGAAGGATACAGAAAACACATGGCAGATCCTTTCAACTTGGAAGCTGCTGGGGATTCAACAGTGTTAGGAATAAAGGTATGATGCTGCGGTGAAGGAATCTATCCTGCTGTATGAAGATGCAGGACGAGCGAGCTGTAGATATTTCTTATTAGTACAGATGGCGTTTCAGAGTAAAGTACTGTTTAATATTTCCCATTGCACTTGCATATGAATGGCAAAAAAATACTATTATTTAATCACATAAAGTACAGTACAATTTCAGGTCTCTGTCTTAATATAACCTTCAATATCAAAGGTATTTGAAAAAATTCTTGCTGAGGCCATCAGGGTATGTGTCGGGAGACTTATAAGTAACAATTTGCTGATAAATAACAGAATCTATGTAAATGAATGAAATAATAACTGATAAATCTAGTCAGCAAACACATCTTGTTAAATCAAGTAACTCTGCTCAACAATTAACATGCTGCTTATGTGTATTTAAATGGATTTTTTGTAAAATATGACTGTTTGATATTGACAAGTTCACACAAATAGCTCATTTAGCTGGTTTGGTTTACAGCAATAAGCTATGTAAATAAATGTTACTAATAATAAAACGCAAGCCGTCATTTTGACAAAGTCGCTCTCAGAGGAAAAAAGGTTAGAGACCCATGATATAGATTTAAGCAGAGTTAATAAACTTAAATTTAGTTTATTGTGTCTGCTTTTGCTAGTTTGTTTAGTTATTTTAGAAATATATGCTTTTTCGTCATTTTCCCTGCATATAACACATCATTAGTGATGTAGCTCATGGTGATCGAAATAATAGTCATGCTATGGAAGATCAGGGTTTAGATAAGAATCGGTGTCCCATCTGAGACGTGACTCTTTTAAACATTTATTTTTTTTTATATCTGTGTAGACGGGTGGATCTTCAGAGCATCGTCTGGGTGCGACAGGAATCGGCATGCTGGTCTCTGCTGGGACTTTCCTTTACGTGGCTACGGTGCATGTGCTGCCTGAGATTAACAGCAGAGGACAGCAGAGATCCGGCCACGTCCACCACCACCATGCAGAAACAGGAGCGTACCATCACACGGGACTCGGGTTAATGGAAAGCATCACGCTGGTCGCTGGAGCTGGACTTCCTGTGCTCTTAGCCCTCGGCCTACCTGATGAATGAAGAACTGTTACGTTGCCAAAGGTGATCTGTAGGAGTGAATGTATTTTAATGCATTTCAGACTTGATAATGCTCAATGAATATTTATGATTCTTGTCTTTGTATTTTTGTTCCCCCATTTTGTAATCGTTTGTCAATCCCTAAACGCAGCGGTACTGAGTTTTTATATATCAAGCACACTAGCCATATTTGATTGCACTTTTTAGATCATTTGCAGTATTGGGTCTGGAACTTCAGGAACAATAAACACATTCAGATTTTTTTTCTGATGCAGTCCTGCATATTTTATAGTGGTGATGGTTTTTGTTCCGCCTACTGGACACTGGAATTTGGACACTTCCCCTGCAGTAACTCTTTGCTTCCGACACTGAAATCAGTAACGGACATGGCCATGCAAAAGTGCAATGAACGTTTCTGCGATTTCTGCTCATTTAGTGAAAACAGTTAAAGCAATAAAAACACATCTATATAATTCTGGATCCCACACTAAGGGACAAGCCACATAACAGAAATAAAGGTGGAGAAAAAACAGAGGAACCCCACACTGACGTGGAGGAAACCCGAGCTCAGGATTGAACCAGGAACCCAGGAGCTGTGAGGCAGCACCACTTAAACAAAAACTACCCCACATCACTGGAGTCTCTGTTTCTTCCAAACCTGCAATTTTCTGCTCAGTTAGCATTTCTGTCCTGATTGCTACGAACTGAAGCTATATAACAGCCAGTTATGATAAGATAAGAACAGAAAACAAAAACAGCCATTTCTATGAAATACATGACACAGATCAACCCACAAACATTTTCTTGAAGTTCCATTTACCGTTTTATTTCCCTAAGCTTCTCAAACACTAGATGAGTACCTCAATTTGTTCCATGTACTCGAAGATCTTACAATTTTTCCTAACCGGTATGACTTACACAGTTCCTCTCTCTCTCTAACACCAAGGCTTTCCTTTTTCCACTCTTTATTTTTATTTAGATGCTGCTGCTGTGGCTCAGAGATCATCACTGCATTCAGGGTTTTTATAACTCCTTTTCAATTTCCAGCCTGTATGTACACATCTGCTTGACAGCTGTACTGCGATGGGCCTCTACATTCAACACCGTTCATGCAGCATGCATGAGATTACATCAGCAGCGTCAGCGGTAATGAATGGACAAGGGTGAGAAGATTATGAGGTTAATGCAAGGTCAGGTTCTACAAATATATTTTCACAGCTACACGCAGAAATATTCCAGAGCCCTTGAAGCAGATGTGTCACAGTTGCTTTGCGTTAACGCTACAGGTGCCGTTACACGTGATTCAGTGGCAAGTGGGCTGCACCAAAAAGGTTAGTTTATTGACTAATAACAACAACAGTTCTTCTAGTTGTTTATGTCACCAGCAATGATCTGAAAATAAAGGCACAAATGGACTGAATACAGTCAGGTCTAAAAATATTTGTACACTGACAGAGTTAATCATTCAATTCAATTCAATTTTATTTGTATAGTGCTTTTAACAAAGAGCATTGTCTCAAAGCAGCTTTACATGAGAAACGACATAAGAAAACAACAAACATATAAACAGACAGACAGACAGTCCTAGATGTTATCCCAAGTGAGCAAGCCTGAGGCGACTGTGGCAAGGAAAAACTCCCTTAGATGGTATGAGGAAGAAACCTTGAGAGGAACCAGACTCAAAAGGGAACCCATCCTCATTTGGGTGACAATTGTGTGATGCAGATACAGCATGTGTATAGTGTTATGTAAATTAATAAGGAGGTTGTTGTCCACAGCGCTGCTTGAATATCCCAATCCTCACAAGCAGAACCCGGCTGGAGGTGGTCCATCTCCGGATGCCACTGGAGCCGGCACAGTCTCTGTATGCCTCGGGATGGGTAGAAGAAGGGAAACAATGGAACAGCATTAGCGTAGCTGTTGTTCATAATATTAGCAGTACTAGATGATAATGTGCATTTAATCAGATGTACTTGAGCACAAGGTTATGGGAAGTGTTAAATGTATGCCAGGCTAAAGAGATAAGTCTTTAGTCTACATTTAAACTGGGAGACTGTGTCTGAGCCCCGAACACTGTCAGGAAGACTATTCCAAAGTTTTGGAGCTAAATACGAAAATGCTCTACCCCCTTTTGTGGACTTTGATATTCTGGGAACTACTAGAAGTCCAGAATTTTGTGATCCTAAAGAGCGTGATGGATTGTAACGTGTTAGAAGACTAAACCAATTAGAGCCTTGTACGTAAGTAGAGCTAATTTATAGTCAATTCTAAACTTCACAGGTAGCCAGTGCAGGATTGATAATATTGGGGTTATATGATCATATTTTCTTGATCTGGTAAGAACTCTGGCGGCTGTATTCTGGACTAACTGTAGCTTGTTTATTGAAGATGCAGGACAACCACCTAGTAATGCATTACAGTAGTCCAGTCTGGAGGTCATGAATGCATGAACTAGTTTTTCTGCATCAGATACAGATAAAATGTTCCTAAGCTTGGCAATATTTCTAAGATGGAAGAAGGCTGTTTTTGTGATCTTGGAAATATAATTTTCAAAGGATAAGTTGCTGTCTAATATTACACCCAGGTCTTTCACTGTTGAGCTAGTAGTAAGAGTGCATCCTTCTAGGTGCAAGCTGAATTGCGAGAGCTTCTGTGTACTGGTTTTTGGGCCAATAAGTAATATCTCTGTCTTGTCAGAATTTAATAATAGGAAATTATTGGTCATCCAATCTCGAATATCTTTGACACACTCAGTTAGTCTAGACAAATTAGATATTTCATCTGGTTTTGATGAAATATATAACTGGGTATCATCGGCATAACAATGGAAACTAATCCCATGCCTTCTAATGATGTTACCCAATGGAGGCATGTATACTGAGAAAAGCAGAGGTCCTAAAACTGACCCTTGTGGGACCGCGTATTTCACTGGCACTACACTGGACAGTTCTCCATTTAAATCTACAAAGTGGTATCGATCAGACAGGTAGGATCTAAACCATTTTAATGCCTGTCCCTGCATACCTGTGTGATTTTGTAAGCGATCTATGAGGATATTATGATCTATAGTGTCGAATGCAGCACTAAGATCAAGCAGGACTAAAATGGAGATGCAGCCTTGGTCCGAAGCTAAAAGCAAGTCATTTGTGATTTTAACTAGTGCAGTTTCTGTACTATGAAGGGGCCTAAAACCTGACTGAAATTCTTCAAGGATATTGTTTTCCTGTAGGAAGGAGCATAATTGAGACACCACCTTTTCTAATATTTTAGATATAAACGGAAGGTTTGAAATCGGTCTGTAATTCGATATTACATCAGGGTCTAGTTTCGGTTTCTTAAGAAGAGGCTTAATAACTGCTAGCTTAAGAGATTTTGGGACATGACCTAGAAATAACGAAGAGTTAATAATATTTAGAAGAGGCTCTCCAGCTGCATGTATCACTTCTTTCAGCAATCTGGTTGGAATTGGATCTAGCAAACATGTTGTTGGTTTAGCCGTGGTGATAAGTTTAACTAGCTCTTCCTGCCCTATGCTGGTAAAGCATTGTAGCTTTAAGTGTGGAGCTATAGGCTGGTCTGGATCACCGGATGCCGTCAGTGGTTGAACATCCAATATTTTGTTCCTGATACTATCGATTTTATTAGTGAAGAAATTCATAAAGTCCTCACTACTAAACTGTGCTGAAATACTCTCTCCAGAAATCTGATGCTTTGTTAGTTTAGCCACTGTACTAAATAAGAATCTGGGATTGTTCTGGTTTATTTCAATCAGATTGCTCAGATGCTCAGCCCTACCAGCTTTTAGAGCCTGTCTATAGTTGGCCAGACTGTCTTTATACGCAATTCTAAAACTAATTTGGTTTTTCTCCACTTTCGCTCGAGGTTACAGGTTGCTCTCTTGAGGGCATGAGTATGACTATTGTACCATGGTGCAGGTGTTTTATCTCTGACCTTTTTTCACAGTATACTGGAGGTATTTGTACTGGTGTTACGGGGATGTAGTAGTTTAGTGGTTAAGGCGTTGGACTTCTGATCAAAAGGTTATGAGATTGAATCGCAGGTCCACTGCTGGGCCCTTAGCCCTCAACTGCTCAGTTGAATAAAATGAGATAAATTGTAAGTAACTCTGTATAAGGGTGTCTACCAAATGCCAGACATGTAAATTAATCATGTTATCAAGCTATAATTCATGGGTGTGTGCATCAGATTCAGTTGATCTGTGTAGGAATGACAGCATTTTACAGCAGCCCTTTTGAAGAAGCCAAAAATAATAATAAAAAATAGAAGCTGCATCATGGCCATGGCTCTTTGCAAGAAAGAACGCAGTGTTGACCTCAGGAACACCAAAAGACCTAGAAGGCCAGTGGAAAACTGTAGTGGATGACAAGAATTCTTTCCCTGGTGAAGAAGATGCCCCTCAACAGTTTGCCAGATCAGGAACCCCCTCATGGAGGTAGTGGTATCTGTCAAAGTCAAAAATCAAGAGAAGACATCACTAGAAGAAATATAGTAGGTTAGATTTAAGCCTCAAGAACAGGAAGACCATCTTTAAAAAAAGAAAAAGAAAGAAAAGAAAGGAACTGGTCATGATCTGAAGTATACCACAATTATATGGGTCCAAGGCCAGTGGAACCAGTTCCCTGGTATTTATTGATCAGCCTCATCAATGACTAATCACTCATCATGTTCTGCAGAGGTCAGGTCTAAGCCAATTCAGCATGCATTACATTTGCTCCAAGAACAAACAGGAACTGAAAATAGCTGCAGGAAAGTCATAGTAGAGGATCACCAGGGAAGAAATCCAGCATCAGGTGATTGATTTCCTATGTTTGTGGATACTGCTGGAAGTTGTAAATTTCCTGGTGGGATGGGTGGGTGTGGGTCTATCTGTCTGTGGGTTCCAGACATCAGGCAGACAGACTGTAATTGATTTGATACCAAGTTAAAATTGCTGATTTAATTCATTGATCATCTGTCCCATTACTTTTGCTCAGAAAGGAGCTCACAAAGAAATCTAAAAATATTCATCATCTAGAATAGAATAGACTTTTGTCACATACACATTACAGCACAGTGAAACCTCCTTCTTCACATATCCCACTTTAGAAGTTGGGGTCTGAGCACAGGGTCAGCCATGATACAGCACCCCTGGAGCAGTGAGGGTTAAGAGCCTTGCGCAGGGGCAGCTTGGCAATGCTGGAGCTTGAAACTAATTTCATGTCCAAATATTTATGGACCTGATTGTAGAATACCTACTTCACATTTCTAGCATTTGGCAGACGCCCTTATCCAGAGTGACTTCTCTCATTTATACAACTGAGTAACTGAGGGTTAGGATCCTTGCTTAAGGGTCCAGCAATGGCAGCTTGGTGGCCCTGGGATTAAAACTCACAGACTTCTGATCAGTCCAGCATCTTAACCACAAAGCTACCACTAAGACCTACTTCATTAGAAATTGTTGGTTTGCAGTACATGAACTTCCTCATATCTAGCTTATGACTTGGTTCAAGTGGTTTTAATTGGAATTATGGCTAAATATGAACTTTATAGTTTTGCTCTTTCACTCCCTGGTGCAATAATAGAGATGATGAAAGGTCATTTTGGTCAACAAGCTGAGTTTAATTTAAAATATAATATTAAATCCATACAGTGGGTGCAGTTTGAACATGTTATGGGGTTGTTATGTTTGGCATCCACTTTATAGGTTCTTCAGAAATCTTAAAAAGACTTTATGTACAGCATATCAAAGTGTTTTAGGCCAAAACCTTAAATTTTCCAATGCATCCTTACAGAACCCTGGGAGAACACAGGCAGATAGATAAACCTATGTGTATAAACACCAGATTAACAGGAACTCATAATTTAGCTTAACAATCTTTGTACTAAGAAAGAAAAACCAAAGAACTTGCCTATAAATACAATAAACAGATTGCTTCATAATTAACACCTTATAGTGTAAGGTGACTGATGGAGGTAATCACTGTGAGTGATCAGTTTATGAAAAAGCAAATCAGAAAATGAATATGAAATGAAACCAGCCAAGTGTTTCATCATACCTTAAGCATAGAGCTTGTCTGCACTTCCTCTGTAGTATATCGCTCAATCCCCTTGCTGCAAATCTCCAGATGTGGAACAGTATTTAAACATCAACTTGGCTCTTAAAATCTGTTTAGAGTACACTGGAGGTTTTCGATATATAAAAAAAAATATATACCACAGCTTTCAGAACTACAAATAAATAGACACACCGACACGAGTTTAGCAGAGAATTCGGCTCAGATTTTATTGCTGACACTCAAAGCCAACAAAGCAGCCTGCCAGTTGAGTGTGCGGAATCACTGGCATGATGGGAAAAAACCACACACACACACACACACACACTGGCAAATGGCAGCTATTAAAAGAGCATACTGACCTTTTCAAAAATGGAAGAAAAAAAAAATGGACATCCTCTACATTTTCCTCACACAATACTGATGTGATGGGAGGGGGAAAGTTGCAGTATACCTTTAAGGCTTCATGTTTTTTTTGTTAAGAAAAACCAACAGATAAAAAATAATAATTATTAAAATAGCCCTGGGGTACCTGTATCTACCTTAAGGTTTTAAATTAGTACTACCATGTCTTTAAAATAAAAATGTTAAATATAAAAGTCTAAAATACAACCCAATTTACAAATTCTTTTTCAAAATCCTTCTATTACTATATCAAATTGAACAAAAACTCTAAACACTCAGAAAGAACGAGGGGAAAAAGCACAAGCTAATAAATTGTTCATTTTGGCTTGCACTATGGCTTTTTAAACTGAACAGTTCATAGTAAGTTTTTTTTCTTTTCCATCGCACGTACACGATGTCTGTTCCAGGTTTCTACAGAGCTCGGTACATGTTCTTCTGCATAAGTGATATTTTCTCTTGAGGCAGAGCTGCAGTACTGTTCAACTTAAATTCCAAATCCATGTGTTTCCAAATAGCACAGGTTTTGGCAGTGTTTCTGTCCTTTTCCCCCTAGAAAGCAGTACGTACTGAGTAAAGAGTATTAGATCATTGCCCTAAAGCCAAAGGACAGTGCAGCCCCCAGGGCCAGACCTAAGGACAGGAAGAAGGCCATGATGGCTCCGGCTGTCTCTGCTTCGTGCTGAGCCACTTTCCTGTGGGACAAATCCAAAACAGCAGCATGATTACTACATAGGAAATGGAAAAATGAGTGTGCATTTGTGGTGTGTGTCTGTCCAGTTCAGGAAGGGTTCTCACGTCCAGTGTGTAAATCGGCCATTATGAATTTGAATCAGATGCGAGTCAGTGTGAGATCTATAACTGTTGGATAGTAGAATAAGATCGGGAACAAGTGGCCGTCGTTTAACACTTTCCGCTACCGCTTTCCATCTCTCTTTAGTAAAAGCACATTTTACGAGCTGACTGATCAGACAGATGACTCATTTTTTAAATGAACTCAGACCTATAATGTTTTGGTTTTCTAATATTCATTGTGTAGCACAGTAACGGCAGAAAACGATCACATCCTCAGAATCATTTACAGCTGTGGGTGTCATTGCTGTGTTCCCAAACAATTAAGTGCAAAAATTCACACCTTTAGGAGTTACCTTTTGGGTTACCCAACACCATAGGTGTGGCAGATTTCCCCAATAAAACTGCTGTTCTGTGAGAACATTTCTAACAGGCTCCCTGGTGTCAACAATTTGGGTATAGAGCTTTTTTTTTTTTTTTATATATATATAAATAGTATAAACTCTGCATACTCACTTAGGTCCGAAGCACATACACAGGCTGGCCAGATAGCCGTTGCTGAATGAGAAGAGGATCATGAACACGATGTACCAGGCATCATGAGTGAACACCACGGGAAGGTTGTTCCTGGGCTTCACGTTACACAGAACGAAGAGGGGGACGAATATGACTCGAGCCAGCACCAGCACAGGAAGCCACTTGCTGTCTTTACCAGGCTGAAAAAACAAAGCACGGAAAAATATTAACACCAGAGATCCAGTGCTCTGTAAAGTCATACTGGTTATATAAACACAGAGAATCATCTCAGCACAGAGGCAGAGCACGCGCTCAAAAAGGTAAATTTGGTTTAAAATGATACTAATATGGAATTATCAAAAAAATTGAGCACTAGATTGGCTTACATCACTGCCTGTGTTTTCTCTGATCGCAGCATTATTACATTCTCAACTGAATGTATTGTCTCACTGAACAAGATTCTATTATATTCAATATTTTATATCCAAATCATAATGCGTGACTAGAGTCAATAATTGTAGTATGGACTGATTTATTGGATTAAATGACTTCTTGTCTGGGCAAACTTTATCTACACTTCTTTATTTCCATCGCTGTTGCTCATTGGCTGGTGTTGGAGGCTTTGTTCATTGCCCTTCAAGCCAGGACACAGATACATGGCATTGTCGAGGAAAGCTTCCCTTCATGCTGAAGCAAAAACTGAGTAAAAGCTTAGCACGTAACACTTCATTACTCACTCAACTATTCTTTTCATTATCGAGAAGTTGAGTCATTTCTGGTTAGATCGGATCTTCGATCTAACTAGCAAGAAGTCCAGTTAACATGACTCAACTTCTAGTGAACTGTACATGGATGACCGGGACATTCTTCTCATTGTTGCATTGTTGCTTTTATGCACATGGACACGAGTCTGACTCGCACGTTCCTGTATTCACTATTAATCACCAAAATGATTAGCTTCGAGGCATAGAATAGTCTGTAGCTGGGATATTTAAAAATAAATCTTCCTAAGTGTTTCACCAGCTGGATCATGCAGCCTCCATGATGAGTCCCAAGGCAAAAATAATACAATAATACATTATACTACACAAGACTTGATTCATAATACAACCTACTTTATCAGGTCTTTTTGGAAAAGATTCATTTCCTTCTTCTCTTATGATGCTCACCTCAACACGGTGTAATTTAAAATAGTTCTTTAAGTTCATCTATCCAGTGCAATTAGCAAACACTAAACTAGCAGTGCTTTTTCACAAGCTGGAAAGATTCTAGTTCATAGCAGTCTGTGTGCTTGTCCTTTGTTTGCTTTATTATTTAGGCCACCTCCTGGTCCTTGTACCTGCAGGTCTCAAAAACAAGATAATATTCTGCTTTCCAGTGAAGGATATTTATTAATTGGATCTATGCCACTGCTCTGTTTCATTTTTTCACTAATTAAATTAGTTCATGGATCTAATGATAGATCTGGCACTGGCTTATCTGTGGATCAGTCTAGCAAATATTTTTTTTTAAATATTAATCTTACTCTTGTTGTAGTACAAAACCAGTGGATCTTTTCACAAGCTGGGAAGACTATAGTTAAAGATTTTTTAGCCTTTTTAATACAAAGGATGTGCTTGTGCCTGGTTTGTTATATTATTAGCGGCCACCTGCAGGTCCTTGTACATGGAAGTCGGACAAATGGGATGCTACTGCTTTTGCTCTGCTTCTGGCAAGGTGCAGGATCTTTACTGCCTGGACGCCTGCCATCACGCCATCTCATTCTCTCTGATGAAAGGCTTGGCAGATTTTTGAGTCTGGAGAAAATTTTATTTAGTTACTTAGGGTCTGGCCTTATTTCTATAGTTACTTGTGGTCCTTTATTGATTATTTTTAAAATCTTCCAAGAATAACAAAAAGACTGCACTTCCAAAAAGTGCCTAAATTTGAGCTCTGAATCAGTGGACAGTGATGCTGAAGACCTACTGCTGTAATCAAAAAGACTTCACAATGTTCTTTTACTAAACATCAGGTTAATACGTTTATACTACAGAATCAGTACTGCAGTGTGGCAGCAAGGGGGTGATGTCGTGATGATTCTTTCTGTCCTGTTAGTGCCAGTTTAGATATGTATCTCTCTGTGCTTTTAGGTGACAGCTGAGCATGAACTTGACCTGTTTTCATAGCCTGGAGCTCTGGCAAAAGCTCTGCCTCCTGTCTTCCTGCACACAGAGGCTCTACCTCCAGGTGTAGAAGAGTAATGATTCCTAATCCAACTAAATGCTTCTGGGTTTCTGTAAAGCTGACCCCTATTGTGAAAAACACTATATAATACAACTATGATTGAAATGGTGTTTGTTTTTTTTGTTGTTGTTTTTCCTCTCACTCTCTGGTCTTTGTTACTGTAAAAGCTGGACTGTTCCATGGAAGGAAATAAAGTGCTCATTTAAAAACACATACACACAGTTGCACCAGATGTTTGGATTGTTTTTGTCAAGTGAAACGGGGGCTTGGAGCCAGCACGCTTTTTCCCCTAACAATAAAACATGCACTTACCCACATAAACTTTGCAGTTAAGCTTCGTCCAACCCAGTCCATCAAGTTAAAGAGCAAGAAGCAGAACACGGGAATGAAGTACTTTTCTAGGGTTAGCAGTGAAACAGGAAGCCAATGACATTAGAATATGATGAGCAGTGGAATTTTTTGAAAAGCAATCTTTCAGAAAAACACGCTTACGCCAATCACCACCGTCTTCCCCAGTGGGCTGGACTTCCACAGTTACAGCAGGAAATATTCCAATAGTGATGGTGAAGACAAAGCACACTGAAAGGGCCATCACCCAGATCTAAAAGGGTTGGGGTACAAAAACAGGTAAGCATCAGGGCATCTTTTAGGACACCAGGACATGGCCAATGTGATTGGACACCCACAAACATTAAACACTGGGAAACTCCTTAAAAAAAATACCTTTTTAAAGATGGCAAACACAGAGGTGTTATGTGCAGTCTCTTCATCGGTCAGACTCACTACTGCCTGCTTCTCCTCAGAGTGCTCTGTAACAGCAGCATCCACAACCATCAATGACATCATCCCTGCTGCTTTCCAGCACAAATTTAAACACACCATACAAAAAGTGTAAATAACACCAGAGTGGAAAGCAACATGGAGAATACACACTGCAGGGTCTCAAGAGGCTCTGGCTTCATCGAAAAGCACTCAAATGCAGTGCCAAAGAGAAGAGAACAAACATGCCAGATGGTTTGGAAATCTCTGGGTTGGATCACTCAGCTTGCATTGAGAACTTTTTCAAAAGGAAGCATCTGTGTCATTAATAAGAACTCTACCTTTGGTCAAAAGGTCCATCTTGTTTTCCTCATCACTGCTTGGTTTGGGGATGCTGGTGTCGGCATAATACTTGAAAAATTCCTGCAAAGCCACGAAACACAGGCAGAAGTTGGTGTGATATAAGGCTCAAAATCACTAAGTACATTTTGCCATAACTTTAATGAAGACAGATTTAACTGTGCTCATGTCAGAGATACGCCCTAAGATGAGAAATGATAAGAGGTAAGGTGTAAATATTTGACAAAGGGGTGAAGATCAATCCCGAGAAAAAAACAACAACGACAAAAAAAACTTTACATATTTTGTACAAGAGTGAAGCATTTTAGCATCGGAGTATGTTAGAACATATCAACCCGTAGGTCCTAGGTCTATCCAACACCTTACAATAATAACTAGGCATAAGACTTTTCCAAAATTGTGAGTTCTGCGCTATTATGTGCTACAGCGTATCAGGAGCCTTCAAACTTATCCGCAAAAAGCCGGTGTGTATGCAGACTTTCATTCCTGCCAAACAGAGGGTACACTTGGAGATCAATGTGGAATCAGGTCAGACCCCTTACTGGGTAGAAAGACAATTTTTGCCACACCAGCCCTTGATGGAGAAGACTGAAGACCCCTTGTTCTATTATAATAGCCAGTTAATAATGGTCAATAAAAGCTCTGGGAAAACTGGATGACCTTTGATATGCATATGTTGCGATAAATTAACTTAACTTACGGAAAGACATGCCTTACAATAGATTGGGTGCCTATAAAACCTAGAATGCCTAAAATTTAATGGCATAGCCAATGTCATTTTGAATACAGTGATGCACTTTAGTGATGAAACTGAAAACCGTAAAGCTTAATAAAACTCGGGTCGTACCATTTTGGGCAGGGCAACGTAAGAAACGATGGCCAGAACAATTACGACACAGGCAGTGATGAAGTAACCAAAAGCACTGTCCTGTATCGCTGAGCCACCTGGAAACATCAAAATAACATAAGCCCAAAGAGTCATGACCTAGAATGTAGAAAAAATAAGGCTCAAACAACAAAATAATCTGCCATCAAAACAAATGAAAACGCACTGGCGATTGCACAGATCATGGAAAAGGCTGCAAATGTTCCAGCAAACCCCTGACCACTCATGATTGGTGCGGTATAGGAAGCTGGGAGCAATCCTGCCAGTCCAAAGAGACTCCCCTGCAGAATCGCACCAAAGCCTAAATGAGGAACAAGAAAAAAAGCAAAATGGAGTGGTGAGAAAGGAAGATCAACAGAGTGTAAAGTCAACTTAACACATGGTACAGTGTATCCCCATAGGAATTTCAAAGATTAGTTCCCACTGCATATTCTCTTTTTTGTTATCTTTTCCACAGCTACACTTCCCAAACCAGTATGTAATAAAAACAATATCAAAGAGGGTTGGTCTGTCATGTTGACCCTAACTCTTTGAGTGAAAAAATAAGCCACTGCATGATGGTGGAAAAACCAGAGACGTCCAGCAGAGCCACTCACAGTTGATGCAGACGATTTTGATCATGGTGATGGTGAAAAAGGGCATAGGTTCCATGTTCACCTTGACCAACACTGCGGTGATGAGAAACACCACCAGGATCACACAGAGGCTGCCGGAGATCCTCCATTTCTGAGGAATCCTGTAGTGGAGGAGGGAAGATGGAGAGATATGGGGGATCAAAGAGGATCAAAGATCAACATTCCTCATACAGTCCTGAGATAATGTTTAGGTGAAGGCTAAAAAGGAGTAAGGGGGTGGGTGAGATACCACAAAATTCTTTTGTTAAATAAAACTAACATACCCTCTGGGTACCTGAACATGAACACAATCCCTGAATGTGTGTTCAGCTCACACCAACTCTGCTAAATCCTTTTCATTGGCCAGTTTGTCTAATAGCATAATGAACTAGTGGACACGGTGGAAACTAAACACACAAACAAACAGGGGAGCAGGCTAAGAGATATGAAGCTCATGGGATGATGAAAGGTCATACTTATAATCAGGGTGGGGCTTGAACAGCACGTCTAACACGTCCCCTGATCTTCACTGCTTTATTGTTTCTGCTTGTGCCTGCCTATGATATGCCCTAAATAAACTCATTTCAGTTACCCAGAACACAAACAAATGACTTATGAGAACAGGAGGGGTTGATTAGAATAACTTCTAAGTTAACAACTAGCGATATACTGTCTGTTGTTTCTGTTGGCATTTTGCTCATGTTGTTCTGAAGCAAGAAAATAACCTGGAAAAAGCTTACATGCTGCTCTGTCGTCCTGCAAAGACCCATTTGTTGGGAAAAGTTGGAAAATTCGAACTACTTATATATTTCTCCCATTGTGTAAACATCATCCCACACTGAATTTCCCATGAATTATGTGAAAGCCTCTTTAGTCTAAAACAGCCTCCACCATGGGTGCAGCAGACATTTGAGCTTGTGGGTCAAATGACATTTAGCCTGTTCACTGTTTTCACTATTGATAGCACACTGCAGTAGCAGAAGGCAATATGAAGTGCTATGGTGAGAAATTATTTACCTGGTTGGAAAAAACATGGAAGTAGAGAAGTGTACCAGAGGGGACTGGTTTAAGCCTACATGGAGGCCCGTATTTTATTTTATTTTAAATATTAAATTTTCATTAATATGAAGAACTGCAATCTTTGCCAAAATGTTTATATTACTCGTCACATTTGGTGTCTTAGTGAATTGTAGTGAAGCAAATCTCTCATTACAATACTGCAGTGCAACCTGCATGAGAATCTACTCTGAAGCCCATGACTGGAATCCTGTGAAGCTTCTATGGACTTCTATTTTAGATTCAAATTCAGCAGGCTTTAAATGGGAGGAATTATTAATGCTTACTGGCATAAGGGCAACATAATGTGCCATTTGAGGTGTGTATAGCGTAGGGGGGAAAAAATGTCAGTACATGCTATTGATTATGAGAAGAGACTTGAGAATGAGAATTGAAACAGGAGGCCAGAACTGATACACAGATACAATGGCACCTGTGTCAAGGGGTGGAACATATTAATTAAACAGCCAGGTCTCAAAGTTGATGTGAGAGCAGTAGGAAAAAAACGGGTAAGCTTAAGTATCTCTAAAACTACAGTTGGCGATGGGTGTTCCTGGAATGCAGTGATTAGTACCTACCAAAAGTGCTTTAAGGAAGGACAAACAAACCAGAGACAAGATCATGAACGATTGAGCAATCAGTCATATTATTCCTAAATGGCTGCAGCTTTATTCAGCAGGATAATGCACCTCCCTAGTTTGAGGAACAGGACAAGTGATTGAAGTGTTGACCTGGACTCCAAATTCACCAGATCTCAATCTCTTAAGTATCTGTGGGATGTGCTGGACAAACAAGGCCCCTCTATGGAGGCTGCACCTTGCAACTTACAGGACATAAAAAAAAAAGATCTTCTGCCAGATACAGATACGTCTTGATGCCAGATACAATAGCACTCCTTCAGAGTTCATGTGGAGTCCATGCCTCAACATGTTAGAGCTACTTTAGTGGCACAAGGGCACGTGGTAGTTACGGCTGCTTACCATGTACACTTTAACAACAGACACCTGTGCTTCCCAATTTTGAATAAAAACTGCATATTTAAGTACTGTATGAGTTTTTTAATACCTAAAAAACATTGTCAAGTTTCCCAGAAGCTTGAATTTTTGTGGCAGAAAATGAATCTAATCTTAAAAAAAAAATCAAGAATGTAGGGTACTAAACTCTCTGCTTCAAGTCCTGACATCGTCAGATATACGCAATATACAAGCAGAGTGTCAGGGTCAGTACAAGCTAATTTTTTTTTTTTTTTTTTTTTTTTTTTTTAAAGAGGCCAAAAAGAACTATGATGTGCCTGAAGAAGTTTAGAAAAGCTTGCTTTACCTCTGATGGAGGAAGGAATTAAGGCAGGTGAAGATGAGCAGCGGCACCATGGCACACAGGGTCATCACATTGTTGAACTTCGATTCCAGGACGCTACGCGAGTCAGCCATGGTCTGGTTCTGAGGTTCTGCACTCATAGCAGGATCCTTCAGACGGCTGGTGAAGTACTGTGAAGAAATAATTCGACAAACTTATAAAAACGCCATAAAAATGCTTCAGTATGAAATTTTCTAATTATGAAATCAAGGTTACAGTTTACTACAAATAAGATATGAATAATATAGTAATAAAAAAAAAACAGATCAAAGTGAGCAAAAAAGGTTTACTAAACGCATACAAATGAGTCCCTACAATAAATAAATAGATAAGTGGCATTGTTACCTGAGTAGCAGTCATGAAGAAGTTCCATGGCAGAAGCGTTCCCAGCCCCAGGATGAAAAATATAATCCAGACAGCATTATATCTGTCAAGATAAACAATATTACAAACCTGCAGATTCTCAGCTTCCAGGACCTGGATATGAAGTTACAAAGCGATATTACTCACCTGTCCCGTGGTGAATTAACAGCAGTCGTCATTTGTCACTGGTGTAGTTTTCTCTTACGGAAGCTGGAAGACAATAGGGAGAATTTTAGGAATGATCGAATTAGTGATGTGTAAATGTATGCTGAAAACCATTTGTGACAAACTGGTTCTACAAATATGTGCCCAGGTGCATGTTCATTGATACAAGCAAACGCCCCCACCTTAAAAAAATATATAAATAAATTTAATTTTTTTTTTTTTTTTAATTAAATTAAAGCATTCAGGTCCCCCCTCCACACACAGGCCTAGAAGTAAGGCTTCACTTTAAAACCTCATAAGGCACTTATTAAAAACTAGTAAGACCCCCTTGTGTTGACAGGCAAAGGAATTCAAACAATAATGCCATTAATTTCCCCCATCAGGGGGGTTTCAGAAAAGTCCTTCAAACTCAGGAATCTAGTCTTTTTTTTTTTTTTTTAATAGTAAAATTCCAGCCATCAGAGCTAAATTCCCAGACTAACAAAAGGGTTATCCATAAAATACAAAAGCTTCAAGCTTCAAAATTACTTATTTAACATTTACTTTAGGGGTCAGAATTTTTTGTTAGTATGTCTGAATTATCCAGTGCATCACTGCAACATATCAATTATCACCACAGCATATCAGGTATTACTTTGTGCCCATTATCTGATTATACTGATGTTTGCAGTGTCAAGAGATATCTGATAATCTGAACAGAAATCAGTCGGAAGTCAGGTGCTACAAGAGCAATGTCTAGAAAATGCTGATGCTTTATTGCATTACACTGACCTTAGCAACTGCAATCACTAAAAATAACACATAACCACATAACGGATAACAAAAAAAGGTCTTACAATGCGTATCCTTCAGCCCTCCACCAACAGTGTCAAACTACAGCGTCAGCTGCTGAAAAAAGCTCATCTAATACGGTGAAGACAACAGTATGGTGCAGTTCTCAGGAAGCAAAAAAGTTCTCCCCCCGCCTCTCATTCACTCCTCCCAAACAGTAGATCTCTGGAATGCATCACATATGCAGGGATTAGAAAACATGACTACATGCATTAGGCTTACACATATAATACACCCTATATTTAATATACTGCCAATCTATATATTGCTCTCTCTCTCTCACACCTAGGAGACTAAGCTTTTGTGAGGTCCCACAGCAACAACAAAATGAACAGACTCCTAAATCATCTGAACAAAGTGGGATGTCCTCTTGCTTGATGAAACAAGCCAAACAGCTGGTCAGAAAACAAAGCAACTCCTACATTAATGCAATTCACTCGCGCCACTCAATAATTTGAATGTTTCGACTCGTTGGCAAACATCTGTTACATCTTTTACATGATGATGATGCCCTGTCCAGGGAGTGTGACAATGAATAGGGAATTTAATTCCGTCTGCTAGAGGCAGACACCTGAAACGCAAGCATTACATGAGCAGAACTGGGTGCTTGTTACTTGAATCAGACTTTTCTCTGAAATATATTCAAGGTATTGACAAACATTGAGCTATGAGGAACTATTGATGGTTTAATACATAGTCCATCTCTTCAAAAGGTGCATCGATACCAAATAAGTCTGACATCAAGCTCATTTACTAATGAACAGGATTACCAGGGGACAAAAAGACAGTGGTTTCACAATTAACGACAGCAATCAATCTAGGTCAAATGCCCAAACAAACAGCCCAGAGCAGCAACCTACATAAACAGACTTAACCAAATGTCCCATAATGCAACTGTTTGGATAAAACTAAGTAGGTTACTCACCAACCGAAAAAAATAGCACTGAATCACCCCTAAGCTAGACTACTGAATGTCAGCAGTCTCAGCATTAGTACAGACGAAAACTGAACATTGGTTTGCTTTGTAAAGCATCTGCGAATTTTAATATGATCTGAGAGTAAATGAGGTCTAAGTGAATCCACATGACATGGCTGGTGAGAGGAATCACGGCCTTCGTTTGCTCCACGTTCTATACTGGACATCGGTATAGAATCATCCATGAAACAAGGTTCACTCAGCAAAAGCACATTACTAAATGACCTTTGTACCCGTATTAAGATAACACAGTTAAAGAGTTAAGGGTCTTTATTTCATGCACTTAACAGATATGTGTGAAGCTCTACTTTAACCATTCAAATGATCTGCACATTCAGGACTGTGTTCATACTTTGGGAACCTAAAAAAATGTTGGTGCTTTCTTTTGAAGTTTAAGCTGAAGAAAGCATGATATTTCTATTTGTCTAAAATCACAGAGATGTTACTAAACTGATAAATAAGCTTTTTAATAAGAACCTGTACACCTACTCATTCATACACTATCTAATCAGTCAATTGTGTGGCAGTAAAATGCATCACACAGATACGAGCCAATCGCTTCGGCTAATGTTCACATCACCCATCAGAACGAGGGCAGTATAAAATCTCGATAGCTTCAAGCGGGCTTATTTTATTATAGGCTGCTGATCTCCTGGAATTTTATCTGCTGAACCTTCTCCTGAGCCAATCGTGTCCACAAAGGGCTGGTGCGGGTGCAGGTTTTCATTGTAGCAGAAGCCACACTTGATTAAAGTTGTTTAATTTACTGATGTTGGTTTCAATAGATAAGATGTGACTTCTGCCTGGTTGGAATGAAAACTCATTCTGGCCCTTTGCAGATAATATTGGATGACCCTGCTCTAGAATTTACACAGAGTGGTGCAATCAAGAAGAAAAACATCCAGCAAATGGAGTTTTTGGACGGAAACAGCCTTAGTGATAAGAGAGATCAATAAAGAATGGCCAGACTTGTTCGAGCTGACAGAAAGGCTACAGTATCTAGATAGCACTCTGTACATTTGTGGTGAGCAGAAAAGCATCTCAGGATACACAAGGATGATGCAAGGAGGATGTGCTGCAACAGCAGATTGCATCGGATTCCAATTCTGTCAGCTGAGAACAGAAATCTGAGGCTGCAGTGGGAACAGACTCACCAAAACTGGACAGATGAAGACTGGAAAAACATAGGCTCACCGTTGATAGGGTAAAAAATTTGGTGCCAGCAAAATGAATGAATCCATGGAGCCAACCTGTCTTGTGTCAACAGTCCAGGCTGGTGGAGGTGATGTAATGGTGTAAATGTTTTCTTAGACACTTTTGTCCTGTCAATACCAATCAATCATCGCTTGAATGCCACAGACTATTTGAGTATTGTTGTTGAGCATGTGCATCCCTTCATATCCCATCTAATGCCTGATTTCAGCATGATAATGCACAATGTCATGAAGCAAGAGATGTCTCAGCCTGGATTCCTGAACATGTGTTCAGTGTTCTTCAGTCTGGTAGAATGGGTGATTCACAGCATGAAAGTGCACCTGAAAAATCTGCAGGGATTGTGAGATGCAGTTATGTCAACATGGAGCTCAAACTCAAAGGAATGCTTCCAACATTTTGTGGAATCCATGCCATGAAGCACTGTGGTTGTTTTGAAAGAAACGGGAGGTCCTTAGTATAGCGTTCATAATAAAGCGCTCAGTGAGTGTATATTTAGAGCTGCATTTTAATTGTTTTAACATTACACAAAATAAAATGAGCAAAAATCTGGGAAAGGCGGATAACTTCTTTTCATATAAAAAAGGAGACAGCAATCTCCAATTTTGCTTCAAAGAGCTGGGGTTTCTCAGGCAGTAAAATAGTAGAGACAAATTCCAGCACAATACATGCCACATTTTAGTCTGAATAATAAATCCAAACGGCATGTTGCCATGTTTCTCAAATTAGACTAATAATTACTTCATGGCCTGGAGTGATGCACTAGAAGAACTCCTGCTGAGAAATAATGCAGTTGGCTCAGGATTAAATCTGGAGCGATAAAAGATGCTTGTGTGCTGTTGTGAAAGTTTGAGGAAAAATGAACATACCACATCCTTCTCGGTTTCTAAAATAATATAAAGTTTCTAAACTTGCTCTCTGCCTCATTCCAGCATTTTTTACTGCTATGTGTGTTTTTGTTCCATTTGATAGGGTTGCCAAATCTGCAAATACAAATACAAACCTGGATGGCAAAACTTTGACAATTTTAGAAAGCATTACTGAGGAAAATCGTGCATTATGAAAACAAAATCCGTCCTTCTGGGCTACACAGATAACTGCTGTATGAAAGAAAGGAAACTAAGGAAATAAGAATTAACTAAGGAGGGAAAGTTAAATGTAGATTTAACTGGCAATCTAAAAGTAATGTTCACTTGTACTTGAGTTTTTTCATGGCCAATGACCGTTAGCTATTTTCTTCCTGGAGTGTTATACAGCCTAACTCGGTTATGACCAACAGAATTATTTTTGGATCAGCCCTTCACATGCTAGGCGTGTCTGATTTGAGTCATCGATGTCTTAATCTATTTGGGTTAGTATTTTACCATTACTTGCTCAGAAAGCTTATCACTAAATCAATGCACACATTCTTATTAACAGGTCTTTTGGGACTGGGAGCATTAAACAGAGAAAGTCTTTGAAGCTTTTAAAAGCTTCAGTTCTCCAAATTTGTTATGTTGAATGAATGATTGAATTGCATCCACTTGAATATAACCACAAATAGCTTCACAGTAGAGCTTAGAAGAAATTCGCCAGAGATATGATTAGAGAAAACCTTACGCAATAGTCTGTATCTTGACAGAGAGCAGGTCTGGCATATCCTCAGAATTCACCTGCTGATTGAAAGTCGTCTCAATTTTAAAGTCTAACCAAAACACATAAATGAAGCTCTGTCTAACAGGAACATCCACATTAGGGATGCCACAATACTCAATATAATATTGAACCGTTTGTTACGACCTCCATGGATCAACAAGCGTATGTGAACCGCGGTTTTTCCGTTTTTACTTAAAGCAATAATAACCTAGAGCTGGGCGATGTCCAAAAAATTGAATCTCCAATTTTTTAGAATAAAATTCGATTTTAAAACGATTATTTTTCTTTAAAAAAAAAATTAATAAAACACTAGACTATAGAATAGATTTTTTTAATTTGAGCAAAAACAGTATAACCAAACATATGAACTGCTAAATTAATATAACAAAACATGAGGGATTTGTAAAGTGCAAACTGCAGACTTAAATCACTTTTTATAAAATAAATAATTGTCACCTGGAAAAAAATCCCTGAAGAAAAACAATTTTGTAAAGCAGTTCAACATTCAACTTACATGCTAAATAAAATCAAACAGGTGGCAGACAGCGTTTTACAACTGTGTATATGGGCACAATCGGGGGCGAGTTTAGGATTTTCATTTAAGGGGGACTCAGCCCCCAGTGAGGGTATAATAGTAAAAAATATAAATAAATAAAAGGTTTCACTAACAGGGTAGGATGGTAAACTTATTGCAGCATTCCACTGTACTGTATAGATGTGTATAACATTTGAGTACTGAACAAGTACTCAAATATTGGTCTTCCTGATCACACACACACACGTGCACGCGCACACACACACTTGTCCTCTGATCTTCGCTCTACGACGCCGCGATTTCTTCAATCGGATTGAAAACCCGCTGAAAGACGGGGAGGAGCCCGAAGTCTGCCGCCGTTTTCGTCGCTAGGCCATTTTTAACATTACTATTCAGCCACCCTAAGAATTCTGCGATTCTCCATAAACTCTACACAAATTCGTGATCGCTTCAGTTCACTTTAAATTTCATATGAAAACGGTGGCAGACTTTCGGCTCCTCCCCGTCTTTCGGCGCATTTTTCAATCCGACTGAAGAAACCGCGCCTCTCTTAGAAACAAGCTCTTTGCATCGCAGAACTACGGAAGATATCATTCATATTTTCTCCGCAAACCCAAATGTACTTTCAGATTGTACTGCAAATTATAAATGTGTACTTAGCCACATTTATCAGATGGCAAATTATCTAGTTTGAGGGAAGGTGGTTTATCCACTGTAAAGGAGTGCTACCAAATGACAGAAATCCTAACTCATCATTTCCTTCCAGCCCTGACTGTCAGCAAATAAAGTTCCAAGTAAGGAGTCAAATTAGCATATGAATTTACTGCCTTAAGAGATTCATGCTGACACTTTGGGTTGAACAAAAGATGCAGTAGAAGCATTTTAGAGTCAGATTACTACACAGACACCTCAAATTTCCTTCCTTATGAAGCAAACAGGAAATGAGGAAAGGTGAGGACTTGGGGTGGTTTAGGGACAAATACAGCATTTTATCTGTTTCCCTTCTCCCATGATCCATCCTTTTTATGGGATGCTAATGTAATGAGCATAATGTAAAATGTTTATGTTTTTGAATCCAAACAAATCCTTTATGTTTACACAACTCCATGATGATGGACTCTATTACACGGCCACCCTCCAATATTCTTCTCTGTCGATACTTCCTGTGCTCAGGTATTGTGGCATTTTAGTGCCAGGGGCTCCAAGAATAGCTATCCTTGTGAGTTGCTGAGCCTTAAATAGACAGCAAGTAACATGAGGAGGGCTACAATGAGGCAGCAGGGTGCGACAGTATAGCTGCTGTTGATATAAAGATTCCACTTGACATTACATTTTCTATATGAAGCCATATGGATAAAAAAAGAAATCCTTTTTCATGTCATTCGTGTGACTAACCTATTAGAACTATGACTAGTTGCTTTTGCTGTATAAAAGACCTCCTCAGGTTACATGGTGTTTACTGGTGGCTATGGCAAGGCAGGCTATTCCTAGAGCCCCTGACAGTACAACGTTAGGACTAGATTGAGTGGAAGTGTTGTTCTTTTACTTGGATATCAATAGCTTTGACTACATTGACAGACACTGGCATCAGGTATCAGTCTAACAGTGCTTGTTTATTTATACTCCAACACGTACCAACATCTGATAACATGTGATATGAAGTTTTGTGCAGGCCGAGATGCTTATGAGCTTTGATACCCTTCCTGGCAGCTCGAACCGATCTAGCCTTTTTTTGGGCACTATTCTGTGCAATGGTCTGTTGGAGTTTTTTGTGTGTGAAAATTTCACGGATAGTCCCAGTTTGAATTACTGCAACTAGCCCATATAGTCCAAATATCCATGCCACGATCAAAGAGATCACACTTTTTCTTCATTCTGATCCTTGATCTGAACATTACCAGAAGATTTTGATCTACATGATTTTTAAATGGCTGATTAAATAACATGTATGTATGTATGTATGTATGTATGTATGTATGTATGTATAATTATGAATGTAGAGGTTTTTCCTAATAAAAGTAAACAGTGAGTGTCAAAGAAAATGTATCCCAAAAAATAAGGTAAATATTATTATTGTTAATATTACTTATCATCATCATCTCGTTTACAGCCAATGATAACAGGAAAAACTTTAAGTGCTGCTAAACAGACAAAGTCTCAAGGAGTTTTTCTTGCCACTGGCATACTCATATAATCAAAGTGAATTGAACTTAAGGTGTTTTATTCTTTTCACTGCATCAGGATCCCTTATTATCAATGACTAGTTTACTTTCCACGTGCCTATAAATGTAAACATATTTTATTGTACATCTTCTACAGCAAACTGCTAGCAAAACTACTCTTGCTGAGTTTCAAAATATTTTAATCAGGTTACTTTCACTGCTTTGCTTCATAGCTATAACTAGCTGTGACAACAACAAAAAAACAACCCTGCCTCTAGTTCATGGATCACTGCTTCCGTAACGTGGCAGCAGATTATAGCCTACTATGTGGGAAAACCTGCATTCAGACGCAATAACTTTTCACGATCCATCCCCAGCTGAGCTCAGAGCCGCGATGTTTATACGTATGGCGAGTTGCTTTACATACTAAAATGGCTATCTATTCCCCCACTGTGGTTCTACATGTTCCTACAAACCATGGTGGGGAAGATAGCCCCTTATCTCTTCCCCCAATTTGGTGACCTTTTAAACCTGCAAAATCCGAAGAAGGGCCCCATTTTACAAAAATACTGAGACTGTGTTACGTTGATGAAGCCTATTTAGTGCTAATTTGAAATGAAAACACAAACAGCTCATCCAATTACACCAGACTATCCTGCAGGCTTCTCAGGACGAGGGTTAGCACTGTCTACCACGTTACATTCAGCTGCTTTATGATAGCAAAACGTCTTTAATATTAAAGACAAATAAAATATCTGAACACTAAAACTTAACTTTTGTATGTACCCCTAACAGCGTTCCTATTTTTGAGGTCCATAAGAGCTAAAAAAAAAAGAAAGAAAGAAAGTCTGAAGCCCTAACATTAAGCTCCAGTGGAAGACAACAGGGACAAACTCGGAGTGTTGTCTACAGTTTAGAGATTTTCCTGAAGCGGAACAGAGTGGGATGAAGAAACAACTTTGCTTTAACTCTGTCTAAGGGCCAAGGACAAGCTGGTTGCTATGATGCAAATGTTTGGAGTATGAATTTCACTACCTCTTCAGGAAAAAAAATTAACTTAACAAGGCAGAACAGCAGGCCATGGTGACATTGAAAGCATTTCCAAGTGCAATGAGGCAAAACTCTGGAGTGATGCCCGTGTTTTCTCTCGCTGTTAGTCAAAACTCGGCAAAATTACCTCAAAAACACAGGGTGCAAATGAGTCATCTTGCTGTTTAGTGGGATGAAACTGCTTATGGAACAAACCGAAACACAGAACCTCTTACTTTCATGCTTAATATATGCTTTAGTCAAAACGCATCTCAATGCTTGTCAAAACATCTTGGAACTGAGTAAAACCACATACATAAAGCTAGGAGAATGCTTTTGTACTTATTTCCTGTACTTCATTTTGTATCCTTAAATCATTTCAAAACAGGTTCTGTCCTGCTTGGGGTTTTTTTTGTGTGTGCGCCATTTATCTGAGGACAAGCTGTTCCAGAGCATTAATTCAACCTTTTGGACAAGTAGTAAAACCCAGATCATTTTGGGAACCTGTAATGGCAGACAGCTGACAGTATGACGTTATACTGCAGTAATGAAATCATATGTTCCTGAGATTCAATCAGCCACAGGCCACATCTAGCTTTTTGACTTAATTGTTACATCCCTTTTAGCTGTGATTAATAAAGATGTAGCCAGTTTTTTTCCGTTATAAATATATAGAAGATGATAATATTATTTGTTTATGCCAATCTCTCAGAACAATGTACTATATAGCTGAGAGCATCTATTTGGAAACTTTAACAGCCCGGAGTGCTTAATTATGTTCATGTTAACGTCATTTTCTGGACATTCCCCAACACCTCTTCACTCCACCCACACCAGTCTAAAATTGATAAGCAGCCAGATACTACTATGAGCAAGAATGTTTTTTTTTTTTAATGGAAAAAACAATGTCAGTGCTTTTCCATGATGGTGTAATTTATTAGTGATGAAGGTGGATGCAGAAATAGTGGCATTGCTCCGGGACAGGAGTGTAATGTACGAGGAGGTAAATGTACCTTTAAATGGTGGAACAGGGACTTTGCATGCACTCAACCACAAGGAATTTTCATGCAAATACCAGAGATGTGTGAGCCCAGCCCTCAGTGCTGAAAAGAATTACAGTGCGTTCTATTGAAAAATTTAATTTAAGTCTCAATGTGGGCCATCAAGGATTTGCAATATTGTTGGATACCAACAGATCCAAACTACCACTCAAGCCAATGAGTTATTTTTTTGAGAGCGTGGCAAAGTAGTATAAACTGTTATTAAAGACTACCACATAAAACCAACAGACAATACCTCACATATACAATGGACATGCTTCTGTTAAACTGGCAGCAATTTGTGATGTGAAAAAATAAAAATAAAAAGATAAATCATGTCAAACCCAAACATTTTAGGGAAAAAAGGGTCACAATAACTTGGTGGCATAAATGTGCCTAAACTAACTTCATCTTGGTTTATTTACTTTTTTTATTTTATTTTTTTACATCACAAAGAGCTGTCACTTTAACAGGGATGTGTAGACTCATATCCGCTGTACTGTCCTGGCACAATATGGCTAAAGTAACTTCACACTTTGGTGTTCATGTTAAACAGGCAGGCAGAATTTCTTCACAGAGAACATTGTCACTTTAAACAGGTGACCGGTTAAAGGACAAAACAACAAAGTGTCTTATTAAGGTGTTAAGCTACCATGAGAGGGCATCAGTTTGCCTTTGCACAGATCCTACAAGTCTCAGCAACTGTACTGGAAGAATGATGCACCATTTTTCTAAGATAATCTCTCTACTAATTTTTGGAATGAATAGTTCTGTCAAACTCGTTCCTCCTGCACATCAGGGCTGACTATGAAGGCCATAGTGTGTGATTTTCAAAATATTCAAACTCCTAATCATTCGTTGAGCTTGAGGCATTGTGACCCTGGAAGAGCTCCCATAAGGATAAAATTATTATAAGATATGATAAAGCTAATCAGTCAGAATAACTTGGTATTGATTTGTAGTGATTCTTCTGATCTCTGAAAAGTGGACACAAAACCAGGACAGCAAAATGCTCCCACAGCATAACAACAGAACCACAGAAAGCAAGATATTGCAGTGTTAAATGATCTCACCCACTGCCATGCAGACAAAATACTAGTCCTGCTGAGTAAGGAGATCCTCAAAAACACATGAAAGAGGTACAGAAATTTGAGATAGTAAGCATGTAAGACTTGTTGATTGTGTAGGATGGGTTCTAATCATGTGCGTCACAAAAGTAAGGACATATGCAAGAAATCCTCCGGGGTTTTCACTTCTCTGTCTGTAGCATGTGTGCAAGGATATGATGCTTCTGCAGAGTTAGTTAACGTTAATATACAAAATGTTATACTATGGAAGTCCATTTCCACCCCATAATACTGAAAGAACTGGCAATGACAACATATACATGCAAAGTCAGCACAGTCAGTAAGTGTTGTTTTTTTCCTTATACAGCAATTTTTTAAAAACTTGCTCAAAATTCTCACTTCTCAAACAGTAAATCATCATATACACTAAATTGCCAAAAGATTTGGGACACCCACAAATTCAGGTGTTGGGCTTGGCCCCTTAGTTCCAGTGAAAGGAACTCTTAATGCTTCAGCATACCAAGACATTTTGGACAATTTCATGCTCCAAACTTTGTGGGAACAGTTTGAGGATGACCCTTCCTGTTCCAACATGACTGCACACCAGTGCACAAAGCAAGGTCCATAGGGTCAAACCCAACCCCTGAATTCAATTATTTGGAGGGGAGTCCCAAAACACTTGGCAAAATAGTGTACAAATTCTGCCTTATCTCAAACTTCTCAAAGTGACTTATCTCAAAGCTCAGACTTATGATGTCACACTGTGACTCATCTGGGGGAAAAAAATCCAACTTACTGACAGAATTCTGAAGAGATACGTCTGAACTGACATGCAAGATAAGTCAGTATCTGAGATAAGTCCAGTTTTGAGATAGCTCTTGGAAGTAAAAACTAAAAATACAGAAACTACACAGTTACCACCTGTTTTTCTACCTGGTCAAAATGAATGCATGTGCACTGATCAATAATAAAAATGAATAAAGTCTTTCTGATGCTTGTTTGGAGGTTTGTTTGTTTTTCTTTAATCCATTTACCCATTTTATGAACTTTGAACCTGTTTAAATGGCCTCTGTAACCCAAATGACAACACATAGAGAATCTCTCTATCTACTGCTATTTAGATATGAACCAAGACAGCAGAATATGTTCATATCAACTTGATCAGATGAACTCTAGACACCGCTAAGCCCAAGCTGAAGCTCCATATAGTTAAATGTTACAAAATGTGATGGTGATAAGACAGTCTGAGTAGATTTTTCTGTTACAGAACATGTAAAGGGAATAAGCAGTCTGGAAATCCAACAGTTCAGCATTACTCATTTTCTGTTAACGTGCGTGCAGTAAGTTTCCGGAGAACACGTGTTCCTTGTGTAGAAACCACGTGTATCTATAACCACTTTTTGAGACATTAATGGCAGGCATTTATAATCTCTACACAGTTGTTGTTAGTAAATATTGACCATTTTTATTAAAATGGGTGTCAAAATATCTCTAACACAACTTCATATTGTAGTAGGCAAAAGCACAACGGGAAACAAAGGCGCGGCAAAATTAACTCAATGTAAACACGAATTACAATCTCAGCCATAATTTAAATATAGCTCATTTTATAGCTGCCACCATTTTATAGCTACCTCCAAAATCAAATAAGAGCACAAGGAATAACACACAACGTGTGTTGTGAAATACACCATTCAATTCAAACCGCGTGAGACTGCGTTCCGGGACAAGAAAAAACAGGCACGTACTAGTCACACTGAGAGGAACAAAATAAAACCTGACACAAAAAAATCCGAGTTTGTTTTACCTTTACCTTTTGGTGAAGAGTTTTTTCTTGGAGCTTGCAGCTATCTCACACAAACGGCGCGTGTTTGGATGTGTTGCACACGTGTTTGGATGTGGATGTCTGCTGCTACGCCCTAATCTACTTTGCCACTACGTAGTGTACCTCAATAGTAAGCAGCCACTTATTGAACGTTGACTGCGTTGTAACAAAGCACGTGCCTCCCCAAAATATTCTAACATTACAGATTATTTGATTAATTACTAATAATAATAATAATAATAATAATAATAATAATAATAATAATAATATATATATATATATATATATATATATATATATATATATATATATATTTCTCAGAGGTAAAATAGTGTTACTAATTTTGTTCAGCTTTTTTTTTTCTTATTTACTTATATAAAGTTACTTCTATATTGGATTGAATTCTGTCAGCATTTAGATACATATCTAGATTCAGTGTATCACATAGAATCTTTATTTACATCTTTTTCAATATTGTCCTCAGTGTAAAAGCTTGTTAAAGGTCAGCACTTTAGGTCAGCACTTTAGCACGTCAGTAGACATGATTTACTAAAATCCAGCTTTAAATTTTAATCCATAATATCCGTAGGTGGCAATAGTAAGGAAAAACTCCCTGAGAAGGCATAAGGAGCCTATAAGCAATATCTGGACTATGAGATTTACAGTCCCCTACGGTATTGGAACTGCAAGGATAGTTCTTTTGTTTTTGCTATACACTCAAGACATTTGGCTTTGAGAGTTAAAGATATGAGGCTATCATTTAGAATTTCAGCTTTTATTTACATGTAGGTGTGTGCAACAATTCATAGGCATAAGGAGGAAATCCTAAGAGAAACCATGAGTGAAACTGATCTTTAGCTTGTGTTCATGGTTTCTAAGTCCAAGAGTGCTGGTCCTGAGGACTATTAGCCCCCCTAATATTTCTACTCAGCCCCCCTAAAAATTCTGCGATTCTCCCTAACCTATACACAAATTGGTGATCGCCTCAGTCCCCTTTGAATTTCATATGAAAATGGCAGCAGAATTCAGCTCTTCCCCATCTTTCAGTGCGTTCTTCAATCCGCAGACCGCAGCGTCGCAGAGTGAGGATCAGAGGACGAGTGTGTGTGTGTGTGTATGTGTGTGTGAGATCAGGCTTGTTCAGTACTCAAATGTTATAAACATCTATGCAATACAGTGGAATGCTGCAATACGTTTACCATCCTACCCTGTTAGTTACCCTCATTGTGGGCTCAGCCCCCCTTAAATGAAAATCCTAGAATCGTCCCTGGTTATGACCCCTTTTAAAGAGCCCAAAATCAACTTTTGAAACCACATTCACAGCAACAAGCTGTTGTGATCAGGCATAGCATCAGCAAGGAATCACAGGTGATACCCACAACAAAATATTATATGGAGGTGAATTATTGCAGTTTGTGGCTATGCAGCAATAACATAGAGTCAGCTGAGTACCTGAATGTACTGAATGACTGGGTTATACCATCAGTGGGTTTTTTTTCTTGCCTAACAGCACAGTCATATTGCAGGATGAAAAGAAAGAGTGATTCAGGGAGCATGAGAAATCATTATTTACACATGAACTGGACACCACAAATTTGGGTCTTTAACTCCATTGAAAATCTTTTGTATATGTTTTGGAGATGACTTGACGTAGTGTTTTGACTCTCAGCCAAAATTAACGCAAATCTGGATTGAAATAAGTGTTTAAAATGACAAAAATAAGTGTGACATGCTTTTCAAAGCAATGTCACAATAATGCACAATTATCATCTTCAAATGACCATCTCTCAATAGATTTACACCAAAGTGAAAACCTGTGCTCTGAAAAGAATATCATAAAAGAATATAATGAATGTTCTGCATGGAGAACTGGACCATGTGTAACCAACCTTGCTAAACATTACAGGAAGGGACTCAGTGTTGTGTAATGAGTGTTATGTATTGTTTCGATGTAGCTTATCAAAATCAGGCGACATACAAAGAAAGAACAACTTACTTCTCAGATGTTAACATCCACCCAAGACCAGTACATGATTTGATGCACACAAGGTCAATAAACTCTGGTGCAAACAAAGAAGCGCTACGTAGCAAACTGTACCAACATGATGGATTTGTTGGTTTAGTTGGGGTCAAGCAGTGTATTTCATGTAATATTTGCATGAGTGTATGAAAAGACAAACAGGAGTGACAAAAAAAACAAAACGAAAAAAACAAAAAAAAACAAAAATTACTTAACAAAAATAATTTCTTGTATTATAAACATCCTTTGTTATTCTAATGAGCGTGTAAATGTAATAAGATCATCCCCTTTAATGCTCTGGGGAAAACATTTATATATTTAGGATCTTAATTGATGCTTGAGCAAGCACTATTACTGTAGGGCTAAAGGCTGTAGGTATTGTATAGGTGTTGTTTAGATAATGGGCTTACACTGCACATATGTAGAAACCATTAAAAAAAAAAAGATTTGCGTATGCCTCAAATCCAGTGGCGGGCCGTACATTCCACACCTAGGCCTTCACTGGCCTTCACCAAATCGATTTCTTCTCCTCTGTCAGCCATTGTGAGTTAAAATATATATATCTTATTTAGTTTGTGTGGTTCGCTGCCTCTGACTACTCCAATTATCCAATCAAAGGACGGGAAATTGTTGACGTAATCGTATGCCTGCTAGATAACAGCAGTGACGCCAACTCGAAATCTGATTGGTTAATGTAACAATTTCATTGCTTCACTTATTTTAAGCTCCTGCTTAAATAGGCGCCTGCACTATTGATTCTGAAGGCCTTAAGGCATATTTCTTTCACCCTGGCAACACATGATGTCAGTCACTGGCTGAAATATGATTGGATAAATACTCTTATCATAAATATACACTACTGGAAGCAGCACAACCGAGAGAAAAGCTATGAAATGTAGAGAATAGACTATTGGGAATAATTTAATACACATTCATGGAAAAATATATTAAATATATTATAAAATATTAAAATATTATATTATAAAATTATATAAAAAATGCAAATCAGTGATTCAGATCACTGTGGTTTAGGCCAGCAGAGAAGGCCTTGCTGGCCCTGATGGCCCACCACTGGTCAAATCCACCACACTCATCCAGTGCAATTTTGGTTAAAATGGTAGTATACTGGATACAGAGCCACTTTGTTTTGGTATAAAATATGCTTGTGTGTGTTCTAGATGTGTTCTATTATTCTATTATCATTGTTATCTATAAATATTCCACAGTTTAATCTGCAAGGAATTTCATAATTATGGCTGGTAAAACATCACTTTTGTGACTCCATCTGCATCATCATCTCAGAGGAAGGAAAATGACAGTCAGTCCCAGTCAGCCTATGAATCATACACCGTAGGAGCAGCTTGACACAACCTGCTATTTTGTGGTCTGTTGCTCAGATTGTTGATCCTTAATGTGCCTGGAATGTTGGTCAAGAATATTCTCACTTAAGCAGCTATGAGGTTTCTCTTGGGACTGATTGGGATCCCGGTCTTAACTGGACTGACCATATGGAGTGTTTGAAAGAAACATCAGAGATATCCTGCTATGCTAAACAATCCACAGGCCTCAGACCTAAGACCCTGGGGCACAAACTGACTATGAGAAGCGCATCACACATGCGTGAAGTTAGAGGTCAAGCGGATGTCTGTGGCTTTTAAAATCCCCTTGAAAAGATCTCGATGATATTCTTTATCTGTTTTTTTTTTGGATGACTCTCTTGCTGTTTCCTATACTGAATTTTTATATTCTGAAGGCTGATGTATGTCATTTTGCCACTCTAGATTAAACTCACTGCAGTACTACAACTGTATCCAGACAGAGAAAAGCTTAACTCAAATTCCACTCTATTCAAACACCCATTTTGCTTATATGGATGCACCAGTCCTTTCCTGTTCCAGCTTCACGGGGTAAGATGTCACAATCCACCATGCAAAGAAGACTTTTTACAAAACGCAAATCACTCATCAGCAGTGAGAATTACAAGGCCAGAATTGAAAGAATTACAGAGACAACCCAGACAACTTTTGGAACCAAGATTCACCTCTACCGAAGTGAAGAAAAGGCCAAACTGTAGAGAAAGGATCTGCTTATGATTCAAAACATTCAAGCATCATAGGCTGCTTCTGGAAATGGCTGACTAATCTTTATAGATGTCAATAGAGAAATGAGAAATGTCATCATGTAGCAAGATAATGACACAAAACACACTGCCAACACAACAAAAAACTTCATCAGATGAAAAACAAAGTCAGTCACCTGACCTTGAGCCAACTGAGCATTATTTCACCTTCTTAAGAGGAGAAACAGCGTAAAACAAACAACAACTGAAAGAAGCTGTTGTACAAGCCTGGAAAAGTGTCACAAAAGAAGAATGCAACAGTTAGGTGATATCAGTGGGTCACCAGTTTCTTGTCATTATTTCAAGCAAGGGATATGCAATTTTTGCTCACTAAGAATTGTGTAGACTGCCACAAACGTTGCCTCATTCAATTTGTTGCACACACCTACATGTAAATAAAAGCTGAAATTCTAAATGATGGCCTCATATCTTTAACTCTCAAAGCCAAATGTCTTGAGTGTATAGCAAAAACAAAAGAACTATCCTTGCAGTTCCAATACCGTAGGGGACTGTAAATCTCATAGACCAGATATTGCTTAGTCTTAACATCTGGAATTACAACATACATGTACTCAGAAATGACGGCACAGAATATCTGCTTCTATCTCATCTGTTTTGCCGCACTTTAACAGCCTGAGGCATGAACTAGGGTTTCAGAATCAATAACATCAGGGAACCATTTAGAGACCTGTCAGAAATAAGAATAGCATTCTTCAGATAGATTCGATTTCTTTTCCCAATAGCCATTCAAGGAGATGGAAAGGAGAAGCCTTTTCAACAATGCCAGGTTCTGTTTTAAAGGGAAATTCCTTCAATTTATTTTTATAGTGCTTTTAACAATGGACATTATTATTACACAAATTATCCTTAAAATAAAAAGAGGAAGCACGATGTCCCATTTCTTTCTTTCTTTCTTTCTTTAATTTTTTCCTTCCTTCCTTCCTTCCTTCCTTCCTTCCTTCCTTCCTTCCTTAAGATAAAAAGAGAAAGCATGATGTCCCATTTTTTCCTTTTCTTTCTTTCTTTCTTTCTTTCTTTCTTTCTTTCTTTCTTTCTTTCTTTCTTTCTTTCTTTCTTTCTTTCTTTCTTTCTTTCTTTTTTCTTCCTTCTTTCCTTCCTTTCTGCAGATAAAAAGAGGGAACATGATGTCCTCTTTCTTTCTTTCTTTCTTTCTTTCTTTCTTTCTTTCTTTCTTTCTTTCTTTCTTTCTTTCTTTCCTTCCTTCCTTCCTTCCTTTCATTTTTCCCCTTCTGCCCTATGTTATTTATCTGCATAATCCAAAATGACAAATAATGTTTATTTGGAGGAAAAATGCTGCAATAAAGTCACTCATGGTTGTCTCTGTCAGCAGTGCTTGGGACCAAATGTTATAAGACAACAAATTCTTTGCCCAGTGCACTTTAGCCTGTCAACACAAATCAGCATTTGTATAAACAGCTCTTGAACATGAGTGGCCTCTGTCACAATGTGAGAGCGATTGTGTATCGCCAAAATGGTCAGAAAGCCCAGCATGTCTTAGTAGCAACAAAACCATGACCCTATGGCTCAGTTTTTTTAATGTAACATCTGGTTTGTTTTAACACACCAAGTAGACTTTTTTCATGTTCTAAAAAAGATGAGAACATTCTGAACAATAAACCAAGAACTCCCAGGTTGTTTGAAAAACTTGCATTTGTCCCTCCCTCCAACCCTACTCCACTACATTCTGCCTTAAGACACACATTCCAATGGTGTCAAGCCCCATATATATTGGCCCCTGTTAATTCAAAGCTGGCTGAAATTTTATTTTTCTCATGGTTTTGGCTATAAACAAGTGGGTACACAGAGTTGCAGTGAAGACACTGTTTGCATTTACAGCCAGACTTCTGGGTTTCCACCTCCACCCTGTCTAGTCTAAAATCAGCCTGCTGTGGTTTGTGAAAGACTGTCTGTAGGCTGCCCTTGAAAAATAACACAAACAGAGCGATGGAAGGATGAAGCAGGGAGAAAGTGTAAGACAGTGTGAGAAAGACGTCTCTCAGAGAGAAAAAAAATGTCTAAACTATTCAGTTTGATTATATTGATTCATTTTTATCTTGAAACATCGAAACAACGTCAAAGCACCATTCCAGGCAGAAATATTTTCAGTTCTGAAAATGTTTTTCTTTTCAGTGATCCAGAAAAAAACATTCCAGTCTGCTTTGCTGTTCACACACATCATGACCTCCTTGTTTTAACCTCATCAATGGTGGATGCTTTTTTTCTTTGGTATGTTTCACATGCTCTCCAAGAGAGGCTGGAATAACACTGAAGCCTCAATATGGCAGTTAAATTGCTGCCAATGCTAAATACTGAACATGCAAAACACTTCTGAGAAGTGGGTGTATTGCATGAATTAGTCTTTTTATAGCTGCTTTTGACCCTTTCTTATGTACGGTAGCTGTTTTTAGTTGTCTTGTTTCTAACTGACAGTAAGCACATCCCAGTGTAACTGGGGACTAAAGGTCATCTAGCGGAACTGCTTGCATGGTTGCACAGTCATATACATTAAAGTATACTTTAATGTTAATGTTAAATGTCTGTTAAATTTCTGATGAGTTACGCAATTTATTAGTTAATTTGAGGACAAGACTTCAACCTAGGATTAAGAAATTTGGAACCCATTTTGATTGATTGATTGAGTTTATTATATCAGAAATCAATGGCTTAAACATTTATACACACTTTGTTAGTATTGCATTTAAATCCTAAACTTGAACCAAGTGCTTTCGGGAAAGTTTCTACAAAGCTTCTCACAATATTTGCTGGAATTTTGCCCCAACTTACTATTACTAACTTGCTTTTTGTTATATCTTTGTTATCTTTAAGCTGCAACTTTGTAAATATATTTAGGATCATTGTCCTGCTGGAACTCTCAGGTTGCAACAGAGTTTTGACATTCTTGTCACTTGCTACAAGTGACACTAGTCACAAGTCTACAAGTCACTTGAACAGTGCTATTCTGTCACTTTTTATAGATAATCCTTCTTCCTCTAGGTACATCTGTTCTGTTTGCAGCAAAACAACCCCATTACATGATGCTGCCACCCCCATGCTTCACAGTTCAGGAGTAAAAGCCTCACCCTTTTTCCTCCATACATAGTGCTGATCATTACAGCCAGACAGGTCAATTTTAGTTTGCTCCGGTCAGAAAACACTCCTCCATCAGGCTGGTGGTCACCTACAGACTTTGTCTGGCTTTTTTTAGACTTTTATAGCCGTTCAGTCCATGGTGATGTAGTAGATATACAAATTTGGTTCCTGATACATTCAACTACTTTAATAGTTTTTTGTTGTTGTCTTTGAGTTTAACTGAACCTTTCAGGCTGAAGTTTGTTTATCCGGGGAAGTAAATTTGTGCCTCTTTCCTGAATAATGTGTGCAGTGTCCGTGTGGTCCCAGGATTTTTTTTTAACATAAATATACAATGCATGTGAGATGCTCTTTTTATATAAAAAGAAAGTGCACTACATAAATAAATTTATAGCTTAGTTTACAAAAATGTTTGCCTCAAGAAAGCATTTTGCATAAATGTTTATTGAGCAATTCTCCCAATAACTGCTAATATACTTCCATTTTAAGTAAGTTTTGAGTAAACAGGCTTTAGGTTCTGTCAAATAACGGAAGCGTCCTGTCTGATGTAATCCTTCATACACTGTAGATGTGATATATAGGGATTAGGTTGAGAAAAGACTGCAATATTCATATCTATTTCTTAATATTCAACACTAAATTAGATTTGCTGTAAAGGGTTATATGTCTTGCTTCAATTCTTTCAGTTCATCATAGACACAAATACAGTAATAATTACTGCAAACATATCATACACATAATAAACAAAAGATGTATGATTTTTTTCTTGTTGTTATTGAATAACTGAAATAAGTAGGACTTGACGTTTCCTGTGGAAACTCATAATTGTTTTATTAAGCGAGTTAACTACAGCTTCAATGACTACACTATTATTTCTGGCAATGGTCCAAAAGTTTCTCAGTCACATCCATTTCTAGTTTAATAAGCGAGTTAAGTTTAATCAGCAAATTGCAAACTTGATCTTGTGCCATTCATTTCATTTTCATTTTACACAGCTCACCTAAATATTATAGAACATAGACATAAATGTTCCATTTCAAAATAGAAACAAAGCTTCCTGTACCTCAAATACAGCTGATGTTAAACATAACAGTTTTTGTTTTAAAGTATTTTATCTGAAGTAATATGAGCAATATTCCATTTTTAAAGATGCCAAACTAAAATGTAGAGAAGGCTGTCTCATATAAGCTGTATAAAAAGATTTGCTTCTTGGATAAAAAAAATTGCTGATTTGACTTTTTCTAGAATTTTAGTGAAATGCTTCATTTCACTTTGCTGGGGCAGAGGATTTCATAAAATAATAATAATAATAATAATAATAATAATAATAATAGTAAAAAAAGGGTTCAAAAGTCAAGAAATCCTATCTTCTTTGACCTCAAATATTGATCTGCTCAGGCATGATTGCTGTCTGAAGTTTTCTTGGTTAATTCAATGCTGAAGCAGAATTGTGAATTGTTATTATACAGTAGAATATATATATATATAAGAATATGTTGTTATTATACATATGATAATATGGTATAGTCCTAGATATTATCATAACTATTTAAAGTTCAGTTTACTTCTGATTTAACGTTAGATTAGGCAGGTTTTATTGTGTTAAATTAATTCAAATTAAATCAGTTAATTCCTGGAAACTAGTCAGCAAATCAATTATATTTTAAAACACTCGTTTTTCATGCGAGATTCTCTCTTGCACTAAATGTGTGTGTGTGTGTGTGTGTGTGTGTGTAGAGTTCCAAAAAAACCCCACTCATGGAAACAGACAGAAATGCTATAATTTAATTAGACAAAAAAGGTGCTCTTAGACTGAATCTCTGACAACCAAAAAACAGAGGAACTGAAAAGTTGTCCAGTTATGGTCCTAAGTATAAAAGTATCGCTCAAATAAATATGAGAAAAGCCTGATTAATTTGGCTCTGTTTTTCTGTAATATTTTTTTTTGCTGAAGCATCAAATGGTTTGCTTTGCAAAGAAACACAGGTCTAATATTTTGTTTACATTTTACAATTCCAGTCAACAAAATGCAACAATCTCCCACTAAATGTTTCACAAATGTTAAATGTTAAACACATTATTAACTACAGCTGCCTATGCTGATAAGGTTGTTTTGACATATATCTAGGACAGTTATCTTTTGTGCCTCAGACTGCTTACTTTAAACAGGACTGTGAATTTGGTCATGTCTCTGTGACAATCTTTTCTATGCAGCCTATTACGGATTAGAGCTTTCCTACACACACAACCGTCCGTGAGCTCTGGCAGTGTCTTAGGATGTCTGGTTATATTTTGGAGATTATGTAAAAAATGTGTCTGTTTCCTTTTGTGTGATCCCATAGAAATCAGTCTGTTTTTGATTATGTTAAGTCTGTTACATAATACACCTGATTTTTTTTTCTTGCAGATTTTCATAGAAGTCATGGAAGAGAGAGATCATCCTGCACTTTCACTAACCCTCCAGGTTTTGAATTCTGAGCCAATTTTGCAGATCATAATCCACTGGCATTTCACGTCACATGCTCAAATCTGAATTTGGACATGACTCAATCAAATCAAGCAAATCAAGCAGGTTAGAAAGGATATTTTTTAATGTGGCTGCCTCACTTCTATCCTCCCTGCGAAATCTTCTAAACTCATGTCTTCTGTTTCAGATCCAGCCAGTTGTGATGTGACTTCTAACCGAACTTCTGATTCTGTTTTTCTCATGCTTATTCGATGAGGTAAGCATTGGAGGCTGTGAAATTGTAGATCCTTTGGACTGCTGTGAATAATCATTTGCTCTGCCTGCTCTCTCTGCTGTTGTTATGCTGTTTAGAAGCATTCAGGTCCATAAGTATTTGGATAGTGCCACATTTTTTGTGGATTTGAAGTAATAGAGGAAGTAATGAAGAAGTGATTGAAGAGTAGACTTGCAGTTGTAATTCAAGGAGTTTTACAAAAATATTGCTTTAGCTGTTTATGAATTATAGCCTTTTATTTACACAGTGCCTCCATTTTTATATGTTCAAAAGTATGGGTCAATTGGCTAAAAAGCAGTTTCATGTTCAGGTGTTCAGAAGATAAAAGGCCGGGAGTTGATTCCATGTCTTGAAATTGTATTTGGTAGGCATTCATGGGAACGCTCAATATGTGGTCCAAAGAACCATTGTTTCAAGTAAAGACCTTCAAGGATGGCCAACTCAACAATTCAGTACATCCTGAAATAGTAGGAATGCACTCAAGGCCAGTAATGCCTGGAAGACCAACAAAGACAACTAAAGTTTATGAAAGAAAAACCCTGTCACAACATCTAGCCAAGTCAAGATTAAACAACACTGTCGAGGAGGGAGCTGATTCATTGTGAAAATCAAGAGATGCTTCATAGATATAAATACAAAGGGATTCTTTGGACAGCTGAAACCAAGATTAACTTGTACTCTAATGATGTAATTGTAATGAAAGAGAAAGAAAGAAAGAAAGAAAGAAATGTCACACCATCTGTTGAACATGGTGGAGGCAATGTTATGGTATGGGCATGTCTGCTTGCCAGTGGAACTGGTTCACTGGTGTTTATTGATGATGTGCCTGCTGATTGAAACAGGATAAACTTATAACTTATAAACTTAAACTTAAACTTAAACTTAAACTTAAACTTAAACTTAAACTTAAACTTATAAACTTAAAGTATAACTCTATACACTACAGTCAAATGCTGCAAAACTGATAGGACAGCACTTCACAGTACAGAACCTCCAAACAAGCTCAAGGATAAAACATACCCTCAAAGCAATCCAAGAGCTTCTTAAGGCAAATAAATGGAATGATCTTTAATGTCAGAGTCAATCACCTGACCTCAAGCCAACTGAGCATGCTTTACAACTGAAGGCAGCTTCAGTAATGACCTTCTCAATGGAGGAAACTCAGTATATGGTGATATCCATGGGTTCCAGTCATTGACCCCTGCATCCAAGTATTAAAAAGAATTATTATTTATAATGATTTTAGTTTAGTCCAATTACTTTTGAGCCTGAAAAATGGAAAAATTCGAGTGACTGGTTAAGGCAATATTTTTACTGAATGAATGAATTTTGATCACTCTGAAGCTTATCTTATATTTAAAACCTTGACACATTCCTGGAATGATGGAGTGAACTCACACTGAGAGTCTGAACAGCTGATGTCCTTCCAGAATATGTACATAAACGCTCTATGTGTGTTACATATGCATCACACTAACTCCTGTTTCTGGTTGTTTCTTAGTTTGTTGGTATCTAGACTTGGATCAGTTTTTTAGGGGTTGCATAAACTAGTTGAAGAACACATTTAACAATTCTGAGGTTATGACGTCTAGACTGGCGGGGGATAAATACAGTAAAGAACACAGTAAAGAAAGCAGGCAAATGTACATTTTTACGAAGGATACAGTGTGTGACAGTCTACTACATAACACTATGCTGGGAACGTTTTTTTTCTTCTTTTGCTTAATAAATTGAAATATCATTTTACATGAAGCCAACAAGCCAAGGCAGAGGAAAATCCCACCCAACAGTTCGAACTCATATCAGTGAAGCATGGCAGCTCAAAGAGGCCAGTCCAGAACTCTTTTTGTACATTCCTGATGGTGGTGTTAATTTTAATACTATAGACATAACTTCCTCCATCCATCATTTAGCTATGAGGAGGTTCTGCTTGCAAACAGAGTTTTTACTTGAATTTCCTTTCCGAATTATTGGTAGACTAAAAATAAGTTGCTGTGTAACCCCTACTATTCTTTCTTACTTGGCACTTATATATAAACTCACCACTTAGCGCATAATGTTTAGTCTCTGCATCCACTCTGACACTGATATGCTGCTTAGAGAGTGTAATTAGTGGAATTTTACAAATGTAGCCTATTGTATAAAGCATGTACACAGCACACAGGCCAGATGTTTACATACACTTAAATTAAAGATATTTAATCTCAGTTTTCCACACTTCAGACATTTCTTTTGGCACGTGAACTACAGCCTTGACTGTGTTCACATCAGAGGTCATTTTAAAACAGTCCATTAGAGACCGAGGCCTTGGCTTGAATTTTCAATGGTATCATGGGAAAGAAGGCTCTGTCTCTGAAAGGTAAGTCCTTTTCAAGCCATAGGTGTGCTCCTATTAACTCCTAATTATATCAATCAGAAACTTCTAAAAACCATTACATCAATTTCTGAAATTATTCCAGACTGTTTAAAAGAGACAGTTATAACTTGGTGTTTGTAAATACAGTTTATAAAAGCTGAAATAAATGTTTCTTTAGCATAGTTTAAAAAAAGTTGGAGTGGAAAAACTCATGCATCCTGCATGCAGCTCTGACTTTAACCCCACTGAACACCTTTGGGATAATGTGGAATGCTGACTGCAACTCAGACCGCCTTGTCCAACATCAGCTTCTGACCTCACTAATGCTCTTGTAACTGAATGGACAAATCTTATTACATGCAGCAACTTTCCAAAATCTAGTGGAAAGCCTTCCCAGAAGAGTGGAGCTTGTTATGACAGTGAAGGGAAACTAAATCTGGAATGAGATGTTTAAAAAGCAAATATGGGTGTGATGGTCATGTGTCCACAAACTTTTGGGCATATAATGTATGAAAAACATATTTCAAGCTTGGTCTATATTTAAGGTCTAGTTATAATTAGGATTAACTATCAAATTTGCATTTAAATTATGCTTCACTGGTCTGTTGACACTTTTAGAATATTTCATCATTTTAGTTTATTTTTTGTGGACATTAAAGCTGGTGATCCTGCTGAACCTTCTCAAGGGGGAGCTTCCTGTCAAACACACTATACATCTCATTGTTCACATTTTGTCACGCCACCTGAGTACGTCAAGAGTCAGCAAGAGTTCAGTATTTCCTTTTAAATTCTGTCATTTATAATCAAGAAGATTTCAGTTCACTGCCAAATGTTTCCATTTCACTGAATGAAAGTCCAACTATATTAACAGATTATATTTATTATTTAGCATATTTCACTAACAACATTTTATTTCTTATAGAAAGGCTGTTAGAAACAGTACTCCATAATGCTAGACTGCAGAATGGGCTTGGGAATGGGTTTTTAATTAATTACATCCTTTACTACTCGTTGGTTAAAGTCGATGGGCTGCTAGCATCCGAAAACTTCTAAAGCATCAATAATCATCAACTTTTAAAACCAAACTTCTGATAATAGATAGATAATATTTAGCCGATCAAAATGAACTAAACTCATTTCTGAAACAGTTCTGAAACTCTGAAACTACAATTGTTACATCTTCTTTTCCTTCTTTCGGCTTTACCCTTCAGGGGTCGCCACAGTGAATCATCTCTCTCCACCTATCCCTATCTTCTGCATCCTCAACACTTACACCCACTAGCTTCATATCCTTATTTATTACATCCATATACCTCCTCTTTGGCCTTCCTCTTTTCCTCCTGCCTGGCAGCTCCATGTCCAACATTCTCTTACCAATATACTCACTCTCCCTCCTCTGGACATGTCCAAACCATCTTAACCTGGCCTCTCTAACTTTGTCCCCCAAACGTCCAACATGAGCTGTCCCTCTGATGTACTCGTTCCTAATCCTGTCCAACCTTGTCACTCCCAAAGAGAACCTCAACATCTTCAGCTCTGCTACCTCTGACTCCTGGCTCTGTCTCAGTGACACTGTCTCTAAACCATACAGCATGGCCGGTCTCACCACTGTTCAGTAGACCTTGAAATTTTTCTATCACACAGAACTCCCGACACCTTTCTCCACCCATTCCAACCTGCCTGCACTCGCTTCTTTACCTCTTTCCCACACTCTCCATTACTCTGGGCTGTTGACCCCAAGTCTTAAGTACGCTTAAACTCCTGTACCTTCTACACCTCTTCATCCTGTAATCTTACTGTTCCACTTCCCTCCCTGTCATTCACACACATGTACTCAGTCTTACTACGACTGAGTTTCATTCCTCTTCTCTCCAGCGCAAACCTCCACCTCTCCAGGTTTTCCTCCACCTGATCCCTGCTCTCACTACAGATCAAAATGTCATCTGCAAACATCATTGTCCAAGGAGACTCCTGTCTGACCTCCTCTGACAACTTGTCCATCACCATAGCAAACAGGAAGGGGCTCAGAGCCGATACCTGATGCAGTCCCACCTCCACTTTGAACTCCTCTGTCTGACCTACAGCACACCTCACCACTGTCCTGCACCACTCTGACATACTTCTCTGATACTCCTGACTTCCTCTTACAGTACCACGGCTCTTCTCTTGGCACCCTGTCATACACTTTCTCCAAGTCTACAAACACACAGTTAACTCTCTCTGACCATCCCTATACTTCTCCATCAACATTCTCAGAGCAAAAATTGCATCTGTTGTGCTCTTTCTGGGCATGAAGCCATACTGCTGCTCACAAATTTCCACTACCTTCCTTAACCTAGCTTTCACTACTCTTTCCCATAGCTTCATTGTATGGCTCATCAACCGGGATGTCGTCAGGACCAACTGCCTTTCCACTTTTCATCCTCTTCAAAGCCTTCCTGACTTCATCCTTTCTAATCTTATCTACTTTCTGTTCCATAGAGTTCACCCCTTCTACTCTTTCTTCCCTCTCATTTTCCTCATTCATCAGCTCTTCAAAGTACTCCTTCCATCTCCTCTGTACACTCTCCTCACTTGTGAGCACCTTTCCATCTCTATCCTTAATAACTCTAACTTGCCGCACATCCTTCCCATCTCGATCCCTCTGCCTAGCTAACCTGTACAAGTCCTTCTCTAGTGTCTAACCTAGTGTACAACTCATCAAATGCCTTCTGCTTGGCCTTAGACACCTCTCTCTTCACACTGCACTGTAAGTCCTTGTATTCCTGTCTATTCTCTTCAGTCCTGTCCATGTCCCACTTCTTCTTGGCTAACCTCTTCCTCTGAATACTATCCTGAACTTCTGCATTCCACCAACAAGTACCTTCTTTCCTCATTCCAGATGACATACCCAGCACCTTTCTTCCTGTCTCCCTGATCACTTCTGCTGTAGTTTCCCAGTCATCTGGCAGCACTACCTGACCACCCAGAGCCTGCCTCAACTTCTGTCTAAATTCCTCACAACATTCCTCCTTTTTAAGCTTCCACCACTTGGTTTTCTTTTCCATCTCTATCTTTGACCTCTGCTTACAGACCATCAAATTCATCCTACACACCACCATCCTATGCTGTCTGGCTACACTCTCTCCCACTACCACTTTACAGTCACTAATCTCTTTCAGATTGCCTCTTCTACATAGGATGTAGTCTACCTGTGTGCTCCTACCTTCACTCTTGTAAGTCACTCTATGCTCCTCCCTCTTCTGAAAATAAGTGTTAACCACAGCCATGTCCATCCTCTTAGCAAAGTCCACTACCATCTGTCCTTCAAGGTTCCTTTCCTTAACTCCAAACTTGCCCATCACCTCCTCATCACCTGTGTTCCCCTCACCAACATGTCCATTAAAATCTGCCCCTATCACCACTCTCTCACCTGTTGGAATACTCTCTATCACCTCATCTAATTCACTCCAGAATCTCTCTTTCTCCTCTAACTCACAACCTACCTGTGGGGCATAACCACTAACAACATTCAACATCACCCCTCCAACCTCTAACTTCAGACTCATCACCCTGTCCGACACTCTCATCACCTCCAGAACATTCCTCACAAACTCCTCCTTCAGGACCACACCTACCCCATTTCTCTTACTATCCACACCATAATAAAACAGCTTAAACCTGCTCCTATGCTATGAGCCTTGGTACCCTTCCACCTGGTCTCCTGTACACACATTATATCCACCTTCCTTCTCTCCATCATATCAGCCAGCTCTCTACCTTTTCCTGTCATAGTACCAACATTCAGAGTTCCTATTCTCAGTCCTACACTCTTACCTTTCCTCTTCTCTCTCTGTCTACGCACTCTCCTTCCTCCTCTACTTCTTCGACCAACAGTAGCCCAATTTCCACCAGCGCCCTGTAGGTCAACGGTGCCAATGGCGGTCGTTGTTAACCCGGGCCTTGACCGATCCGGTATGAAATTTAGAGTACTGATGATTCGCATGGTTAAATTTGGCAATGTTTTACGCTGGATGCCCTTCCTGATGCAACCCTCTCTATTTATCTGGGCTTGGGACCAGCACAGAAGTCACTGGACTGTGACACCATGGCTAGATTACAATTGTTACATAAATATGCTTATTATTTTCCTGGCAGTTGTTCCAGCATATTTATTATGGACCTATTCATGCTTATTTATTTTTAACTGCATTTTATATCATATTTTTAGATCCATATCATTGGTTTTGTCTTTTTTTTGTCTTTAGTTTTGTCTTAAAATCTCTTATTTTTTCATACGGTGATGAATGACGATGAGATTTTATTTGTGTGCAAAAATACCTATTTGTATTTATATAGGAAACAGTTAGAAGGAAAATTTAAGTTGGTTTTAAATTTTATTGATGGCGTCTGAAAAGAAAACCACATTTAGCAATCTTTTATTAAATTTGTGTGTAAATGTTATGTGTAAATTTCCGCAGGATAAATAAAAGTTTCAGAAAACGTAGATTTCTATTTGAAACGCTCATTTCCATGTTGGTGACACCCAGAAAACTTCATAAAAGGCAAAGCTCACACCAGTACAATGGATATTAAAAGTCTTCATACTGTACCTCTGTTAACATAGCAGGATTTTGTGATGTAAAAAAAATGAAACAAACATAAATCATATCAGAACATTTAAACACCTTTAATGTAAAAAGTATAATCTATACAAGCCACCAAAAACCAAACTGACATATTTCAAAGGGGAAAAAAAACAACAACAAAAAAAACCGTCAGTTTGTCAGCTTGGTGGATGTCTATCAGCTTGGCCCATCTTGGGAATATTTTACATTTTTTTTTTACATTTATTTCTAGTGTTCAGAAAACGTTTTCTGCAAAAACATTCCAAATATATCAGATTGTAAGGGCAGCTCCTGTGCATGACACTTTTCAGATCAACCCCACAGATTTTCTATAGGATTCAGGTCTGGGCTCTGGCAAGGTCATTGCAAAACATCTTTTTTTCTGAAGCCATTCTTTTTGTTGACTTGGATGTGTGCTTTAGATCATTTTCATGCTGAAAGTTCTGTGCCAGAACTGACTGGTATTTGATGCTATCCGTGAGTCCTACCACCTTCACTAAAGCAGCCCCAGAACAGCTTCTAAGGCAGCCCCAAAGCATGATGTTGCCACCACCACGCTTCACTTTAGGGATGCTGTTCTTTTGCTGACCCACTGAGTTGTTTTTAAACCAAACATACTTTTTACAATTACGGCCAAAAAGTACAATCTTGGTCACGTCAGACCATAATGCAATTAATAGATCATTGAATGTGGTTTTTGATATACAGATGTAGTCAAAAGATTACATCATCTTTTAAAGAACCTGTTTATTCTGATAGTCTGGAGTTTTCGAAGATTTCTATAACCCTTTTTTCTGTGATGAAATGATTGGAACACTTGCATCTTTGTCACAAAAAACATTAATGCATATTGATTCTTTAAAAATTAAAATAAAATGAACAAGAAAAAAAAATTAAAAAATGTGTTACTGGTCTTCTGGAAATGTCAAAATCTGCCAATATATATACAACAATTTGAGTTCTAAATTTTGTTGTTATAGAAAGTTGTTTCAATAACATTTGCTTGCAGCATGGATTCCTAACTTCTTCTTAGGAGTGATTATGATTGATTACAGGGGATGACTTCTATGAGTCTATTTAAATAGGGCTAGTTAATACACTCATTAGACTCACAATTGTGACAAGGTCACAAATGCAACAACGGGAAAGTGTAAGGAGCTCAGCAAGGACCTGAAAAAGCGGATCATTGACTCAAACAAGTCGGGAAAGTCATTTGGAACCATTTCTAAGGAGTTACATGTCCCAAGTTTAACTGTGTAAGTCTAAAAAACATGGCACAATTGTGTATCTGCCATGCTATCCCTTGCTGCTGAGAGAAAATTATGCAGGATGGTCTATATTAAAACAAAAAACACCCAAGCAGGTCAGACAGTGAATGGTAAGTATACCTCCAAATTTTTAAAACCTAAAACAATCAGCCAGAATGTTTGGTTCAGAGGCAGTTCTAACAGGCCAATGACCCCCAAACACACATCAAAAGTGGTAAAGAAATAGTTAAATCAGGTTTTAGAATGGTTTTCACAAAGTCCAGACTTAAATCACATTGAGAACATCTGGACTGTGCTGATAAAACAAGTCAGTGTCAGAAATTTAAAAATGTATTAAAATTGCATCAATTCTGTCGAGAAGTGGTCAAAGATTCAACCAGAAGTTTGCTTCCAAAAGCAGCTACCAAATAGTAACACTGCTGTTACCAAAATGCATGAATGTTTTTGTGCATAAATGCATGTGAATGTTTTTGTGCATGAATGTTCTACCATTATATACATGTTCTTGTGTTCTTGTAAGTATTAGCCAGGCTTGGATGTTTGTGTTTCGTCGGAAGAGGCTTACGTCTTGCCACCCTGGCCCATAGCCCAGACAGATACAAGTATATGGGTTGTCACATCTAGGGAACAACTAGTACTTGCCAGAAATAACCTGCAGCTCCATTAATAATGCTGTAGCCTTCGCTGACAGCCTTTCAGACCAGTTTTCTCTTCAATTTTTGAGCGACGTACTGTTCTTGGTAATACGCTTGTACCATATGTTCTTCACTTGTTGTTGACAGTGATGTCTTCACTGTGTACCATTCAACAATGAGATCCCACTGATGCTTTTTTTAATATTCTTTGCCAAAACAGAAGATGTCCAAAAAGAAAATCCTACAAGAACAGTTTATTTATTGGAGTTACTTCAGTTGGTTGTAAAAACAGCCAAATAACCGATTATAAAAGAATTTAAATAATATCATATTGCTCAAACAGATGTCTCATCTATCCATAAACACAGAGAAGCTAAATATCTAATTAAACTCAAAATACCTCCTCAGTTGGCCCAAATCCCACTGAGTGAACTGAGTTAGTGTCATATAATCATTACCAGTTAAAATATTCACTTTTGTAACAAGAGTAGATAATTCTTGATGTATTTCAGCTACAGAATGATAGAGCAGAATGATTGATGTTAACTGAATTCTGAAGATATTGTGATGAGTATAAATGATACACTAGAAGAACATGGTCATGTCTAGGAGTGTGCATCCTTTATTTGTTATTGTAAGCTCTAGGATGTGTGAATGGCATATTTCAAGTTCTTTGTTTGGGGCGGAATATTTTTTCTGTCCAAAATCCACAACATGAATGTCAAGAACAAAATCAAAACATCCTTCAACACTGACCTTTAGCTTTGCTAACAGAACAGATGTGGATAATTCCAAAAACAATGATATGAAGAGTCGACACAATACACAGCGTAGTGTATAAGCAACTTGGTCAAATTCCCTGAAATTCTTTACTCAATAAATAAGGATCTAGCTGACTTTACAGTATGCGGCCATAATATGCCTTTTTAAGCCTTTTTCAGACAATGAGCTAGGTGAAGTTATACAGATTATGAATAGAGCTGGCATTAATATGTTTAAAAGAGCCATATTGTTTGTTGGTATGCAGGAAATATTTATGTAGCTACATGTTACTTGACCAAAATGAACACACAGTAATTAGTGATACACTTAAAAATCAAAAGATTCAAGAAAATATTATTGTAAACAATTAAGGCTGATTCATAATAATTCACAATTCACAAAGTCAAGAAAATGCCTTTAATGCTCTTACAAAGTGCTACCTAATTTTTGTATCTGGTGTATTAATAGTTATATTTTGGTCTCTGGGGAACATCAGTATAAACAAGTCTTTACAAAATTCCAGACATGAATGTTGTGCATTATGTACACCAACATCTACACACACATAGATCCCACCCTGGCTGCTAGGAATCAATTTAAACACTGGCTCAATTTACCATGCCTCATATTTACTCTTTACTAAAACACTAGAAAAACAACAGGCCAAGTTTACATAAGCTGAACAAAGCCACAGTTTTCCACCAGCCTGACAAAAGAATAGAAAAGAACATTTTATTCATATTTGAGTGCAAATGTCAATCATCTATAAAGTACAGTGTTCCTGACAGCTCATTTGAATTTCATGACTCCCACAAAACTCCAAAGGTTGAAAGACAGAAGTGGAAGTTATTTCAACTCACTTCTATGACAATAAAAGCATTCATTAATATATAACCTTGATAATAATAAACAAAGTTTGCAGCTCACAGCTATGCAGAGATTGGACTGTCCTTCTCTTATACCATTATTTTTAATTAATAATTATAACTTAAAATTGAATGATTAGTTTAATTTGTCTTAATCTGTGGATTTGTGTTAGCTCGCTTTCTTTTGTTCACATTCTTAAATGTGTCTTTAATGTGCGGTTTTTACAAAATGTTCTCGATGATATTCTTAGTCCCTGACCTAGTGAACTAGGATGAGGATGTGGGTTGGACTCCAAAACTCTTCTAAACGTCCTTCCTTCCTGCTTACTGACAAACGTTTTAAAACATACTAACCTCCACAGTGTAGTCTATATATTAAAGTGCAGTAAATGTAATCCATGAAAAAATTGTATAATTTAAAGTTGATTAATCAAGGCTTACATTAGTTTTCCTATGCTTTAAATTTACACACACTCATGAGCACAAGTAGGATACGAACATTTTTACAGATTAACCCGGATTTTCATGAATTTCTTGTATAAACCCCTCATGTGAGCAAACGTTTAAGCAATTTAAATCCATTATGAATAAATTATATATCCAGCTTGATTTAGTCAAAGTCAAAGTCAAAGTCAAAGAAGCTTTATTGTCACTTCAACCATATATAGCTGATGCAGTACACAGTGAAGTGAAACAACGTTCCTCCTAGACCAGAGGTGCTACACATAACACAGACAAAGTACAGTGACGCAGACAAACACAGAACTAAACATAGAGATAAAAAATTAAACTATAATTTAAAAATTAAAATTAAACTAAAAAAAAAAGTTAAAACTATACTTAAACTATACTTAAGGTGCAATCTTTAAGACATACAACAGAAGTGCACAGGAAGACAAGACAAGACAAGACAAGACAAGACAAGACAAACAACATATAGACCGACTTTGTGCAAAGACCAAGACAATGTTAGACAATGAAAGAACAGTGTATACAGTGATTGCAGTTATTGCAATTATTAAAGTGACACATGTAACAAGACTAATATAAATATAAATGTAAAGTGAAATGTAAAGTGGCATGTGCGTGCAAACAGGACATTTAGTGTGTGTGTGTGTGTGTGTGTGTGTGTGTGTGTGTCTGACTATGTCCAGCACAGTCCAGTTCTTTTTTGTGCGTGTGTGTTATGTATGTGTGTGTGTTCGTGTCCAGCACAGTTCAGTTCTCCTTTGAGATCAGATCTTGGTTGCACGTGTGTGTGTGCGTGTGTGTGTGTGTGCGTGTCCAGCTCAGCTCAGTTCTCTGTAGAGATACCTGATTGCCTGAGGGAAGAAACTGTTCAACATTCTGGTTGTGCGGGTCCGAATGCTTCGGTACCTCTTTCCGGATGGCAGAAGGGTGAAGAGTGTGTGTGAGGGGTGTGTGGGATCATCCACAATGCTGTTTGCTTTGCGGATGCAGCGTGTGGAGTAAATGTCTGTGATAGAGGGAAGAGAGACTCTGATGATCTTCTCAGCTGTCCTCACTCTACGCTGAAGGGTCTTGCGTTCCGAGACGGTGCAATTCCCAAACCAGGCAGTAATGCAGCTGCTCAGGATGCTCTCGATGGTCCCTCTGTAGAAGGTGGTCAGGATGGGAGGTGGAAGATGAGCCTTCCTCAGCCTTCGCAGGAAGTAGAGACGCTGCTGGGCTTTCCTGGTGATGGAGCTGGTGTTGAGTGACCAGGTGAGGTCCTCCGCCAGGTGAACACCAAGGAATTTGGTGCTCTTGACGATCTCCACGATGGACCCATCAATGTTTATGAGGCCCATTAACCTTAAATGTAAGGAAACCTTTCTTAATCATGTGAATATATTTTGATATAAAAACTCACTGTGTCTCAGCATGTTAACTGAACACCAATCTTAAGGAATGCACATATGATAGCAAATGTGTAGGCAGTAATGTGTTACAAACGTTATCAGTAGCTTCTTGACTCATGAGCAATTGTATGTGTCTCTAATTCTTTTTCTCCCAAGTTTCCAGCTCTTTCACTGTATAAGTTTCTGGCCTTTATTCTTTATTTTACTACATTCTGCCTTCAGCTTTTTGCAGTCTGCATAATATAATATATTTTAAAAACGCAAATATGTAGTGGCAAATTAAGGAATTAAATTCATCAAAATGTGTGTCCTTGGCACTAAACAGCAGAATAGATGACCTCGTTGCAGCTGGCTATATACTGCATACAATCCAGTGTTGCATAAGCATCTCAATATGGATGTGTGTAAACTACACACACACACACACACTCAGGGATGTGCTTCATTTACTTTAATGTTGCGCTGTTCATCAGTTTTGCCCATTCTGCTTCCTCCAAGGCTGACTCTTGTTTGACTTACTATTCTTGTAAGGACCTTCCATTGACATAATGATGTATTGAATTCATACTCTAACTCTAACCTTTGCTTCTGCAACCAAAACCTTTCTTTCTCTTTTACTTTCCTGAGCTGCAGAGATTGGGGGAAAAATTAGTCAGTTTTCCTCATGAGGACAAACCAAAAACTCTCATTTGGACATTTGATCACCACAAAGATAGAACAACAAGAACTCTCAGCTTGAGCCCACACCCTATTCATACACACACTTAACAAATGCACACAACATCAGACTAACATTAAGGCTACTTACATTATAAAGCATTTGATTCGATGTTATCTGAAGTCATTATTTCTCTTTTCCCATTGGTGTCCATACCGGTGGCCAAAAGACACGGCGCTTCCCTCATTCACATGCAAAGCTGCTACACATTATAAAAATTGCCAGCTCCACATTCAGCAGTGATCGTGAAAACAGATACATTTCTCTGAATTAGCTTTCTCACTGGTCATGCCATCGGGTCTGTTAATGACACACTAATGAGGAAAGCTTCGCAAAGAACAAAGTAAGAACGTCAAGGGCATCTTAAATTGTGTTCAACCGACTGAGCAGCACAGAAACTGCCCGAAACTTTCGATCAAGGTCAGTAAAAAGTCAACATCAGGTGTGACTTTTCTTTCTGCTTGGTTGCTCGACCTTGATTAGTGTTGTCACATGATGCTGCTGCTCTTATAAATAGAGCTGAAATCAGTGAGAGTGCTAACAGGAATGACATTTAACTTTACTAAATAGAATATGCAGAATTCTAAATGTATTTATTATAAACATACACTCACCGTCCATTATATTAGGAACACAAAAGGAACACAGTTATCTAAATCAACCAGTCATGTTTTAGCAGCACAAAATGTTAAAAAAAAATAATAATAATAATGATATTGCAGATACAGGTCAAGAGATTTGGTTAATATTCATATAAAACATCAGAATGAAGAAAAAGTGTGATCTCTCTGACTAACTGGGGCAAGGTTGTTGGTGCCAGATGGGTTGGTGATTTCCTGAGAGTTTCACACCCAACAGACTCTAGGGTTTATACAGAATGGTGCGAAAAACAAAAAACACTGCAGTTCTGAGAGTGGAAACACCTTGTAAATAAGAGAGGGCAGAGGAAAATGAAGAAGAAGAAGAAGATTGGTTTGAGCTGCCAGGAAGGATATAGCAATTCATATAATCACTCTTTACAACCGTGGTGAGCAGAAAAGCATCTCAACATCAAATCTTTAGGTGGATGAGCTACAACAGCAGAAGACCACATCAAGTTCCTCTCCTGTCAGCCTAGAAAAGGAGGCTATCATGAGCACAGGCTGAGATAAAACTGAGATAAAACAGATGAAACAATAGAGAAAATAAAGACATTTCATTTCCTCCGCTTTCTTCATTGCCACGATCAAATCACTGATTTCCGTGCCAAAATTTTTCACAGGGCAGTTTCCTGTTGCACGCAATAAGCGCACAGTAACCCAAATCTTACACAACTGAGCCTGTTAAAATAGTTGGGTGGTTTGCCAATACTGAGGAAATACCCATAATCAGTCCTTGAATAGTTCACATCAGACCATGCAGAGGATTAACCCAGTTTCTCTGAAGACTTTATTCTTTCTGTGAAAAGAAAACTTTTAAGGAATTCTTGAGTACATTTCTTATAACACTGCTACCTGATTGGCTGAATGGACGTATGCATGAATAAGTAGATGTACAGTTGTTCCTCGTAAAGTGGCAGGTCAGTTACATACACGTACAATATATAAAGTTCTAGCTGAGCTTGAGAGAAGTCCATATATAGCTAATGCAGCACACAGTGTAATGAAACAACGTTCCTCCGGGATCCTGGTGCTACATAAAGACACAGAGCCACACAAGAAAACCCAGAGCTAAAGGCTAAAAAGCAAAAAGAAAATGAACCTGTTGACAAAGTGTGTGTGTGTGTGTAGCCTCGTGCAAGACAAGAAACAGAGCAAACAGATAATACGCTATACTCGAGCCAGACACAAGACAGATACCTAAAGACTGCGCCGACTAGTATACAGTATGTAGGTTATGAGTTTCCTCATGTTTGTGTAGGTTTCCTCCCAACTCCCAAAAACATGTCAGTCAGTGGATTGGCTACTCTAAATAGCCACTATGTGTGAATCAGTGTGTGATGCAGTGTGTAAAGCAGTATGGTGACCTTTGATGAACTGTGTAATCCCACCTCGTGCCCCGTGTTCCCATGATATGCTCCGAATCCACGGCACTCAGATCCTTACCAGTATAATGAGGTTACTAAATGAATGAATGAACTGAAGATGAACCTGATAAGAAATCCGAGGATATGCTTTGTCATAATTACATTATGCTGCATTTTTGAGAGGGTTGAGATTTGGGACAAGATTTGAATAGCAGTGTGATTAGCAGAATTAGAACAGGAAGAACTGCCTACTACTAGTGAGAGAATGCAAAAACTAAACTCAAAGGAGAATGTGTTTTATGAGTATTCCAGTTTCACACACAAATCAATCATAAAAACAAATACATTAAATCATTGTTCTACATTAAAGCATTGTCCATTATTGTTCTGTCCAGCAGGATCCTGAAGGACAGATATCGAACTGCTAAATGAATAATCTCCAGACGTCAGTTTTCATTGTACAGAAACTTAACACACACACACACACACACAGAATGAAGTGAGAAGTACTGCTGCCATCGACTGGTTGAAATGTGAACTATAATTACATCTACAGGCAGCAAACTAAAAAAAAAAGTGTAATAATAAATAATAAAGGTACAGGCATTGTTATGAAACACATCAATGGTTGAAATATGAACGGTAAAAGGTGTGACATTTAACATTGTTAAGTCCAACTCATTAAAGAAAGGGCTAATCAGCTTCTGAGTGTAAAAGAAAACAGACCTATTAATTCAGTTCAGTTTTATTTGTACATTGTCTCAAAGCAGATTTAGACATATAAATACACCAATTAGCCATAACATTATGAGGACTGACAGGTGAAGTGAATAACCCCTCATCATGGCACCTGTTAGTGGGTGGGATATATTAGGCAGCAAGTGAACATTTTGTTGCTCAAATATTAGGCAGGTGGTCATAATGTTATGCCTGGTCAGTGTAATCTGAGTTTACAACTTTACAATTTCAATATTTTCCCCCAATGAGCAAGGGAAAATTCCTTAAAACAAAATAGGTCATTTTGGCATGTCATTCCAAAATACATGATTTCTTTCCTCTATCAAAGAAACAGCAGTTAAAAATTTACTCTTCCCAAAATACACTATGGTCAGTAAATGGTGGTTAAGTATCGCATTATAGATTTAGTCTCCCTTCGATTTCAAAGCCTGCCTGCAGGGATTTGTGCTCATTACGCGACAAGAGCATTAGTGAAGAGGTCTGGCGCACAGTCCGCCTTCCAATTCATCCCAACAGTGTTCAGTGGGGTTGAGGTCAGGGCTCTGTGCCGACCACTTGAGCCATCTTGTAAACCATGTCTTTTTAAAATATTTTAAATTACAGCAAATAAAGACGTTCTAACTCAAGAAGCTTTTACTGTCATTTCAACCACATATAGCTCACGCAGTACATAGTGTAATGAAACAACGTTTCTCCAGGACCCTGGTGCTACATAAGCCAACAACATAAAGTTCAAACACAAAAAATACATGTGCAATGAAATGAAAATGAAATAAAATGATGTTATATATATATATATATATATATATATATATATATATATATATATATAATATAATGAACAATAAGTCTGTCTATAATATATATATATATATATTGTTCTTTATATATAAAATATAATGAACAATATAAGTCTGTTAACACAGGTGAAAGAGAGAGAGAGAGAGAGAGAGAGAGAGAGAGAGAGAGAGATTTTGTGTACAGTTCAGTCCTGGGTGTTGAGAAGCCTGATGGCTTGAGGGAAGAAACTGTTCAACAGTCTGGTTGTGAGGGCCCAAATGCTTCGGTACCTCTTTCCAGATGGCAGGAGGGAAAAGAGTGTGTGTGAGGGGTGTGAGGGGTCGTCCACAATGCTGTTTGCTTTGCGGATGCAGCGTGTGGTGTAAATGTCCGTGATAAAGGGGAGAGAGTCTCCAATGATCTTTTCAGCTGTCCTCACTATCTGCTGAAGGGTCTTGTGATCCGAGATGGTGCAGTTCCCAAACCAGGCAGTGATATATTGTGAATTAGCTGTGTGAAAGTAATACTATATGTTTCGAATGACAGGTAACACATGAGAACCATGTCTCATAATATAGTCTTTTTCTAAATTAGAGTGTGTTCCAGTATACTTTCCTGATGGTCCAGTGACAAGATTCCACACTCTCACTGCCATGTCCTGTTTGAATCTTAGGCAGGGAACCAACCCAGCTGCTGAAGTGTTAACTCACCCAAACCCAGGTAAAATGGGAGGGTTGTGTCGGGAAAGGTATCTGTCGTAAAACCTGTGCCAAATCAAATATATGTGGATCGAATGATCCGCAGTAGCGACCCTGAATAGGGAGCAGCTGAAGGACGACAACAAGACCAACAACATAATATATTAGAAAAAATATATATATTGTGCCAATATATTAGATAATACACCAACTTAAACCCTTAGAACTATTTTTGTACATTTGGAAACAAACATTAGAAACCAGAAATGCAGAACTAATCCTGACTCTCTACTCCTCTATTATCTATTCTTGACAACTCTCTGATCTCACATTCAGTCACTGCTTGCAACCCTGGGGTAACTACAGATAATCAACTGTCCTTTTCCTCTCACTACTACATTTCTCTTTTACATCAGTTTCGTTCATTTCTATCCACACAAGCCACTTCAGTCCCTTGTCATTTTGAGACTGGATTACTGCAACTTGCTCCTAGCGAGTCCATCTCTGAGCCAAATTCAACCTCTGTAACTGATCCAGAATGCAGCTGCATGACTCAGCCTTACTAAATTCTCCCACACAACATCATTGCTATGCTCCATCCCGCATGATTTTACAACAATCATGCTTGCCTACAAAGCCAAAAAGAGATCAGCACCCACTTACCTCAAACCACCGATCACACCCCGCACTGCATCACACTCTCTCTAATCCTCTAGCGCTGCTCGAATAAACGCACCATATCTCACGGTACAAGGACACTTCAAGGACTGTTCTCAGTTATGGCAACTAGGTGGTATAATAAACCTCCTCTAGACATCTAGAATCTTTTTTTTACACCAAAAAGAATTTCATCATATATTATTCTTAGTCTGTGTCCCAAAGATGAATAGGCACTCTGGCAAACAGCATCTGCAAAACACAATTAATGGAAATGTAAAAACTAAATTAAGGGTGCTTAAGTTCTTCCAGTGCAAGCTTGGTAAACCATGTCTTCAATGATTTTACTTTGGGGCATTGTCGTGCTTAGATAATACACCTACTTCAACTTAAACACTTAGAGAAATATTTGTGCAATTGGAAACAAACAGTAAAAGCCAGAATAGCTAGAACTGGTCCTGATGCTGTTCTTTTGCTCTGCTTCTTTTGTTTTGTCAGTTTTCTGCATTATGATTAGTCTCATGCTGTTGTTGATAATCTCACCTTGATACACTGAAGATGTCCTATAAAATCAGATGCCTTAAGACTCACCACTACCACAAAAAACATAAGGTTGGTTTAATCAAACCTGCACTTATGGTCCAACTTAAGCCCATCACTGACCAAATATGATTTGGGAAATAGATTATTCTCAGCACCACAGTGACAGTGACATAGTGTATGTTAAGTTGCCTTTATTTGTCACATATACATTACTGCACACTGAAATTCTTTCTTCGCATATCCCATCCTTGATGCAGTCATGATGCAGCACCCCTGGTGGCAGTTTAGGGGTGCTGGGGCTTGAACCCTGATCTTCCGGTCAACGACCCTTTTAGGCCTAGGCCACACGTACACGGGTATTTTTAAAAAAGAGTTTTTCCTCCTTCGTTTAAAAAAAAAATCTCGTCCACGTGAAAACGCAAAAACGTGGTCTGAAGCGCTGTCCAGAGCATGCAAAACCAAGAGGTGGCAATATAATCTCAACCGTAAAGCCATGTTGGCCAATCAGAAGCCTGAGACGCCGACTTCACAAGCAGTGTTGCCAGATTGGGCGCGTTTCCGCCCAATTGGGCTACCTTTGGTCACGTCTCACCGGGAAAAAGTGCATTGGGCGGGTTGATAAAATCTGGGGTGTTTTTTTAATGCAACTGGCGGATTTTTATTTTTGACTATAAACATGATATTTTATTAATTTTCTATTCAAACGATTAAATAAGTGTAATATGTAATGTTGACGTTTTAATTATATGGTTCAGTTTAGCCAATAAGGTTCAGGAGAGTCCTGTCCAGTCAGACTTCAGTCTTGATTAGCGGGTTGTTGTAATCGTTCTACTCGTTAAGCCGATATCACAAAGTTATTAACTGTTATAACTGTTTGTTATTGTATTAGTTATAACAGTGTGCATTTTGGGCTGGTATTTTTTTTTAATGGGTTTAAGCTGTAGAGGGTTTTAAGCTGTAGTTGGGCTGGAAATCTTCAGTCCAATCTGGACAGAGAAAACAGAGAAACCAGGGAGAACATGCGATTCTCCACACAGACAATACCATGAGTTCAGGACTGAGCCACTATTATATGAAATATGACGTGCTTTGAATTAAAAAAGTGCACCTTTCCCTGCACATTTTCACCTGCTCGAGCACAACACAGCTGATTCTTCTCATGCTGCCTTCAAGACCCATGTGAACGCAAAATTTCCATCTAGGAACCTCCAACTTCAAACATTTCAGCTTTCACTCAAACTGTCTAATTGTAAATTTTCTACTAAAACAGCTATTATTATTATTATTATTATTATTATGTGCTTAATTTTTTTTAATTAATGGAATAAGTCACTAATAATAACGCCGAAATGATAATGCTTATATCATGCTACTATTTTTTATTTATTTATTTTTTTTAATATGTTGAATTGACGTCACAAGTCCTCCTAGGAAGTTTATATTTTGTTAGGTGGAAAACCGTTCAAACTTCATATTTCTCGTGAATACAGCATGAGAACTACCGTCAATAAATAAACGATAAATAAATGTTATTCATCCCGGCCATAAAACAGAGACTTTTAATTTGAAATACGTCTAACAAGGAAGTAAGAACGTGACCGGATTGTTGTCGTCCTGAAAGCATGGTAGGTTAGTTAGGGGTTGTATATGTCCTAGTATGTGGTATAAACAGTTAACGTGATTAAAAACAACTTTCCCATCATGTCTGTGGCCTGTTTCACTAAGCAACTGCTCAGATGCGCAGTGTTTAATTCAATAGGAAAGCGCACGAGACCGGCAATTCGTACTTTGTCTCATCGCGAGCATCGAAACCTGCCGCTCAACCGTGCACGTGCAACTCCAATTTACCGACCCTGGAGATGCCACAGAGACTTCCATACAACAAACTCAGCCATGATCGCAAGAATCATGACGGCGGATGAGATGTTTTCCAGAAAATCCCTGCAGGACTACTTGAGGACAGTGGAAACGGAGTATAACGAGTGTCTGCGTGCTGTGAACTCCGCACACCTACAAGCAGACGATGAGGAGGTGAGAGCAAAAAGGACAAGGGTGACTGCTTTAGATCCTCTAGTCCAAAAAATCAAGGAGCTGGAAGAAAAACAAAGGGATTTGGAAGAGACCGAGTCATTACTGAAAGGTAGAAATGGGCCTTCAGGTATTTTGGTTGGAAAGTGCCAGCTGAAGTGATGCTTACCTGTCTGTCATCTTTATCATTCTAGAAAATGACCCTGACTTGCGCGAGCTTGCAGAGACAGAAAAGCAGCACTGCCTGGCAGCCATTCAAGAAATTAAACAAACGGTAGGTCGACTTTATACCACAAGCAGATATTCATACTGTCAGATAAAGTCTTTTGATAGCAATGTCTTGCAACACCTGTGCATCTTCATGCAATTATCTAATAGTGATGTGTCGTTCATTTTGAACGAATCTTTCCCATGACTCGAGAACATCGAGTCGTCTCGGGGAGTGAGTCGTTCATTTTGTGTTGACTGCGCATGCGCAACATCGCATAAGACGATCAGTGAACAGAAAAGATTCGTTCACCTTTCGAGTCCTCGGGTTCGAGTCATTCGTTCATCACGTGACAGCCCCGTATGCTAATACAATGCAGTCTGAGCCGGAAACAGAAAAGATTAGTTCGTCTATCGAGTCTTCGGGTTTGTACCGTGACATGACCGCTTTATTGGATACAGAAATGAGTTCATTCTCAAACATCCTTACAGTTTTTTTTTTTACTCTTACTGTTACGTGATGCATTATAGCTTTTTATTTCCTACAGACTATAAATGTGTGAATATCTGTCATTATGGTTCTTTTCCATAACACTAAATGTTTTAATAAAGAGTTGGTTAATGCTTTAAACTTCATTAAGGAAAATCATTCTTGCTTTCTTTCTTTCTTATTTATCTACTTACTTTTTATTTTATTTTATTTTATTTATTAACTTACTGTTTATTTATTCTTTGTATTATTTATCTGAATAAACATCAGCTAACCCTGCAGTGTAGAAAATAGAAATGTATAAATTCATGCATAAATCTGAGTGTTGTTTTTTTAATCCATATGCAGTTATTTAATAATATAGAATCTGACCTAAACCTAACCTTAATATATGAAACTAATATTAATTATTCACATTAATAGTGTTATTTGCTTTTATGTTATGCCCCTGTCATTTAGGAGTTTGAGTTATCAGTATTATACCAGCAAATGCACAATTGGTGGCAAAATAAACAATAGGTACTTTATGTTTGCAGGTTTAGTTTATTTTAATAAGTAGTATTTGTTTACAGATAAAGACAAAACAGCAAATTAGCATTTCCAAGTAAAATGTGGATTGATTGATTGATTGATTGATTTATTTATTTATTATTTTTTATTTTTTTTAAAAACCCTCACACACCACACATATACTCAAGAAATATTAAACAATAAAAAAGGAGACTGACAATTATTATTTTTCAGAAAATGTTTATTGCACAAATATTTTGATAATTTTATGATATCTTATAGTTTTATAATTTAATACCTTATAAAGTCAATAATATTAATGTAATATTGTATTTGTCATAAGATACTGAGACGGGAAGCAGTCACATTACAGGAACGAACAATATGAATCCAAAGACTTGTTATGTAAACTAATCTTTTCTGTTTCCGGCCCAGACTGCATTGCCTTAGCATACGGGGCTGTCAGGTGATGAATGAATGAATCGAACCCGAAGACTCGAAAGGTGAACTAATCTTTTCTGTTTCCGGCTCAGACTGCGTTGCCATACAGGGCTGTCACTTGATGAACAAACTGATTCGAACCGAAGGCGCGGGAGATGAATCATTCTGTTGGGTATACAGAAGATGGCATGGCATAGCTTAGTTTAGGATGTTACGTGACAAAAGAACGAACGAATTCGACCCAAAAAAACCGGAGGTGAGGTGATGAAGTAACAGACTGCATAGCCTCAAGACACAGGTAAGCTATTACTTATAATATGACAGTTCTTTCTTATTCGAAATGTGATCAATATGTGCGTAAGTAGATGTGTTAGGGAATTAACATGTAACATTTTAATTACATTCTGCTGAAGTGAACAAAATGAACGAAATGACTCGAAAAAATATTTGTTCATTTTGCTGAACGAGATTCAAAGAACCAAATCAGTAAAATGATCCAAACTTCCCATCACTATTATCTAATCAGCCAGTCAGTGGTAGCATCACAGAATATACAGTCATGCAGATACAGGTCAATAGCTTCAGTTACTGTTCACATCAAAGACCAGAACAGGGAAAATGTGATCTCAATGTGCTTGTTGCTGCCAGACGGGATGGTTTGAGTATTTCAGAAACTGCTGTTCAACAGGCGTTTTCACACTCTGGAGTCTCTAGAGTTTACCCAGAATTGTGCAAAAGACATTCTTTTATGTGGGTAGAAAAGCCAGTGGGTTGATGAGAGAGCTCAGAAGAATGGCCAGACTGGCTTGAACTGACCGTAAGGCTTACTGAAACTGAATGATTGAAGAGCTGAAACATGACCAGTTTCAGTAACCCTGTGCTTAATGTAGACTCCTGTCTCAAGCCTGATAGGAGTGAAACCTCATGTGGGTTTTCTGTCACTGTTGTTCATCTGCCTGTAGGTTTAACATGCAGTGCATTGTGAGATGCTTTTCTGCTCACCACGGTTGTAAACAGTCGGTTATTAGAAGCAACTATTATTAAGAATATAACTTATATAATATATAATACTATATAACTATATAATATCTATGCTTCAAACACTAAAAATCATCCATGTTGTTCTTATTTTTTATTATTATTTATATAGATTTTCTCTCTTCTTATCCCCGAGGAAGAATCAGACATGAGCGATCTGGTCCTAGAGGTCACCGCTGGGATTGGAGGTCAAGAGGCCATGCTTTTTACCGCAGAGATATTTGACATGTATCAGAATTATGCTGCTTTCCACGGCTGGGGCTTTGACATGCTGGAATACATGCCAAGTGATATAGGTCCGTCTTTGTTCATTCCATTTAGTATTATTGTGAGCTAGAATAAGTGCACCCTAATGCTTTTGCTTGTTAAACTCAGGGGGTGTACGACATGCCTCAGCCAGCATCAGTGGCCCACTGAGCTATAAGAAGATGAAGTTTGAAGCAGGCGTCCATCGGGTCCAAAGAATACCGAAGACAGAGAAGCAAGGCCGCATGCACACCAGCACTATGACGGTGGCAATACTGCCACAGCCTGCAGAGGTGTGATGAAAACTGCACATACTGTATATATTATTACCCAAGCAATGCCCCTAAACAGCCAGCGGGTTTAGAAAAGAAAGTGTTTTCTTTGTATGAGGACACTTTTTTGTGGCTTGATATAAAGGTGCTGGGTTTTTAATTCATGCTGATATGAAAAAATACACTCACATTATTATTAATTTGCTATACTTTCCCAGATCTCTTTCACTATTAACCCCAAAGACTTGAGGATTGAAACGAAAAGAGCCAGTGGAGCTGGAGGACAACATGTTAACACAACTGACAGTGCTGTTCGGATCGTCCATTTACCAACAGGTCAGTTATTTCTTAAACTTCTTCCTATAATGGTCAGATAATTCTGGTGGTTGTATGCAATATGTTGCTCTTAGTGGAACTAAGAGTGTAACATAATCGCACATCATGCAACATATTGCACATCATATTCTAGTACTACTCATTTCTTCCTCTGTTTATTTTTATTCAATTAATTCTTTTTTAAATGTTAGATGTTGTTTTGTTGTATCCACAGTCTAAGGAGGAGCAGGCCTAGTATACTTCATATATCTGTTATGTGACAAATGAAAATCTTGAGTATTGATGGTAAATGTTGCTGGAATTGCAGGCACAGTGTCTGAGTGTCAGCAGGAGCGATCCCAGATCAAAAACAAAGAGAAAGCCATGAAGGTGTTACGGGCCAAGCTATACAGCGCAAAGCTGGAAGAGGAGACGAGTAAGAGATACCAGGCCCGCAAACTCCAGGTACACTGTCCACTTGTTTTGTTCACACAACGATTCAGTATCGATCAGTATCACAAACCTAAAATGTACAAACCAAAGCACTGAATTTCCATACTTAGATTTTCATAATTGTCCAAAAGATATCAGGTTTGAAAAAAGTGCTGGAGATTTTCGTGTATCAGTGCATGCAGTAGTAGACTGTTTTGGACTGCATGTGAAACTGGTTACTGAACTCGTACAAGACATGCAAGCATTTATTGATACTCAAGATTATTTTAAACTGTTTAAGTTGTCTCCGTCTTACATAGCAGCATGACTGGACTGTATACTTTTAGGCAAAGCATGCAGCAGAACAAATTGGCGAACAAATCTGAATGAATCAATGAATCACAAATCAACTGGATGGAAGAATCAAATCATTTCACTCAAATATTTTCTAAATATGTTGAGTATAATATTTTCTAAATAATTATAATCGGATCTGATGGATTTGCCCTGGGATTTTATTTTATTTTATTTATTTATTTACTTACTTACTTAAAAATTTAGCCCTAGCAACAAGAACTCAAAACAGTTCTTTTTATTGTCTAAATCAAAACACACAAAAGCACAAGGAAGCGGCTTAAGGATTGGTTGGTAGAAGAGGTGTAACATTATGAGAATCCATTTTTTCAGAAACGTCCTAATAATACTGTGCAAAAGTTTACACCCCCTGGCTCTTAATGTATTGTGTTGTCTTCATGAGCACCAGTTGTAATAGGTGTGTAGGAGTCCCACAATGTGAACAGATGGATCTCAACATCATATTGTCACTGTTGGAAAAGGTCATATATGCAGATGTTGGAAAAGCAAATAATTTGCAGGGCATGGAGGATTATTTTGAAGAACAGTGGGCAGTTTAAACATCTGTTATTTTTTAAATGGTTAACCTTAAATTTAGTTTTAACACTAAATTATTCTTTTTACACATGCAATATATTGCTTCTATCCATCATCTGCTACAAGTATGCCTCAGACTTTCTTTTGGTTTGTTATCCGGATATGTATAACTGACACTGCCCCCTAGTGTACACAATGACATTTTGCACAATTATGTTGGCAGGCACAGTTAGGAAACATCTGGATGCAAGTTTTCCAGAGTCAGGTGAACAGAAATGTACATTAGGCCTAAATTTCCCAACATGCCTCATTAGGAAGTTAAAGAAATATTTAAAGTATTTCCTAGAACAGAACAAAGGGCAGTTGTAAACCTCACTGACACAAAAACGCAGTCATGTATAAATCTGAAATGTTTGCATTTTTTAGGTCACAAACACATCCGGCGCATATTTCAGAACAGATCAGATTGTTGCAATAAACAAAAATGTTAACTGTCTGGTGAAATCCAAAGTCTTGACTTTTTTAATATATATTTCTTCACCCTTTTGTTGTAACAGATTGGCACCAAAGGCAGATCAGAAAAAATACGGACTTACAACTTTGCACAAGATCGGGTCACTGACCACCGGATCGGGAAAACGCTGCATGATGTACACGGATTTTTATTAGGGGAGGAGCTGCTGGACGAGATGAGCATGTCTTTGCAGCAGTTTTCAGAACAGGAAGCTCTCATGGACATTGTTGAAGGTCAATAACTGAGATCAAGAATTGTATATGGCATTAATTTAAAATAATGAATAAATCCTTTCTTTTAAGCACATTGCTTGATTGTTACTGAGCTTCAATACTTAACGGATATTCCTCAGGCTTTTTGTAAATACTCTCCTATATATCTGTATGCATTTATTTCTACAAAAGATCTCTAGCTTTTGCACAAAGGATGGCACTGACAACACTAAACTGTGACTTTATAAATCTCCCCCAGAGGTTTCTTGAATAAAAAAGCTGGAATTTAATGTTCAATTATATGAAGCTTGGTCCTGGAGCTAAAGGAACTTCGCTGAACTGAAGTCAGCTTGAAAATTCCTGAAAATTTGAATCTGGAGTGACCTGATTACCCAGATTTTAGATTTCTATAGATTACTAGTAGATTATATGTAGTAGATTACTGTATTTTTAAAATGAGCATGCTATTTGAATGTTCCATGGAATCCAGAGTAATTAATCATATATCACCAAAAAACAGAAGCAAGCAGCCAAAGCATTATAAATTCTTGGAACCATATAAATCCAGTAAAGCCAGTTTAGCTAAATAATTCAGATTGAGTAAGACAGCTCAACAACAGGCCCAGGGTCTTGTGTATGTGAACTGTCCTTTGTCATGTTAACCGTCAGACTAAGTGGCGCTGGGTAAGCTGTGTGGGGGTGACCCTATGGACTATAACCCATTGGCCAGTCTGTAGTTTTCTTACAAGGTGTGAGGAAACATAGAAAACCTATTCTAAGCGGGGAAAGCTTTATCAAGCACTTTCTACATTCCAGCTTGAGGTGTGAAATGCCTTAGTAATGGCTCTTAACTTTAATTCATGCCTAGTTCTGTATGTCTAACAATAGCAAAAAGACATTTAAAACATCTGTAATGTCTTTCAGCTATTGTTAGACCTTCAGAGCTCCAGCTGTTTAAGAAAGGTGATCCCCTGGAGTTCACTACAGAGCCGAAAATAATGTAATGCTCTGATTTTGTAGCCTTGATTTTACAAAAAAAAAGCCATATGATACCAAGACATAGTTGCAAACGTATATAACACTAAATAAAAAACATGAACCTTAAAATATATATATATTTTTTATTTTAATCAATTTAATAAAGGCGCCGTTTCTGTCATCTACGTCATAGCTACGCGCCATTTCTTTCCTCCTAGTATGCGTATTGTTTCTTATTTTTTTACCACAAGAATTTATACAAATCCCACCTCCTGCGTCAGCAGTGGCTAGAGCCATCCCAACCCTGGCGACTGATGACTCCAATTGGGGGACTCCCTGCGAGAACGAGCTTGTAGCCAATAGCAGCGCAGCAGAGGCGGGACTTGGCGTAATACTGGTAGTGTAATTTGCAGCGGAAACTCCTATTGGCTACAAGGCGGTTAAAGGTACTTTGTTGGGCTCTGATTGGTGAGCGCGTTTTTGACGCGAAATTCAAACGATGTAATAACTGGCGCTTTTTCCCCCTCTGCTTTCATTAGTCAATGGTGTCTGGATTTGACCGCGTAAACTGACTATGTTGGGATAGAACACAATAATCCGGGGAAAAGAAAAGGCTATACATTTCCAAGCCTCGCTTTTTAAAAAATATATAAAACCTGGAGCATTATTTTAGAGGTAAGGTATACTACTATACTGCATGTTTTGTTGGCGTTTACCCTGTATATTAGTGTACTGCAGCTGAAGAATGATAAGGGTGACGCCGGCTAGTTTAACCACGAATATCTATATATATAGTTAACTTACTATGCCCATAGCAACAAGGCATGTGTGTTATTTAGATTTCTATATTTCTATATAAATTTGAAAGAAAACTGTTTTATATTTTGGGAGTTGTGGTCTGGTCCTTTGCTAAACCCCGCCAATAAACGCGAAGCTAATGCGCCAAGTTAGCCTTTTAATTTGTCCAGCAGGGCGACTTAACCAGCTAGCTCGGTGATGTGGCTACCATGTTAGCCGCCTTAGGCGCGCAAACTGAAATATCTCCTGGTAAAACATTTAAAAAATGAATCAGTTGTGTTTTTGAAATTACCAATAAATAACAGCCATGTTTGCAATAACGGGGAAATTCTGTATCTGGTCTTATTTGAGGTTTAAGTAATGTTAATGTCACTTTACGCATGTTGCCAAGTAAAGGTTATAAGGTCTCATAAGTTTGGTCAAATAAATGTCACGTGTTTATATTGATGGGTCAGTAGCAAAAATAAAATGAGGAAAGTGACTTAGTTGTGGCAGCCCGTTGAATGACTTTTTGTATTGTGTTTCATGTGATATTTGTGGGTTATTTATTTATTTTATTTAAAGTAAATAATCAAATATTCTTTCGCTCAAATATTCTCTCGTTTGCTTTCTAGTGTTGAGCTGACCAAACATTAAAAGGCATAGCCATGAAGTGCCTGACCCGCAGCAGAGCTCCAGCAGAGAAAGCTGAAACGGAAAAGAGCGCCGAGTTAAAAGGACTGAAACAAAGCGCGCCATCTTTCTGTGTGTCTTCCTCCATCTCCTCACCGCACCTGGACCGCGACCCCAAAGGGCCTCATAACAAAGAAAACTGCAAGGACAAACCCGGTTCTGTAGACGTGCTGCTGTCGGACGACGAGCTTCTCCTGAGCAGCCACAGTCTCTCAGAAGACAGCGGCTACCTCTCTCTTCACAACAGCCAACTTGAGCACTATGATGGCGACACGCATTGTACAGAGACTCCGCAGAGGTGCACAGAGGAAAGGGAATGCAGACTGTCTCCAGTTCATTCAGACTCTAAATCTAGTTGCCTTCCTGTGCTGAAGTTCCAGGAGGAGGTATGTAGACAGTTGGCAAAATCCTACAAGGAAAGCCAAAGCTATGACTGGACTGTCATTAATAAGGTAGCTGAACGCTCCGGCCTCCACAACGTCATTGGCCCAAAGATGGGCCTGGAGTATGTGGACATTATTTGTGGTCTGTTGAAGAAAGACATGAAGCACATCCTGAGTAGGATCTTATGCCTACTTGGGGATTGTGACTTGATAAGGTAGGTCTTTTGTGGCTCATACTTGCTTTTGTCCTAAGCATACTATATATAGCAACCATAAAAAAAAAGAGAAACTGTAGTGATTGAAAACGTTTACTTTTATAGCTGTAAAAGAGTGAGCAAGACATGGCGGAAAATCATTCACCACGACACGAGAGCTCTTCAGAGGTGCCGAGCGGCAGAGCAAATGCTACGGGTAAGGAGGATTTCATCTTGAAGGATCAGTCAAATGTAACACAAGGATTATTTATTCTGCCGCTTTGTTGTCTCTTCTCACATGAACTCTTTTTTGAATACAGGACACAGGAAGGCCAACAGGGTCTTTATCCAGAGACTCTGGCCTTGACAGGGTGGTGTTTTCTTGCCTGCAGTCTGTAGCTTCCTCAACACCAAGGCACAAACCAACAAAGAAGAGCCAAACGGTGGAAACGCGAAACGCAGCCAAGCCTAGTCGCTTTACAGAATTTCATGATGTAAGCAGGAGTTCTTGGGTATCCTAAATTGTACATAATTTAGTCTTGAACTCAGATTTGGTCAGGAAGTATTACAGATGTTTTAACAGCATTTCTTGTGATTTGCTGGTCACTCAAGCTAACAAGCTGTTTTGTTTTCTTTCAGGCTACAAAATCCCTAAAGGGGCACGAGGCTTTGAGGAGTTGCCGTCTCTGCGGTTCTCCTGCACGTTATGACTCTGCCATGAAAAGGGCGGTGTGTTTGCGCGCTAGCTGTGCTTTTGACTTCTGCTCGCTGTGCCAGTCTGCGTACCACGGGTCCACCCAGTGCCAGCGGGGCATAATAAAGGCATCACCACACTGCCAGAACACCCCTTTAGCAGGATCCGCTCGCAGCAAACGCAGCATCCGTCGCCTCTGAGCTCCAGTTACTCAGGAAACACAATTTGCACCTTTTAAAAAGAAATCTTTTATTTCAAAAAAAAAAAAATCTTTTATGATGTGAAATTTTTGTTTTTCACGTTCCTTTATGTTAAGCGATGTAGGTCACTGTGTCTGTGGTCCTAGCACATGTATATAAAGTACTGAATGCCAAAAAAAGAGAAGGGAGAGGACCAAACAGCCTTCTCCACTGATACATTAGAAATTTTTATTGGTTTTTATAATTGTTAAATGTATTAATCAAATGAATATTTGTGTGCCTTGTTAAAAATTGTAAATATTTACATGGCCAAATAAAGAGTATTTTTTTAAAAAAGAGAAACAACTTTTGTTGCCTTGTTATTGGTGGAGAAACCAGTGAATCTGATCTCATACATACAATTGGCCTTAAGAGTAATGTTAATTGGCTATCTATTTTTACTATATATATTTATTTATTTTTATATATATTATATATATTATATATATTAATATAATATAATTATAAATTACTCACAAAAAGTTAAGGATATTTGGCTTTTGGGTGAAATTTCAGGATGCACCTAAAATGCACTATAACCTTGAACTTAACTTACTGTTCTCTAACAAGGTGCTTAATGGCAAAATTCACAACTGGTGTTTGATCCATGAATTGACCAATAAATGTTCTGGTTCAATTAGAATTGGTATTTAAACAGTCCTCTTCATCATGCTGTTCACATTTTGACATGAGACCAAGACACCTAACAATTGATCAACAACCTCATCATTGCGAGGCTTCAAACAGGATGTTCTCAGAGGGAAGTGGCCACTGAGCTAGGAGTGTCATCAGCAGGTTGCGACCGAGATACAGAGAGACTGGAAGAGTCACAGAAAGGCATAGAAGTGGACGTCCTTTGGCCACATCCCACGTTGATGACTGCGTCGTTGTGAACAGTGCCCTGCGGAACCGGATGATGAATGCCACTCAACTCCAGGCAGATTTAAGGGAGGTGAGAGGCACCCAAGTGTCACGTCAGACCATTCAAAACCGTTTACATCAGCATGGTCTGCGTGCTAGACACAGGGGTCTGCAAGGGTACCTGACCACACCACCAGGCCTCTGTTCTCTGATGAAAGTTGATTCACGTTGAGCACAAATGATGGCCGCCAACGATGTTGGAGATGTCAAGGAGAGCTCTATGCATCAGCCACTGTTGTGGTGGTGTTACAGTCTGGGCAGGTGTGTCTACTCAATACAGAACTGCCCTACATCTTGTGAATGGTACAGTGACAAGCCAATACTACCTGAATAACATCATTAATCTAGTCATTGTGCCCCTGCATGAACAATACAGGCCTAATTTCATCTTCATGTATGACAATGCTCCAGCTCATCGAGGTCGCATCATTAGGGAACGGCTGCTACATATACATATATACTGTATGTGTATATATATATATATATATATATATATATATATATATATATATATATATATATATATATATATATATATACACACACTATATTGCCAAAAGTATTCGCTCACCCATCCAAATAATCAGAATCAGGTGTTCCAATCACTTCCATGGCCACAGGTGTATAAAATCAAGCACCTAGGCATGCAGACTGTTTTTACAAACATTTGTGAAAGAATGGGTCGCTCTCAGGAGCTCAGTGAATTCCAGCGTGGAACTGTGATAGGATGCCACCTGTGCAACAAATCCAGTCGTGAAATTTCCTCGCTCCTAAATATTCCACAGTCAACTGTCAGCTGTATTATAAGAACGTGGAAGTGTTTGGGAACGACAGCAACTCAGCCACGAAGTGGTAGGCCACGTAAACTGACGGAGCGGGGTCAGCGGATGCTGAGGCGCATAGTGCGAAGAGGTCGCCAACTTTCTGCAGAGTCAATCGCTACAGACCTCCAAACTTCATGTGGCCTTCAGATTAGCTCAAGAACAGTAGCTGCATCCAAGCCATACATCACCAAGTGCAATGCAAAGCGTCGGATGCAGTGGTGTAAAGCACGCCGCCACTGGACTCTAGAGCAGTGGAGATGCGTTCTCTGGAGTGACGAATCGCGCTTCTCCATCTGGCAATCTGATGGACGAGTCTGGGTTTGGCGGTTGCCAGGAGAACGGTACTTGTCTGACTGCATTGTGCCAAGTGTAAAGTTTGGTGGAGGGGGGATTATGGTGTGGGGTTGTTTTTCAGGAGCTGGGCTTGGCCCCTTAGTTCCAGTGAAAGGAACTCTGAATGCTTCAGCATACCAAGACATTTTGGACAATTCGATGCTCCCAACTTTGTGGGAACAGTTTGGAGCTGGCCCCTTCCTCTTCCAACATGACTGTGCACCAGTGACCAAAGCAAGGTCCATAAAGACATGGATGACAGAGTCTGGTGTGGATGAACTTGACTGGCCTGCACAGAGTCCTGACCTCAACCCGATAGAACACCTTTGGGATGAATTAGAGCGGAGACTGAGAGCCAGGCCTTCTCGTCCAACATCAGTGTGTGACCTCACAAATGCGCTTCTGGAAGAATGGTCAAAAATTCCCATAAACACACTCCTAAACCTTGTGGACAGCCTTCCCAGAAGAGTTGAAGCTGTTATAGCTGTAAAGGGTGGACCGACGTCATATTGAACCCTATGGATTAGGAATGGGATGTCACTTAAGTTCATATGCGAGTCAAGGCAGGTGAGCGAATACTTTTGGCAATATAGTGTATGTATGTGTGTATGTGGTTGTGTGTAAGGCTGAATCATGCCCAACCTTTTTTAGCTGTATGTGTTAGCCTGCAAGTTCTGTGCACAAAACCTATAAAAGTTATTAACATTAGAAAGACATGACACTAACATACAACAGCAGAACTACCACTCTCATTTTTACCTCCATTGCCATAATTCATTTAATGTGTGATCTGTATGATTCCTTTCTTTGTTTGGTATCATACTGTAGCTTCAAAACAGTTCAATATTTTCATTAATGATACAAAACTATAATCATGCCCTTTGTACTGTATATTGAAAAGAATGACAAACTGTCCTGTAATGTTACCCCTCTAACAGTTAATAACTGTAACAGTTTTTATAGTTTATACTTTGACAAAGGCCATATTGTGATGGTTAGATATCAGAGCATCTCCAAAACATGCCATGGTTAGTACTAGTGACCCATGGAAGGACAACTGGTGAACCAGTGACAGGATCATTGATGCATTTGTGACGCAAAGTCTAGCCGGTCTGGTCTGATCCCACAGAAAAGCTGCTGTAGCACAAATTGCTGTAAATGTTAATGCTGGCTAAGATGTCAGAACATACAGTGCATTGTAGCTTGCTACATATAGGGCTTTGTAGTTTAGTGTCCACCACCTTGCAAATGTGCTGGCCATTAGAACTGGATCTGGAACTAGAGCACTAGAAGAAGGTGGCTAGGTTTGATGAACCATCCTTTTTTTTATGTCATGTGTTTGGCCAGGTACATGTGAGTCAGATACCTGGGGAAGCAATGGCACCAGGATGCATTATGGGAAGAAGGCAAACCAGCGGAGGCACTGTGATGCTCTGGGTAATGTTCTGCTGGGAAACCTTGGGTCCCAGCATTCATGCAGGTAATAACTTCACTAACCTAAACATTGTTGCAGACTAAATACACTCCTTCATGAGAACAGTATTCAGTAATATCACTGGTCTCTGCTGACGCTGCAAAAATTGTTCAAGAATGGTTACAGAAACATGAGAAAGAGTTCAAGGTGTTGACCTGGCCTCTAAATATCCTATTCTGTAGGATGTGCTGAACATACAAGTCTGATCGATGGAGTCCCTACTTCACAACTTACCAAAATTAAAAGATTTGCTGCTAACGTTTTGTTGCCAGATACTACAGCACACCTCTTGTGGAGTCCATGCCTTGATGGGTCAGCGTTGTTTTCATGTCACAAGGGGGACCTACATAATATTAGTCGGGTGGTTGTAATGTTATGGCTGATTTGTACAACTGGTTTGGGGGATGGCAGTTTGATTCCCAAACCCACCCTGTGTGCATGTTATATCTGTTCTCTAGGGGTTTCCTTCAGATACTCTGGTTTCTATATAAGGACATATGGTGTAGACTGATTGGCATTTCTAAATTAAAGTGTGTGTACAATTGTCCCTTGCGATGGATTGGGAACATGTCTAGGTTGTCCAATTCCTTGTGCCCTGAGTTCCTTAGGGTTGGCTCAAGGCTCCCTGCAAGTCTGTGTGTAGGGTAAGTGGTTCATAAAATAAAAGGATGAATGGAATGATTGATCAAAAATGATCAAAAAGTTGTTTTGCTCTCTTGCACCAATTTGAACAGCAGTACAGGGTTAGAGATGAAACAGTCATGGGAAATTCACCACTGCAACACCGGGGGGCATCCTTCCCCAAATTTTAAACTTTTCCTTTGTAAGTTATTCTTGTTTTTTTGTCACAAATGTATATATATAAATCAGCCTTGATGTCAGCAAATCTACACATATACATTCTGAGCTGTTATTCCGAACTGTTATTATTATTGTATTTTGGTTGGTGTTACTCTGAGTTTAGTGGCAATTGTTATAACCTGGATCTACCATGTTACATGATGTATGAATTGTGGACAGTGAGCCTCACATCAATCTTTTAGTAAATGTCTCAATGTTGCATTTACAAAACATTTGGAAACTGATTTTATTCTTACTCGTGTGCATATGTAGATGAATGCAAATGAATTGTAAAATTCCCGGCATGTGAAATGACAGGGAAAAATTATTGAACACATGAAGAAAGGGAGGTGCAAAAAGGCATGAAAGGCCAAGACTTCAGCTGAAATCACTCAGTAATTAATTTGTCAGTGCAAATTAATATCAACTGGTTCAGTCCCAAGTGATGGCAGAAAAAGGTTTCTCATTACCAAGGTGTCACACAAGAATCATTTCATGATGGATAAAAGCAAAGAGCTTTCTCAAGACTTTCGCAACCTTATTGTTGCAAAACATACTGATGACATCGGTTATAGAAGGATTTCAAAACTTCTGAATGTTCCAGTGAGCACTGTTGGGGCCATAATTCTGAAGTGGAAAGAACATTATTTCACCATAAACTGGCCACACCCAGGTGCTCCTCGCAAAATTTCTGACAGAGGAGTGAAAAGAATTATCAGAAGAGTTGTGCACAAGGACCACTTTTGGAGAGCTTCAGAAACACTTGAAAGTTTCAAAGTAAGTAATGCACTCAACCGCCGTGTCCTGTATTCATGCTCACCATGCAAGACTCTATTGCTGAAGAAAAAGCCTGTTGAAGCTCATTCAAAGTTTGCTGCACAACAATTGGACAAGCCTGTGAAATACTGTCAGAATATAATCTGGTCAGGGGAGACCAAAATTGAACTCTCTGGATTCCATGATACACACCATGTTTGGCGAATAAATGGCACTGCACATCAGCCCAGAAACACCATACCAGCAGTGAAGTTTGGTGGTGGGAACATCATGGTGTGAGGCTGTTTTTCAGCATACGGTACTGGCAAACTTTATATAATTGAAGGAAGGATGAATGGAAAAATGTACCGAGACATATAAATAGAGCAAATAAAAAAAATCTGCTGCCATCTACCAGGATGATGAAGATGAAAAGAGGGTGGACATTTTAGCAAGACAATGATACCAAACACACAGCCAAGGAAAATCTCAAGTGGTTTTAGAGAAAGAAGATAAAGCTGCTAGAATGGCCCAGCCAATCACCTGACTGGAATCCAATTGAAAATCTATGGAAAGAACCAAAGATCAGAGTTCATATAAGAGCCCCACAGAACCTTCTTGAAGATTGTTTGAAGAATGGGCCAAAATATAGGCCATACCGGTGGCTTCTTGAAGCTGTCATTACCAACAAAGGCTTTTGTACAAAGTATTAATTAAAGCATGTTCAATACGTTTTCCCTGTGTCATTTCACATTATTACACATATCTTAATTTATGGACATCTGTGGTTTGATTTCTTTGCATGTGTGGATTGCATGGGTTATCAACATCTGGTGAAAATTTCATGCTAATAATGCATTCAGAAATATATTTACTGAGAAAAATGTCGACGTGGTCAATACTTATTTCACCCGTAAATGTGCGTACAAATGATTTATTAATAAATCTCTTTATATCCAGCTTGATAAACAAAGCCCAATGATTTGATTAAACCACCTTAGTCTTTGGTATTAGTTGGTATTGCTTTTAAATGGCTTCAATTGAATCAAACACTTGGATATGCCTTCTACAAGATTCTTAAAATACTTTTTACTCATTCCTCCTCACAGAACTGGTGTAATTCAGTCAGGTTTGTGAGCCTCAAACATGGGCTACAAATATTCTGTGGAATTCAGATTAACATTCTGTGATAGCCATTCTGGTACTTTGACATTGTAAGCTATTTTATTACAACTTTAGAAGGATGCTTATGATCATTCTCCTGCTGAATGACCCAGTTGCAACAATGTTTTAACTTTCTGGCTGACTTCAGAACATCTTGAGATGTTGCTTTAGTATGTCTATACGATAATCTACTGTCACCTATTTTTAGAAGTGCTGGATAACACCCACATTACATGCTGCCCACATGCTTCACAGTTGGGATAGTGTGGGATTATTAAAAGCTGCATCCCTTTCCTGCATACCTATCACTGTTCATTATGGCCAAAAAAAACAAACTACAACATGCAGCCAACATACTGAGAAGTTCACCTGATTTCACATCACATCACATTTCTTCATAATCCACACACCCTATAAACAACTCTATTCTACATCTGATGTTCCAAACTGTCTTACCTGTGGTGTTTGATCTGTGATTTTTTTTTTTCTTTGCTTCAATATCTTGTCTGTAAATCACCTGACCTTCTTCTTGTTTTGGACTATGATTAAGCAGTAGTATGTTTTTGGATCTGTTTGCTATTTGCAGTCTTTAATAAAAGCTTTACCTTCAACTGCAGCTGTCACACGATGAAGCATGACAATCCACAGGTGACAGATACAGTCCCAGTTAACAGCTCTTCAATCAGAAGTTTCTAAACCTTGTCATGTCAATGTCTGGAATCTTTTTAAAGAGACAGATGACTGATCTAGTGGATCTAAAATGGAAAAATCTAAGGGGACATGAAACGTGCATTGTGCAACACCAAGACAATATTTCATACCAAGGTGCATGTAAACATTTAGAATCAAATGTATATGATTCAGTAGTTTTAAAGCCTATTAACAAGGTTTTTTTTTTTTTTGGAGAAAGCAAGTTCCAAACTGGAAGTGGTCCTTCTGGGGACAATACATTCAAAGTACATTCTATTAGGTCCAGTTCGGAATATTATTCCAGTAAGTTATTCTGTTCAAGTCATAGGCTTCAATTCAGTGGATCTGAATCATATTCTGAGAATTATTGGGCTTATTTTAAACCTGCTGATCTAGACCTCTGGCCCAAGAGCTCTATTAAGAAAATCTAATAACTTTGGTATCCAAAACTTCAGAAAGATAAATTTAATGTCTGAATATTTGAACACACCAGCCTGAAGATCCAGTTAAGCAGCTTTTCTCCACGTCTTCATAGTTAGCATTACCATCAGGTCATCTTCACTGAGCTTTAGTCATGATATGAATGCCTTTGATGAGTCCCTGTAATGACACATGATGTTTGTATAACCTACATAAGCCACGCCTAGACCATTTTTCTGTAGAAGCTATTAGAACATTATAATTAAAGCCATCCTGTAAATGATTTAAATGATAAATATCTTTCTATTTAGTTCAACTTTCTAACAAATTACCTCACATTTAAGAATTTCCCCTCTTTTTAAATCTTTAAACATGTGTTATATTATTTAGAGAAAGTCTTCATATTATAAGGACGTTCTCAGCATGAGGAGAGAAAAGAGAAAGAAAATAGAGCTAGTAAAGTAAAGTAATGTTAGATAAATAAATGGCAACTTATTGTATAGATCATGTGTGTCCTGTCTTATACAGTAAGGGCTGGGGCATGTTTTCATTCCAACTAAAAAGAAGACGTAGAATCAGGTGTGAATCTTTCTTGATTGCTTAAATGAAAACCTGCATCCATACCAATGGCTTTTTGCAGATAAGATTGTACACACCAGTATACACCGATCAGGCATAACATTCTGAGCAGTGACAGAAGATGTGAATAACACTGATTATCTCCTCATCATGGCACCTGTTAGTGGGAGGGATATATTAGGCAGCAAGTGAACATTTTGTCCTCAAATTTAATGTGTTAGGAGCAGAGAAAATGGTCAAGTGTAAGGATTTAAGTGAGTTTGACAAGGGCTACATTGTGAAGGCTAGACAACTGGATCAGAGCATCTCCAAAACTGCAGCTCTTGTGGGGTGTTCCCAGTCTGCATTGGTCACTATCTGTCAAAAATATCCTTTAAGTCCTTTAAGACCTGTAAGTATTCTTTGGATGCTTACCCATGGAGACCCTACTTCGCAACTTACAAGACTTAAAGGATCTGCTGCTAACATCTTGGTGCCAGATACCACAGCACACCTTCAGGGATCTAGTGGAGTCCATGCCTCAATGGGTCAGGGCTGTTGCAGCAAAAGGGGGACTAACACAATATTAGGCAAGTGGTCATAAAGTTATGCCTGATTGGTGTAGATCAAGTAGGAAACCCAAACGTTATATACAGTCCCCTCTGAATGTACTGGAACATCAAGGCCAACACTTTCATTTTTGTTATACATCACAGATGTTTGGGTTGGAGATCAGAAATTTACATCTGGATGTGTTGAACATAGCAAATTTTGAATGAATCCACCCATTTAGTGATTGCCAGGTGTTTATTTTTGCCCAGCTATTGTTTAAATAATTAATAGATGAGAGTCATGGGAAGGCTACATTTGTTATTAAAAGGATGAAACAACATGAAGACCAGAGAGCTGTCTGTTAGAGAATATCAAGACATTTTGCAGCTAAGAAGAAAGAGAAAATCAATCAAAACCCTTTTTTTAAAGCGCCCGGAATAAGAAAGACTTGTGTTCTAACATCACTAAGTGCTTTGAGCGGCTGGTCCTGGCACACCTCAAAACCTGTCTTCCTGCCACCCTTGACCCTCATCAATTTGCTTACAGTCAGAACAGAAGCACGGAAGACGCAGTTTCCACAGCGCTGCACTCAGTCCTCTCCCACGTGGACAATAAAGACACCTATGCCAGAATGCTTTTCCTGGACTTTAGTTCAGCGTTTAACACTGTCATCCCTTCCAGGTTAGTCAAACTTGGAGACCTGGGCATCAACGCATCACTTTGCAACTGGCTCCTGGACTTTCTGACCAACAGGCCCCAGCATGTTCGGATAGATCGCCAATGCTCTTCCACCCTCATCCTTGGCACCGGAGTACTACAAGGCTGTGTGCTGAATCCCTTCCTCTACTCTCTCTTCACCTATGACTGCAAGCCTGTACATAGTTCCAACACAATTATCAAGTTTGCAGATGACACCACAGTGATTGGACTCATCAAAGACAATGATGAGTCAGCTTATAGAGAAGAGGTGGACCGTCTAGCTGAGTGGTGCGCTGGCAACAACCTGCTGCTCAACACTGCGAAAACCAAGGAGCTCATAGTGGACTTCAGGAAGGAGAAAGGTGACACACACACACACCTATTCATCTCAATGGAGAGGTGGTGGACTGTGTCACTAGCTTCAAATTCCTGGGTATCCACATCTCCGAGGATCTCTCCTGGACTACCAACAGCTCCAGTCTGGTCAAGAAGGCTCACCAGCGCCTCTTCTTCCTGAGGGCTCTGAGGAAGAACCATCTCTCTTCAGACATCCTGATGAACTTCTACCGTTGCACCATCGAGAGCATCCTGACCAGCTGTATCACTGTCTGGTATGGGAACTGCACTGTGTCAGCCCGGAAAGCGCTGCAGAGGGTGGTGAAAACTGCACAACGCATCGTAGGAGTTCCACTTCCTAAGATTGAGGACATTTACAGGAAGTGTCGTCTCAGCAGAGCATTCAAAATCATAAAGGACTTTTATCACCCTGCCTTTGCCCTCATGCCTTCTGGGAGGTGCTACAGGAGCCTCCAGACCAAGACTAGCAGGTTTAGGAACAGCTTTTTCCCCACAGCTGTTTCTTTGCTGAACTCTGCCTCCACCCGATCACACACACATTGACTGAACACATTATTATTAGTGTATATAACCTTTTTCTGTATATAACCCTTTCTATGTACAGTTTACATATGTGTACAGTTTACATATACAAATTATTTATCATAGTATACAATATGTTCCTCATTGCACACATCTAAATCATTGCACTCATTGTACATAACTCCTCTGTATACTGTTTACATATTTAATTATTATCATGGTATACAATACCTTCTTTATTGCACCACTGCAGTCATTTGCTCATTTGCACTCATTGCATTTACTCATTGCATTTACCTCCCACTGTATACTGTTTATATACTGTTATATATGCAAATTATTTATATATTTTTGTATATTGTTTATATATGCAAATTATTTATTGTTATATACTTATTATATATGCTAATTATTTGCACTGTGAAATGCACTTCTGGTTAGATGCTAACTGTATTTCGTTGCCTTGTACCCACATGTGCAGTGACAATAAAGTTGAATCTAATCTAATCTAATCTAATCTAATCTAATCTAATCTAATCTGATGAACTAACTATCTGCTGAGGTCGGCCATGAAAACAACAGCATTTGATGGAAAAACATTGTACTTGCTTTGAAGAAAAATCTAAAACCAACAGTCATACTGAGGTACATAATCCATAATCCAATCAAAACTTCAAGAGCAGAAATATAGAGCTCATAACAAAGGAACCAAGATTAAACACTTCCAAATTGATAGAAAGGGCAAAATGTGGAGGAAGAAAGGATCTACTTATGATCCACAACAAATGAACTCATCTGTCAAGCATGGTGTAAGTAGTGTCATACCATGGGTGTGCATGGATGAGTTACACCATAAGAATGAATTTACATGGTTATAGAAATATTTTGTCCACCAATTTACAGATAATTGCATCCAATTTAATTGGGAGGAGCTTCATCATGTGGCATTGACCCAAAACACACTGCCACCCAAACAAAGGCTTTTAAGGGGGGGGGATTTCATGGTAGTGGAAGGTTCTAGACTGGACAAGTCTGTCAACAGACATACTCCTGAAGAGATGACTGAAGGGAGACCCCCCCCCCAAAAAAAATAATAAAATAAATAAAATAAACACAGCAACTGAAAGAAATAGTTGTACAAGGCAGGAAAAGCAATTTAATAGAAGAATGCAAAAGATTGATGATGCCAATGGGTTGCCAGTTTGATTCAGTTATTGCAAGCAACGAATATGCAACCAAATATTAAATGCTATTTATTTTAAAACTATCTGTTCCTATACTTTTGTTCACCTGAAAATTGGGTGGTCTGCCATCAAAGCTACCATGTTCTAAGTTGTTTAACACACTTACATGTAAATATCAGGAATGAAAGCTGAAATACTGACTCATTCACCTTTTGATCTCAAACCCAGATGCCTCCAGTGTATAGTGAAAACAAATGAATAGGTCTTGCTGTTCCAATACTTCCGGAGGCAGTATTGGAATTTATTTATTTTTTGCTGTTTACTCAAATAGATTTTGGGGACAGTCTGCCCCTGAAGTCATAGTTATGCTGATTTGATCACTCGATCTATTGGGACCACCGGTGATAAAGTACACACTTTATCAGAAGAGTGGAACAGACTACAAAACAGATTTGGAACACAGATTTCACCCTTACTGCTCGTAATCCATCATCACCAGGATAGTCATTAAGACAGGGAATCCTCCAAGAGGGAATGGTGAAGACCAGTTAATAGGAGCACATTAAAAATAGCACTGGACTGCCAAGCTAGTCATTAGGGCTTGTGCTTCACCAGCATCAGTTGGAGATGCGTCAGAGCCATCTCTGCCTGTCACTCCTGGCTCCTCAGGCACTCTGAGATCCATCTGAAATGTCAGTGCGTAGCTGGCAGTTTGGTTGCCATTCCTGCACCCTGCCATCCATTTTGTGGTGACTTTCTATAAACCTTCAAGGTCGAGTTATGATGCAGAGGCTAAATGTGACTCTTACTGATGCCTCCATTTTTGTCCCCGATTTTATTTGCTTATTTAGGTGCTGTATTCTCACAAGAATGGCATAAAGTCTCGGATAAGGAGAGTTTTAATATATGAAATGGTTTGTGCTTAAAAAAATAGATTGAGGTCAAACGATATTTAATCATTTGGTTCTTCCTTGCAATATAATTAATTTCAGTGCTGACCTTTTACATGGAAAAGAGCTCAGGGGCTCCCTGTTATTCTATTCCATTTGATTTATTAAAATACATCAGCTCCAATGGAAGTATGTAATTGGACATGCCATTGTGGCATACTATGTCTTAAAGGTTCTCTGCATAAAACCTACACACAAACACGTATATTCACATACACAACAAGACAGATTCCCACCTTCATGGAAGTCAATTTGTTTAGACAGAGAAATCTAATTTTGGAGCTAGATATTTAATAGAATTAACCTTTTAATACAGGAGACAGTCTTGAGTAATTGAGTGATATTTTCTTGTGAAATTTGCCCAGTTTTTGTTATCTGCTTCAATGCACATATGTCTTAAACAAGCAATGGATGACCACTAAGGATTCATTCATTTTTATATTGCCATAGACAACAGATTTTTCTATTCACAGTCTGTCTTTTCCTTCCATAAGTCACTGACACTTTTTAACTGGGACTGCAGGTCTTTAGATTCCATAGCTGTTGGCTAGGAGAACAAGATGGGAGATTAAATACAGAACTTAAGCAACTGGACCCAGAAATATTTACAGAGCAGGTATAACATCATGACCACCTGCCTAATATTGTGTTGATCCCCCTTTTGCTGCCAAAACAGCCATGACCCATTGAGGCATGGACTCCACTAGATCCCTGAAGGTGTGCTGTGGTATCTGGCACCAAGATGTAAGCAGCAGATCCTTTTAGTCATGTAAGATGTGAGGTGGGGGCCTCCATGACATAAAGGATACTTTTGATAGATACTGACCACTGCAGACCGGGAACACCCCACAAGAGCTGCAGTTGCTCTGGAGATGCTCTGATCCAGTCGTCTAGCCTTGACAACTTGGCCCTTGTCAAACTCGCTCAAATCCTTACGCTTGACGATTTTTCCTGCTTCAAAATTGAGGACATTGAGGACAAAATGTTCACTTGCTGCCTAATATATCCACCCACCCACTAACAGGTGCCATGAAGAGGAGATAATCAGTCTTATTCACGGCACCTGTCAGTGGTCATAATGTTATGCCTGATCGGTGTTGTGTGTAAGTAGTACCAATAACTTCTATAGTCTATGTTGCATACTGTAAGACTCTAAATTGAAACTGGGCGTATGGAGTATGTGTCAGTAACTGATTTCTGATACACTTTGTTAGTTCAGGCTTTTGTTATCTCAAAACTGGTGGATTACTGCAATACACTACTCCCACATCTGCCAGCCATCTCCATTAAACCCCTTCAGATAATTCAGAATGCAGCAGCGTGCTTTGTTCTCAACCAGGCCAAAAGGACCCATGCCACACCCCTCTTCATTTCCCTCTACTGGCTTTCTTGAGTGGCCTATTTGAGCAAGATTAAACTATATTTGATTGGCATCATATACACCTCTCCTCTTCATGCAAGTTGTTATCAAAGATTAAATGGTCAATTAAAGCAAAATTAAATGAAAACTATTCCCAGCATGACATTATGCAATTACCTGTGGAATTTACTTGATATTCACATTAACATTTAAAGCACATGCAGCTGCTTTCTTTCTCTTTGCTTTTATTTGTCAGGATCAACCTACAGATATGACTAGTGATTGTATTCATCATCTAATTGAATAGTCTATGCAACTCCACATCTGTTTGTCTACAGAGTGAGAAAAATTGATCCTGGTTGCCAGAAAGACACCTGATCCACTTTGTCTGTGGCAATCCTTTTATTTATGCTGATATCCAATGTTTTTTCACCAGTTACATGACATTTCTTAATGAGATTATAAGCCTATATTATAGTATGACATAAGTCACCTCTCTGGGTAAAATGTCACAAACAATTTTGCATATATGCCATTCCTTACAGAGGAATATTTGGCCAGAAAATGGAAAACGCAGGTTAGGAAATGGATGGGGATGAAAAAGCAAAAACCTAAATGATATAAAAGTTCCTAAAAGCCTGTCTTTCCTCCCACAAAATAGTGGTATCTGGCTGTCCATTTCTATGGGGAATAGTTTTAAGTGGTGCAGCAGCAATTACCAGAGCAGAGGGTCTGGTCAGTGTAGTGGACCGAGTCCTGTCTATTTTTATGGACAGCATTCCCCTGGTCCATTTAGCCTGGCCGTAATGAGCACTAATGAGCTGCCTGTGTCCTTACAGCTGGGCAAAATCATCTAGCATCTGAACTACACCACGCTATTTCATACATTGGATTGATCTTGGGCTCCGTATGAAATGTGGTCATACTTGATAAATTGTGTAGTGTAAAGCAAAAGGCTTTTACAACTTAGGAATATTTGAATTCAGTGACTATTCAGATGTACAGAATTATCCTCTTTTTGTCTTACATGGAAGTTGATAAACATATTTGAATATTAATTTCATATACTTGAAATATAAACTTCACATAAAATAAAATTCCTTTTATGTGGTATAATAAATACCTGTGCATGTTTTCATATATATACTTACTAGGGGTAAGATGTGCAGTAAGGGGTTAAAAATGCAGTTTTGGTTTAAATTAGGCAAGCATTTGGGTTTTGCAGGTAAGAGTACATGCTTTTAGAATAGTGGAACCTTTTAGCATTTAGCAATCACAATTTTTATGTTCTACTGAACTAATGAAGGGTTGCATCATAACTTTAGGGTTCAATCTAGCACTTCTGTTACATCATGTGTGGAGTTTTGTGTGTGTTCTCCTTGTGTTCCCACCACATAAAATAGAGGAAAAAATGATTTTTTGTCAATTCATGTGAAGGTTCATGCTGCCAGAGCAGCCAAATTGTCATCAGTCCAGTTCCTCCTTGTCTAGCTCCATGACACAGCATAGCAATTGTTTGCGTACTACATAGGATTTTATAAGGTGGGAATCCACATCTGCTTCATGCAGAATCCCCATTGGTGTTCATCAAGGCTCAGTGCTTGGTATGCTTCTGTTCTTCCTCTATACCCAGACTCTCGATAAGATCATATCCTTGCATCAGTTTCCGTAATACTGCAAGATTGAATACACTCAACTCATCCTCTCCTCTCCCCGCTCAGACATTCATGGTTATGCATGGACCTCAGTGTGTCTGGCAGACATCTTATCATGAATGTCAGTTAATCAGTTGAAATTAAATCCCAGCAAAACTGAGTTGCTGTATAGTCCTGGATAAGCATGCTCTTGTGATCTCCTTGGACAATTCTTAGATCTCTCCATCTGTCTGCACAGTTTTTGGGTAATCATGGACAACCAGATGTCCTTCTCTACTCACATAGCTTAACTGAGTCTTACTGGTTTCTCCTCTAAAACATTAGCAGGACCTGGTCATTTCTATCCACAGAGGCCACTCAGGTGCTAGTTCAGTCTCTTGTCTTTTCAGGACTGGACCACAGCAACTTGGTTCTGACAGGTCTGACCTTCGTAATTAATCCAGAATGCATCTGCATGACTTGTTTTCAACCTCTTCAAGTCCTCCCACACCACTCCATTTCTATTCTCCCTATTTCTATTCTCTACTGGCTTCTGGTAGCTGCCCAAATCAGATTTAATACACTGATGCTTGCCTACAAAGCCAAAAATGGAGCAGCACCCACCTACCTTAAATCACTTATCACATACTGCACTGCACCACGCTCCCAAAAAAAACAAACACCTTGTGTTGTTTTTCTTGCTGTACTTAACTCCTCAGCAGGTTTTTTGGATGGCTAGCACTTTTAGTCCCTGATCAAGTGAACTAACATAAAGATTGTGTTTTTATAGAGTTAGGTAGGCATTTGCCAAATTTAAGAAATGTAAATGTAAGCACTCTATTACTATTTATTGTTTGTATTTTAAAGAATATTAAAAAAGCCAGCTTTAAATAGATGTTATTCAACAATTCAATTGCTCTAAGACATAGTAGTACACAGTGAATGTAAATTGTACTACATGGTGATATATATAGATATATACCAGCATTAAATCCACTTTAAAACCACATTAAAACCACTGACAATTGATTATCTCATTACAGTGGCACCTGACAAGTGGTGAAATATATTATGCTTCAAGTGAACAGTCAGTTCTTGAAGTTGGAAGTGTTTTGGAAGCAAGAAAAATGGGCAGGCATAAGGGTCTGGGTCGCTTTGACAAGGGACAAACTGTAATGGCTAGATGCCTAGGTCTAAAACATCAGGTTTAATGAGGTGTTTCTGGTATGCAGTGGTTAGTACCTACCAAAGTGTTTCAACAAACGACAATGAGTGAACGGTGACTTGGTCCCGAGTACCCAAGGCTCAATGATGTGCATATGAAGTAAAGGCTAGCCTAACTGACTGTAGCACAAATCGCTGAAAAATTTAACGCACCATGCAAAATTGTTCAGGAATGGTTTAAGGAACATAAAAAAGTGTTCATAGATGACTTGGCCTTCATATTCTCCAAAAATCTGTAAAGGTCTCACCTCTCAGACACACCTAGTAAGCTATTGCTTCTTAACCTATTGATATATCTAGCAATATTATGATTAGCAGGCACTCCTATGTAAAAACTGAAACAGTAGCCTATGTACGTCTGAGCTCATTGAGCATAAGTTGGTCAGATTTTGGAAGAAGTTCCAAAACATTCAGAACATTCAGAACATTTAGGTTTCAGTTTCAATTTAATAGCATCTCAGTGATTTGTAGGAAGAATACTGACAATTTATAAACTACAAAATTTATAAACTACAAAAAGTGGAAGTAGTATAATAGATAGGCTTCACCACACTTACTAAAATTGTATACATTTATTACCATACTCAGAAAACAGATTAGGTAAACATTTTTCAAAAAAAGGAAAAAAATGTTTTGGGTGTAATTCCTATTTCCAATTTTCTTCAGTTCAGTTCAGTGATGCCAAGCCCTCAATATCTAGAGTAATCTTCTAGAATAAAATTTCTAATCAACTAATATTAAAAAGCAAGCTTCGGTAAAGCTAAACATTTTATCATTTATTTATCAGATTTGACTCATAACTGAACTGGGATATACTGATACCAGAAGGAATTAAAGATACTTTTCCGGTCAATGCTAACATGAGTATTAATTCGACATGACGGATATTCAGACATGATTTCTAATTTTAGCGTCTCGGCTTGTTCTTAATACTTTGTGTGAATGTTTGCTCTGGCATTCCGCAGCCTCTGACATTTATGATTCAGTTTTTCAAGGCTACACATGACACTAGTAAACATACTGACTCACCAGTCATGTCATATTAACACTATTCCTCTATCTCAAGCTATCAAACCGTGATAGAGTGGGTCAGCTACAGCTTTGAGAACTGTAGGATAAGGAACAAGAAGATGAAATTGATTTTATTTATTCAGTTATCTTGAAGAATTCTGTTTAAGGGCCATGCTAAATTTGGAGGCTATATTGGGAACACTACGTGCAATGCAGGGATACACCCTAGATGGGATGTTACACAAACACACACACGCACACACACTTTCACACATACACACACATGCATGTTCACACCTAGAGGCAATTTTAACATCACATTCAACCTATTAACATTTTTCTTGGAGGTGGGAGGAAACCTTATTGAGAGAAAACCTATATAGAGACTGGGTAATGACATTTATGCCTTTATGACATTTATGGCATTTAGCAGACATTTAATTTAATGACATTTATGGCATTTAGGAGATACCTATATCCAGAGCGATATATATTTATCTCAATTATACAGCTGTTGAGTCATTTATACACTTGAGTCTTAAGGGCCCAGAAGTAGCAGCTTGGCAGTGACCATCTGATCAGTAGATCAACATCTTAACCACTGCATAAGAGAACACAGGCTCAAACCTGAAACTCTGGTACATGCTGGTTACACCATGCAATGCTAAATGAATTTATTATTATAAGTAAATTCAATTCAATTTGTCATTTTCGTCATGTCTTAACAAGTAAAATGTTAAGTTAAAGTCTTTGGATCTATATTTGAGATATGAACACCACACTTTCACAGGATTTTCTCTCAGTTGGTGTGTTGACAATGTTGGTAGAGAGCTTTGTCTCACACACTGGTCTAAAATCTTCCATAGGTTTTCATCTGCATTGAAAGCTGGTGACTCATTTTCACAAACATCAAATATTCAGCGAGCCTCATGCCCTGTGGTGGTGATGGTGGTGGTGATAGTGGTGGTGGTGGGGGCACAGCCCGCTAGACACAAACCACTCTGAAAAGGATAGAAATGTTTAACCATAGGTGATGATAAAGGTGATCAGTCTGAATAACTTTGTATTGATTTTCAGTTACTTTTTTCTTTGAAGGGAACAAAACAATGCCAGCTATTTTTCATCACCTGTGTGTATATTTTGTGTGTGTATGTGTAGGTGTGTGTATGTATTTTCTATTAGATTTTATTTATTCATCTCAAGTGGCAAAGAATTTAGAAATTTATCCACTAAAACATGCATCTATCTAAAGTCTTAGAGTTGGTTAATGATGTATTTAATTTACTGGTTTATGGGCAATGCTATAGCCATTTGTCAACTCATGAGGTACTCATTTTTTGGTATAGCCAAAATGATGTACTAAAAGCCAGTGAGTCTAAACCAAATTCACTAACAATACACACAGCCCATATTTGAATGGCTCTTCAAAGTTTTATTATCATTGAATGGCAAAAATAAAGATTCTCCAATACCCCAAATCCCTCCCAGCCCTTTAAATTCCCTTTTCTTGAGAACCAACAGAGAAGCAACAGCAATAGATTCTTATAAAATTATTCTGATTTACAAAATTCATTGAGATCAGACCATATTACATAATCGCTCATTTCTTCAACCTAATACAATACTGCTGGGATCTAGTTGATGCTCCGCTTGTGGTCTTCGGGTCCAAATGCTTGTTCTCTGATTGTACTATGCCAGTCCATGACTTATTTCAATGCATTTATTAATTGATCTACTACTTACAGAGAATGTAGAAGGAACATGTCTGTTTCTGGGCCAAAACTCATTACACATACACCTTCCAGGTCACCATCTCTTAAAGTGTACTTATTATATACAATGTAAACGTTTAATTTTACGTATTTTAATGTCGAGAAACATTGTTTCAAAATTAAATGCTGCTACCCTTTACTAGACTCTGTATATGGAATGTCTATTACAGTCACTGATAATCATGTTTTCTTATCAAGTGGTCTTCAGAGTGGCTAAAACAAGAGAGGAAAGAAGAGAAAACAAAGAAAGGGAAGAGAAACATGAGAAAGAATCAAGCATTCATAATTGAATGTTCGAGATGATTACACAAATGCCCTAATATGATGAACAACAGCAAGGAATCAGACAGCGATAAAGACAGAGAGACAGAGAGAATTGGAGCAGAACTGATGACTGACATATGCGCACCCAAACACACAAACACATGATTCTTCAGAGATTATGTGAATCTTTCTTATTTATATATTATTCTTATTTACTAGAGGCACACTCATACTTAGTAAAAAAAAAAAAAAAGTAAGGATGATCATGGTTGAGAAAACACAGAAAATACAGGTACAAACAAGGGTTAAATTGGAGGAAAGGCAGCAAGGAGCTTAAGTTTCTCCACTTTCTCTAAACAACAAGTAAAGTTGAGCTCTGGTAGCGACCATAAATTCATGGAAACTTATTGCATTCCCAATTTAACCCTTATGTACTGACCAGACAAAAATCTGAAGATGAACACATTCAATTTTACTGTTTACTTTTTCTTCATTGCTTCTATATTTTCCTCTTGATCTGTCAGTGACTTACCAGTGGTATATGATTGAGAAGCTCATCTACAGTTATGTCATCATAGCTCTCCCGGTAGGAGGTTTCCCCTCCAGTGGAATCCTCCTGCTCACTGGCAGGATCTTCTAGGCTGAAGGCATAAATGATATGGTGAATGAGCAATACATAAAAGCAACCCATTTAACAATAATGATATAGTCATATGTAACCCATGACTGTGACTAAGGGCTGTAACATATTCTGTAACAGAAGAGCTTGATCATGGATAAACCTACCTCCGCTTTCCTGTTAAGACAGAGTTCAGATACTTTTTCACAGCCATTTGCTTGCGGAAACGGCTGTAGTTATCTGTGAAAATCGCATCAGAGTGACGCTTCACTGGCATCTGTCCTTCCACCAGATCATCACTGAAATGGAGTGAGACACTGAGTTGCAGTAAACATACATATGAACGTATTAAACTGATTTTTAAATGTTATAGAGGGGAGTAAGTTTTGCTTAAATAAGAATTACGCAGGTTACATTTTGCTGCTCAGGTTACAATGATTTGTTTTCCATGATGTTATCCTAAACCTAAGCCCAGGCTCCTTTTTTTCTGGTCAAATACACACTGTCCAAAATGTTAAAAACAATTGCTGTGAATGTGTAATGGAGTCTGTTCAAACATCTCCACACTCTCTTTTTTAATAAGTTTATCCTCTTATGAACTGACACCTGTTGGTTACTATCACTTTTCTACTAGAAATGAACTAGATCGGGAGTTCTCAATCCATTTCCCAACCTGGAAAATCCCCCTGCAACTATTAAAAAGATTAGGCTCACTATTAAATTACATACAATAATATGTTAGGTATTCTTTAGTGCAAAAGGACGGGATCTTTCCACTGGCAGAACACATTAGGTCCAGTTTGACAATGAGGTTCAGATTAAACCCATCCTATTCAGTTCAAATGACTGTATAACTACAAGAACTCAATAACAAATATAATACACTTTTTAAATTGTAGGTTGCAATGACTGTAATGAAATTTCCCTGACCCTTTGAGAACCACTGAATTGGATTATATGTCTGTTAACCAGTAGCATGATGTCGCTTATTGTCCTCATCAACTAATGACTCTTCAAAATGATGTTCATATCATTATTGTCATTATTAGTATTCATACTGAATATCCCATTCATAATTCTTACAGAATTCTTATAAAAAATTTTGATTTACAAAATCTGTTGCGATCAGACCATATTACATCATCACTCATTGCTCAAACTAATACTGGTCTTGTACTATGCCAGTCCATGTCTTCTTTCAACGCATTTATTAATGAATTTTCTGTTTCTGTTCTTAAACTCTACACACACACACACACACACACTTATTATATACAATATAACTTGTATAATAGTAAGAAGAAGAAGAAGGAGATAGGCAGGACTAAATCAAGACACTATATTGCATTTCATCACTAACTATCCCAATATAATAAGTGTAAACTTTTTGTGTAAGACAGTTTGCATGACTGGAAGTGACAGGAAAAGGCTGAGATCTATCCACATAGGTTAAAACAGCCACCACAAGACTGAACCACTACGCCTATGGTCAAGCAGCCTACTGTTCTGATCTAGGGAAGCGCACTGGGAAGCTGGACTTAGTGAGAATACCTGACACGTTTGCCAATCAGAGACTCCAGGTAGCGTCTGGCTGACAGTTGGCCCAGCAGTTTGCTGTAGCCGCTGGTAAACAGACCGTCTGCGTGTCGAGTGGCTCTGCATGTAAGGGAGAAACTTGTTAACAAAATTGATATTCAGAAGACTCTCAACAGTGTTAAGACATCAGAATATATTATTATTATTATTATTATTATTATTATTATTATTATTATTATTATTATTATTATTATTATTATTAACATTTAAAAAAAAATAATAATAATCGGTTTTTTTTCTTCTTCTTCTCCTTCTTCCTCTTATTATTATTATTATGGGCAACGAGTTATGGGTTAATACAGAAACACTGGGTCACTTTGTACCTGTGTAGATTTTTATTTATTTATTTATTTTAAAGCGATGAGAAGGGTTGCAAAGAACACGAACTCAAAAGCGACTGATAAACACATCACATCATTATAATCCTATCCTAAACCCTAGATGTTGTTTTGAGTATATAGGACAGAGGAGGTTATGCACAAGAAAGACTCTGGATGTGATTTTATCCCAAATCGCACATTTAGACGCTCAACTTTATCATTTTACACAAAATTTACACAAACTGATAATTACTAGTTATCGGTTACTAATTAAGCATAACGAATCCACATTCCCGTGGACCGTACAGATTCCCGTGATGCAAAAAAAAAAAGAAAGTTCAAGAACGACATACCACAAAACATAAAGTGATGTGAAAATGCATGAAGATCATTGTTTAGTAGGTGCTCTCTTACCGTGTGGTGGCGAGCGGCAAACTGAGAGTCCGCGTGTAAAAGACACTGCAGATCACTACGAGGAACAGCAGCTGAGAGGCACTCCTATGTAACATCTCCTTAAACCTGCACAAAAGCAGCATATATATATATATATATTATTTTTTCTTTTCCCTCCAGCAGTTGGATAATCCCTGGCTCTGTCAGATGCACGCAGAACACGTAGGAACAAAATCAAATGATGCGCGACATTTTCTAGGCACGGGATCCCTAAAGTTGAAGCAGGGAAAAGTTTTTAAAGCCTCAAAAATATTACTGAAAAAATCAGTAAGCTATAAATACTTGTTATAGGTTAAATGCATTCTGGTAGAAGCGTTAGAAGTAATATATGCCAGACAATGCATTTAGAATAAAAACACTCATAAGTTCGTTATTGGAAAAATAATTAAGATTGCTATTTAAACAGGTAAAAACGCTCTAAATAAAAAAAAGAAGCTATAAGTAGGCTACTCAGAAAGTAAATAAGTAAGAGTAAGAAAGGAAGTCCTCACATGTGCTCAGGTTGTTGTGGATGAGCGTGTGGCCCCTCTTGGAGCGCTGACCGTGGTGCTGAAACAGGTGATTTTTCTGATCTCAAAGAAGTTAGCAGTAAAAGACTCCTGGCGTCTTTCCCTCAGCGGCTGGTGTCTCTTTGAATAGCCTCACCCACCTCGCCTCGTTTTATATGCCTGAAATGTTTTTCATGAGATGAGAAACACAATCAAATCAGATCTGGGCTGCTACGTCAGCAGAGAAGTCCCACCAGACTGATGTGCTGGTCACTGGTTCGGTGCTGAAATTAAGGCACAGAATGACGCTTTTTTTTAAATGCCATGATTAGTATGATTCATTCTAATGTGATGTGTGCACGTGACATCTCGGCTTAGTAAGAATGGAGGACTACACTAATCCAGAAAGATTATACGGTATGTACAACCCTACAACAGAGTGTTCCTATCATCCAAGCAGATGATTTTTTGTTGTTGTCGTGTTTTTTTTTTTCCTTTTCTTTTTGGAAACCTTCAATTATCCAGTAAAGAAATAAATAACCCCCTTTCTAAGGACTGCATCTATTAACTGGTTAAGTCCAAATGATTATTTCTTGGTACTTGCCTAAAAGGGGTTCTTTACTGCCTGAACTAGTGGATAGATTAAGTATAATTAATTGTAATTTTGTCTTTTTAAACATGATTCATTGCTACAGATGGTCTTAGGATAAGGTGTTTTCATACTAAAATCATTTCGTGACAGAACATATATTTCACGAAATGCAATTTATTGCAAGGTCCCATGGCAACTTTGTTTGAGATTTTATACATGCTCTAAATAAAAAATAAATACACACCATGTATGATTTTTCTTTTACTGTATGCAGGATTTTATAGCGCACTAGACTTCTCATATTTGTATAATAATGACTTTCTGACTTTTGAATTGGTTTCCAATTTCCCGTTCAATCAGACTGACATTATATAGAATATATATACTGTATACTGTATATATGTGCATACATATCATTCATATCTTTCTTTATTTAAAAAAAACAAACAAACAAGGGATTTATAACTACATTTGCTCACCTTAGTGTCATGTAGATTCTATGCACATTTAATGTTTTAGTATAACATAGTATATCTGGGTTTAACCACCTATTCTGGCGATTTAATAAAAAGTGAATAAGAACATCTTCTCTGTTAGAAGGTACAGGTATGCATGTGTTTGCACACTGTGTCTTAATTTTTTAGAGAGGTGTCTATTGAGCCAGTAAGAGAATGTTAAAGGTATTCTTGAATCTGTCAAGAGACCTTTGCTCAAATACTGTACATTTCTTTTTGTTTCACTGCTGTGGTCATATACAGAGACTTTATTACTGAACATATGGTCTATACAGGCATCCAGTATTTTCTCTAGAACAGCTTATTTTATTGTGAACAATATATTTATTGGGTTTCAACAATATGAAGACTGATATTGCACAATAAAATCAAGGGGGTCTGTGCCAAATGTGACCTTTTATATTGTATGGTCTGTTGAACTTTCAAGAATGAGACTGTGGAAAATGTAATGCATTTTATTTTTCTATATAAATGGCCTGTACTCTTGCTCGTTTATGCAAGTGTTCCATTCAGCCAATCATGTGACAGCTGCACAATGCATAAACTCAAGCACATACAAGTCAAGAGCTTCAGTTAATTTTTACATCAAACATCAGAATGAGAAAAAAAGTGATGAATGAGACCTATTTGACATGGAATGGAGATTGGTGTCAGACTTAAGGGTTGGGGTGAATATTTTAGAAACTGCTAGTCTCCGTTGATGTAACTTAAATCGTCACTCTTTACAAACCTGGTGATTAATAAATCTCAGAAACCTTGAGGTGGATGAGCTACTGTTTTATGCATGCTGAAATGCTTTTCTGCTCACCACAGTTGTGAAGAGTGATTTTATGAGCTACCATATCCCTCCAGGTAGCCCAAACTTGGCATTTTCCTCTGACCAACAAGGTGTTTCCACCCACAGAACTGTTTCTAATGTAAAAAACTTAAACCAGCCCATTTGCCACAAACACCCATGCCACAATTAACTTCACAGAGATCACACTTTTTCCCCATTCAGATGTTTGATATGAACATTAAGTGAAGCTCTTCATCTGCATCTGTATGTTTTTTTTTTGCATTGCACTGCTGCCTCATGATTGACTGATCAGATAATAGGATGAATGGTCACATTGTATACAGTGATCAATAATTATTATTACTACAATTTGGTCTACTTTTACATACCCTTAAAATAGAACATAAGGCTCCTAAGTGGTGCAATCATGGGTATCTGTGAGCTCACGTCAGCAGAAGAGGGTGGATAACATGTTCTTCTGAGAGTGTTACACTGCCTTGTGATGAGGAATAGTTTGAGAAGATCTGCTTGGCTGGTTTCACATATTTCAGAGGACACACATGTTAATCACATTTCCCTGGTTGTTGCTTGTTGTATGATAGGGGAGAGCTGGCTGGTGGCTAGGAATTGGCAGATGAGCAGAATGGGTGGAAATTAACAAAGCATGCTGGTTCATCTTGAAAATTATTACATGCTTGAAACATGTGCATGATATGAACAATCATTGTATTTATTCTGCTGTCGTACTGTCATACACCTTGTGTATACATGAATCATAAATATGCTGAATATGCTGTTCACATGGCCATATGACAATGTTATAAATTAAAAAAAAAAAAATCTAATTGTACATTCTTGTCCTGATTTTCTGGGTCAGCTTCTGTTCCGATGCTGACCACACCCCTTTATATGATGTCACAGTAATAAACTATATTATTTCTAGCAAGCATTTGATTGAAGATTTTTGTTTTTCAGGCCAGAAAATAAATGCTTCTAAATGAAACTGTCCAAATTTTAATGGAAATATACCTGAAATCACCCTACCCTGTGTCATGTAGATAGCTATGCCCACTCCAGCTGAAACACTGGAGCAAGCGAACTAGGTTTTCCAGTCAATTTATGTATCTATGTTGAAGGTCATCTGAGTTCTGAGCACTCCCACCTGCAACTCATTAAAAACTCACTAGATAAACCACAAACTGTTCACAGGCCATTAGCAAAGTCTTCCTCATGCATTATCGCTTATGTTTCTGAGTCGAGTTCTTTTAGGTTGCTCTGGTTCTATTATTGGGTTAGTTTTTTCTGCTCATGGGTTATCGATGTGTGTCTTGACCATTTGTTTTAATTTAAAAACTACACTGCATGTGCTGTGGCCGATCCACCTGGAATTTGAGGAAGCACTAAAGTTGTTGTTGATCTTTCAGCTGCTCCCTGTGTCAGGGGTTGCCACAGCAGACCAACTGGTCCACACAACAACTTGGCACAGGTTTTACACCAGATGCCCTTCCTGACACAAACCTCCCATTTTATCCAGGCTTGGGACCTGCATCCAGGTCCCATGGGAATCAAACCCAGGCCTTCCACATGGTAGGCAAGAAACCTACCACTGAGCCAGCAATGCCCTGAGGAAGCACTAAAGCTGGCTTATATATCAAAATATTTAAAAAATTTATTTACAGACACAATGCACCTCTTGGCACATACACAAGGAAACCCCACATCACACAGGGGGCGCTGTGGCTCCACTTTTTTTTTTTTTTTTTTTACATTTGTCTTTTAAAAAAAGCTAATAACAATGTAATACTTCAAATCAAACTCATTATCCCATAACATATATTTTTACTTCTTATATTAACCTTTAATACACTACAGCATGCATCTCAAACCGTTCCATAGACCCTTATTACTTGATTTAAGTGTGATTCCAATGAATTTTCACAGAACATTTCATAATTTATTTTTTATTTTAGTTCATAATTACATCATAAACATCATGATAATTACATCAATAAATACATCATCATGATAAATACATCATCATAATTACATCATGATTTAATTATACAGGTCCTTCCAAAAGTATTGAGGTCAGCAGGTCAGTATTTTTTGTTTTTGCTATACACTGAAGTTGTTTGGGTTTGAGATCAAAAGATGACTAATGAAAGGATGAATCAGAATTCCACTTTTCATGTCTGGGGCATGTCTGAATGTCTAAGAAGTACAGTGTCTCTCAACCTCATCGCTGACTGACTCCTTCCTTTCGTTAATACAGATTACCCCATTTAAACTGACATAATTTACGATGTCATGAGGCACATATAATTACTAAATGGTTGCAGAAACATGACAGTGAGTTTCTGTTGCCTCACTGCCTTCACGGTTTTTCGTCTCTGAGGTGGAAAATTCTGTTTGCAGTAAGTCTGTCCAATGGCTGTCCATATTGCAGCAACTGTGAAACACAATCATTTCCACATGATCCACCATTCCCATACAACACATTGAGCATGCTGTAAAAGCTGAGCTTTGGCAAGTTTAAACTGTTCTGAAAGTCAAGAAAGAAAATATGTACATTATTCATGAATTTAGAAAATATCTTCAAACTATTCACCTTGTTATCAACAAAAGTACTAAGAAGAACGATTGATAGTAACACTATTGACATTATGTTAGCCATTACTCCTCATGTAAAGAACACACTGTCACACCATGATCACATAGACGCTGTGACAGTTTACATGCACACATTTATCAGGTAAAACTTGAAGAAATTAGTCTCTAAAACAGACAGGATTATATAATCATATGCATGACAGTATGTAATCATACAATTTGTAGAATGTGTCACTGTTTTTCAGTGTAACAGGGAAGGGAACATACATGTGATTTGTCAATAAATTTTTATTTTTAAAAATGATTCCTCAGTAAATTTTATATATATAATATAAGTTTAAATGGTGATACACTATATGACCAAATGTTTGTAGACACCTAAACCGTCCCACCCATATGTACTTTCTGAACATCTCTTTCCAGATTTATAGTAACCTCTACTGTTCTGGGAAGACTCCACCAGATCTTTGGGCATGGCTGTGGAGATTTGTGATCTTTCTGCTACAAGAGCATTAGTGAGATACTGGTGTTAGGTGAGGAGGTTTGGTGTGCAGTCAGTGTTCCAAATCATGCCAAAGGTGTTCACTGGGGTTGAGGTCAGGGATTTTGAGTTCTTCAACTCCAAACTTGGCACACCGTGTCTTCATGGCACTCGCTTTGTGCACAGGAACATTGTCATACTGGAATATGTTTGGGCCGGTAAATTCCAGTAAAGAGAAATTGTAATGCTACAGCATACAAAGACAATCTAGATCATTCTTTATGCCTCATCTCATTTAGAGAAGACCCATATATGGATGTGATAGGCATATGTCCACAAAGATCTGGCCATATAGTGTAACCATCTAATATATATCTCAGAATTAATAAAGCAAATTTACTCAAGGTAGTATGTAGATGGATAGATAGATAGATAGATAGATAGATAGATAGATAGATAGATAGATAGATAGATAGATAGATAGATAGATAGATAGATAGATAGATAGATAGATAGATAGATAGATAGATCTATATACATCTTTTGCTTCAGTGGACTTGTGCCTATGCCAGACTTTACCTTTAGTCATAAACATGAACTATGCTCATCTCATCACTCCTTGATATGATAATATAATAAGACATGACAATACTCAACAGTGCATATAATTTGAACACATGATATAGTGCTGTTTTCTTCCGACAAATACAGTAATAATTTACAATCTAATCCTATGATCTGGTTTCACAAAGAAGACAACGTGTTCGTTTTTATGTCTGGATCCTCCCAAGGTTTCTTCTCAGGAAGCCATAGTCACCCTTGGCTTCTTCGTTAGGGATATAGATCAACATCCAGGTTGTTGTCAAGTTGCTTTCATTTGTAAGAGGTATATATCAGTAATAAAGAATTGAATTAGGAACATCACACTCTTAAACTAACATCAGTGATTAACAAACTATACTATGATATAGTAGCTTTATGCTAACCATCCTGAGACTGTTTTAGCTAAACTGGACAGATTTCCAGCCTGATTTTTTTTTTATAGCTATAGAAGGGAAATTGAACCAAATAACTGACACCTGAACATTCACCAAGATCTGACAGAATGGACACACGGTTTTCACACATTAGCACTAATAACCTGTAAGGTCTGTAAGGTTGTGACGTGGCTTGTGTGTGTGGGTTTTCTATTATTAGAACATAATTTTACAATTTTCACTCTCTTAAGTCCATTGGAAGATATAGAAACTACAAGTGAATATTTATAGATTATTTGTAAATGATATGGCATACTCATAAAATCTTCTCACAATTTTCTATCACTGTGTTGATATCGAAGTCTGTGAAGTTGCAGCTGTTTTAACGAGGCTCTAGGGTGCTTCTGGGCTGGTTTGCTCACACCAGACTGCTGCAATGCAGTCCTCAATCACAGCGCTAACAAAATCACTCAAGACATTAAATAGATTAGGGGCCAAACTGTGGGGAAACATATTTATTCCACTGTTAGGATGACTTAAACCAGAGTTTGTTATGACTCCAACATGCAGAAAAGCAAACATCTACAGGAAATGCTTGCTTCTTCTTTTTTTAAACAACATAAAAATATAAAACTGTGACTGGTCTTAATCAATCTTAATCCAAGTACATTTGTTCATACATGTCAATTTATCAATATTATTACAGTCATAAACATGCAACAGATCAGTGTGTTTGAATGTGCATGCACCTGTTGTAGAAAGGATGGTTTTATATTGAATTATCTCGCATGGTTAATTGCTAAATGCCAGCGAGTTATGCATTACGGAGCTCGTGGACTATGGGATGGAATATGTTGACAAATTGGCTGAGATCGAAATTGGTTCTGAGTAAAGTGCTCGCTGAAGCATCGAGCAGTGAGCATGCCCCCAGGATGAGTCAGTTTTTACGCAGTTCTCGGCAGAAACACTCACTACTCAGCTAGTGACCTTAACAGCATCCCAAATGATTTCATCTGCACTGCTCCCTTCCACGGCCAGCCCAGATCCCTGTAGAGTGATTAATGAGGGCGGTAAAGAATAGAACCGTCTTTAATAAATCACACAGATAGAAGAGCTTAAAGCACAACAGACAGAAGAGCTGGTCAGAGTGGTGAATGTTCCGACAATGACGCATTTGCAGCGCAACCCGTCAAGTGCTAGAGATGAACTATGATTGTTTTATGCAAGTGTTATATAAATAAATACTTCGAGCTGTTTCTGGCACTGTGGCTGTTTATGCTTGATTTACAGTACATCATCAATATGTTAGAAATTGATGAGGTTTTGGGACAGAGAAGGAAATAGATTTTTAAAAAAAACAAACAGATAAATATAACACTTTCTAAAGAGTGGATATGAAGGAAGCTTAAGAATAACACTATAAGCCGGTTTGCCAGATCTATTGCATTGCAAAACGTTCAAACGTAACAGTTCAGTTCTCACAATTTGACCCTTCAAAACCCTGCATTGAAACCTGATATCCAAACAGAATATTCATTCATTCATTCATTCATTCATCATCAGCAAGCACTTTATCCTGGTCCGGGTCCAAGTGGATCTGAAACCTATTCCAGAAACACTGGATGCAACAGTATAGAATACATTTTAATGAAGTAGTATCAAAACCATGCAGTGTCCTTAAAAGTTTCTATAAAAGGCCTAAAAATATCTTCAGAGCTTGAAGTTTTCACCTTTTTCATGTTAGATAGATATGTTAGAGATTCTGTGGATCTGTTTTCTTCTTTACACTCTTTTTTCTCTCTATAGTCTGCTACAAGTCAGTGAAAACATGCTGAAAGTCACGTAGGAGCTGTAAGATAAGTCCCACGTTTGTGCTTACTTCCAAACAGGAAGCTTCAGTAAGTACATGATATCAGTGAATCATATCACATCTGGAACACAAACTTGTGGAAAACAAATGTGTTTTCTCGCACCACTTATGAACCCAGGGGAGCACAATGAAGCAATGAGTAGCAAAAACACTGCACAGCTCCGGGATCTTGATCTTGTAAAAAGTTTTGCATATCCTTGCTGTATAGATGAAGGTTTTCTTTGGATTGTCGGTTTCCTCCCATTTTTTTTGAAAGCATGCCATTTTGATGGGTTAACATCTGTGAATGACTGTGAATTGATTAATATGAATAATATTTACTGATAAGACAATTATTGATTTTTCAGGATTCTTCTTTCACCAATGTCCTAAAATACACTTCATGGCCAAAGGTTTTTGGTCACCTGATCATCATGCATGCATTTCAGATTAAGTTTGCCTTTATAAGATAAAGGCAAGGAAGGCTTTCCACTAGAATTTAGAGTGAGGCTGTAGGAATTTCTGTCCATTCAGCTACAAGAGCATTAGTGAGGTCAGGCACTGATATTGGGTGAGAAGGTCTGGGGTGCAGTCAGTGTTTCAGTCAGTGTTTCAGTTCATCTCTAAGGTGTTGAATACTGTTGAGGTCAGGACTGTGTGCTGGGAACTCGAGTTCTTCCAGGCAAACCATGTCTTCATGGAGCTTGCTTTGTGCTCAGAGGCATTGTCATGCTGGAACATGTTTAGGTCCTGTAGCTTCAGTGAAAGGAAATTGTAATTCTACAGCATACAAGAAGAAGAAGAAGAAGAAGAAGAAGAAGAAGAAGAAGAAGAAGAAGAACCTCTGAGAATTGATCATGAGCCTATTCAGGGAAATTTTTGTGTTGCCATTTCACTTCTTCCATGTTTTTGGAAGTGGGAAGAAACTAGAGAACCCAGAGAGACAACATGCAAAAACACCCTCTTGTGTAACAGAGTTTAGCCTTATGGCATTCTTAAACTGTAGCCTATTTGCACTAGTGTGAGGAAATTGTCTAAATTCTATAAAACTACATCTGCTAAATTCAATAAAAGTAAAAATGTCAACAAAAAAAGCAAACAGTAACCCTGGAGATGTGAGGTGGGAGTGCTAAATATTACTTCTCTTCCATCATGTCTTATATCTGTTTTTAGAATATCATTTTCATACAGTAAAACAAATCTTTTTCATATGAATTCCCTTATTCCTACATGTACATGTTAAAGATCAGTGCTATGTCACATAGTTTCATGTCACCATTTTCTGTATTAGTCGTTAGAAGCACTGCTTTCAGGCTTGAAAGCCCTGTGACATATCAATTAAGCCCCATCTTCAGTGCAACCCTAACTAATGCTGTAAACACACATCTGGATATCTGGCCACATGCAGGATATTAGGTTCAGCTATGCTTTCAGAGCATCATTAGGACTCTAATCAAGACCAAGGTCTGTAGCGCAATGCTCCTGGGACACTATGGTCATCAAGACCAATGACATTAGGAGCTTTTTTTCCTGTACGGTCCTTGCATACAGTTTACAATATGATGTTAGCGAGGTAAATGATGGATCAAGTTAGTGAATAATGTTCTGTCTAGTTTGGAAAATAATTTCCTTAACATATATTTTTTAATATCTCACTAAAGGATATTATAATTAAATATAACTCTCTTGAACAAAAACAAAGACTATAATCAATCAACATTAAAAGAAATTGCAGGCATGATTTCCAATACTTGCGATTGGGTTTGTTGACATGCTTCTGTATAACAGATACAGCAAATGTATTATGCATAACATATACATACATATATATATGTGTATATATATATATATATATGTATATATATATATATATATATATAAATTATCATTTCTATCCTGCACACTGTGTGTATAACCTTCATCTGGTTTACAATGTGAGACAGAAATTCTGGGATCCAATAATATATCAAAACACCAAGACACGACTGAGAGGTGACGGCTGCCATATGTGAGAGGGCGGAGCTTTATTGAAAAATAATTGAGTAAAATGAGCACAGGGATGATGCGTTCTCCTAGTTCCACTCCTTCTGGGAATGAACAGCACAATTGCCAGATACATCTATCTCTATTTTCTCTTTCAGAGCGCAATGCACAAATATAGCCCACTGCTACACACAAAAAAAAAAGAACACAAAAGTTTTAGGCTGGTTGAGAAATAAGAAACTATAAGGAAAATATATTAATATATAAAAATATAAAATCCATTCATCTATTTTTTTCAGTTTTGCAGCATTGCTCCTCCCTTTTTTACATTTCTTTTTTACATTTCCTTCTTTGTTCTGCATTAAATCTCAAAATGTTTTGGCATCACATGTTATTAATTGGTTAATTACTCTCGTGCCGGGAGCCACAAGAACACCAGGAGGAGCCAAATAGTTTCTTGCTACTAAACAGAGAGATCGTGACTCCCTTTGTCCCCTCAGACACCTGCTTGTGACACCATGTTGATTTGAACACCACCAAGCAATCTCAGTTTCTCTCTCTCTCTCTCACACACACACACACACAAACATACACATATAAACCCTGCAGTGAAACAAAAATCTCTCCAAAAACACCACACTAATCCCATTCAATCACATTTGCATTAGTAATAAAATGTATAATAATAAAGGTGGTAAATGTATAAATGAATAAATACATAAAGGATATACTGAATGCATATATGAATAGTTGCTGCATGATAGACTATGCAACTGTATCACAATGATTAAAAGGTGGTACACTGGTGAGCTGTGAAGCAGCAAGTGGGAAGTGTTTCAGAGCTCAGGTTACTGTCTGTGTAAAGTTTCCAATGTTCTCCCTGTGTACATGTGAGTTATTTCCCACCTTACCCTTAACTACTGCACACACTCGTCATCATTTGCTAGAACTCAGTTCTCATCTTTCACTAGAACAAAAACATTTTTACTAGAATACACAGACTCCTCAACTTTCCAGAGATGCCAAAATGGGGAACAGTATGAACAGCAATCAACAGGACAAGAAGTAAATACAATGCACACAATAGGAGTTGTGGATAATTCCTGAACACCTGATCATTCATGCAATCACCCAATCATATGGCAGCACTGTAATGCTTAAAGCCATGCAGATACAGTTCAAGAGCTTCACTTAATATTCACATCAAACATCAAATGTGATTTAAGAAGACGAGCACATTGTTCCATTCCTGTCAGCCAGGAATGTGAATCTGAGGCTACACTAAAATTGGCCAGTCACTTGCTCTTTTTCCAGTTTTCAGCTCTTTTGTTTGGTGAGCCTATGCACACTGTAGTCTCAGATTCCTGACAGCTGAAAGAAATTATACCCAATGTGGTATTCTGCTGTTGTGGTCCATCTGCCTAGAATGTGTTTTTCTGCTTTATCAGAGTGTTAAAATTTACGTTCAAATTTATGGTGTTTGATACCTCCTGAGATTTTTTTTGATACTGGGATACTGGTCCAGGGGGACACAGTGACTTAGTGGTCAGCACATTTGAGGTTAGGGGTTTAATTCCAGCCTTTGTCCTGTCTGCACCCTGAGATTGCATGTTCTCTCTATGCTTCAGGGGTTTTCACCCTTGGTCTCAGGATAATTGGCATTTCTACATTGTCCTTATTGTGTAAGTGTGTATGCAAAATTGTTCTGTGATAGGTCAAGTCAAGTCAAGAAGCTTAATTGTCATTTCAATCATATATAGCTGACGCGGTACATAGTAAAATGAAACAACGTTTCTTGAGGACCCTGGTGCTACATAAAACAACATAACATAAAGAAAGTTGTCCTAGCTACATACAGTTTGGTTGGCAGTGTCCAGTCCAGTGTGTCCCCTAACTTGTGCCCAGTGGAATAAGCTCCAGGTCCCCCAGCACCCTAGGAAGGTAATATAGTATTGATTATATATTTTAAAATAAAAAAATGTTAATTCCGTGAAGAGGGTCATCAGGTCACAGTGAAGGATTTGGCTGGGAAGACCTCTGAGACCTCTTTAAGTTACTGTAGACTTCTTTTCTGACAATATCTTTCCATCCACAGATCTGCTTCTCACTAGACTAGTATTTTTTTGCACTCAGGAGACTGTTTTGTGTGAAAATACCAACAGATCAGCATTTTCTGAATTATTCAAACCAGCCAGCCAGGCAGCAACAAGTCAGAGACCACATTTCTCGCTCTGATACTGCTGCTTGATGTGAACACTAAACACATCTCTTGAGCTCTTGATAAAACATCATTTTGCTGCCACATGATTATAATTGATGGGATAACAAAATGAATGAATGTTCCTATTAAAATGGCCAGTGAGTGTAAATCAGATTACGTGGGGATTAAAACTTTGACTAGCATCCTAGTTAGTGTGGTATTATGGTTGGTATTAGACTGGTTATTATTATGGTTGGTATTAGCCTGCATGCCGATTAGTCGATGAGCAATATGCATTTCCGGGAACGGCGCAGTGCCGCGTCCAGTCCCCTCAGCTCTCGCTGTGATTGGCTGCTCTCGGTGCAAAGGTTCACGGGATTGCAAAGATGTCCGCGTTCTTTTGAAAGTGTGTTATTACTACATTTTCACTGCTTATCAATAATTTTAGTTTGTTTCATTGCCGGTGTAACGGCTAGTACATTCCGGTGACATCCATTGAAAGAAAAGACGGGACTCCAAGACAAGAGCCAGACTATTCCTTATTACCAGGTCTGTTATAGCTGGGTAGCATGCTTGCTAATAGTCGCTAGTTTGTCTTGATAAAAATGCCGGTGTGTCTCTAAAGCCAGAACATCTGGACCAGAGTCACGTGCAGGTTTCATTCCAAGTTATTTGTTAGTGCATGTGAGACATACATAACGGTTTATTAAAAACGACCTGTCAAAAATAACAGCTTGAGGCTAATTTACTAGCTAGTATGCTAAGTAGCATCACGCCTGTTTTTGTAAAATAAAAAGAAATCTGCTCGTTTGCGAATACAGTGTAATATTATCACAGCTGGGAGAAGACGCTTCCCCCCCACCCCCGCAAATAAATTACCCTAATATACTAAAACCTTCTTTTCCAAGGAATGTTTTCCACTGGGTTGCCAGGTCTCCGTGACAGAAAACAGGCCAAATGACCAATCTCAAAAATCTCTAGATAAGTCCAGCTTCAGACCTGCTGTTTAAACATGACGTCATACGATACGTTTTTAGCACAGCAGTGTTAAAACATGTATTTCCTTACATTTCCATACACATTGCTTCCACCTGTACGTCAAAACCTGTCGTTATTTTTTTTTTAATATATTGTCATAGACAACTTTTAAAATAGTAACAGTAACTAGGAATGTATGCAGACCTACACATAACATACCACATTATGAGGAGACTGAGCTGGATGCAGTGCATGCTGGGAACTTTATAGGTGTGTTGGATGTTTCATTGGTCGTGAGCATAAGGCATAAGTCTCCAATCAAATAAATAACTAAATAAATCAACCTGTGAAAATGGCTTAAAAAAACACTATATTGCCAAATGTTTTGGGACACCCCTCCAAATCATTGAATTCAGGGGTTGGGCTCGGCAGCTTAGTTACAGTGAAAGGAACTCTTAATGTTTCAACATACCAAGACATTTTGGACAATTTCATGATCCCAACTTTGTGGGTTCATAAAGACATGGATGAATTAGTTTGGTGTGGAGGAACTTGAGTCCTGACCTCAACCTGATAGAACACCTTTAAGATGAATTAGAGCAGAGATTGTGAGCCAGGCCTAATTGTCTAACATCAGTGCCCAACCTCACAAATGTGCTTCTAGAAGAATGGTCAAAAATTCCCATAAACACACTCCTAAACCTTGTGGAAAGCCTTCCCAGAAGGGTTGAAGCTGTTATAGCTGCAAAGGTCAGGCCAACTCCATATTACGTTCATGTGCATGTAAAGGCAGACTTCCCAAAACTTTTATAGTGCAATATAGTGTACCTGCTAAAACCTGAGAATACGAGTTAGGAATTTTTTAAAAATGTTTCCATCAAGGAAATCACTATTTTGTTGATTCTTTTTAAAAGGGACTTTGATCTAAGTGAATAGTCTTTGTAACTCAATCAAATGATTTGAAACATTTGTGTGAGGATAAATCCTAGGAGATATGCTGTTCTATCCCAGGCTACCATGCACACTGACGATCACATCTGTTTTAACCAGTCTACCTACAGTCATGGCTTTGGGTAGTAGGAGGAAACAGGAAGAAACCCGCACAGAAACTCCACAAAACCTGGAACAGGAACTCCAGAGAATTTTTGAATGGCATGTGAGGTAGCAATGCTACCGGCTGTGTCACTGTGTTGCCTGGTACTAATTAGTCAATTAAAAAAAAACACCCTAGGGAAGTCTCTAACATTAACAGTATTTATCATTTATCTTCATTAGAAGAAGAGTGGCATGCTGAAGCAGAAAGAAAAAAAACAAAACACAAGGAAAGTTATTTGTCTGATCATATGAAAATATAAACTCTTCCCACACACAGAAATAAAATGCTGATATTGGGGACTCATGTCGAACGTGCATGAAGAGAGAGCTGCCATGATGATAGCCGCTGGGGAACTGCAGCCGTTTGTCCCGTTCGGCCGTGGGCATTGCCAACGCCACCCAAGCGCCGTGAACCTTCAGCTGCGCCAGCTGCAGCCTGCCCCCGAGCTCTGGTGCTCTGATGGAACGGCCGGCCTGGTGGGTTCCTTGCAGGAGGTCAGCCTCCAGGAGAGAGAGAAAGTAGGTGGCATTCTTCACCAACACTACACAATTCCTTCATTCAAGCACGGATATCTCTGCTCTCACACACCTCATTCACCTCGGAGTTGCTGTTTGAGAACATTGTGCGACATCTGTAGGATGAGAAATTCATATAATTTCTATTGACAGATGGTAGGAACCACAACAATTTATTGTACAGCACAGACAGACAGATGTCTTGTGAAATATTCCCTCAGTTTACATTGATTTCTTTTTTCCAGCAGGAGTCCTGGCAGCTCAGGAAAAGCTCACCTGCAATGTCTGATGAAGCAGAGTATGAAGAGGAGCTGTACGTGGCCGGACAAATGGTCATCTGGAGCCGTGGGACCAAAAGTCAAGCTTCATATGTGTACAAGTCTTTCACTGTGGACAGCCCAGTTCTGCAGGTATCAGTACTATGGAAGCAAATAATCAAATTTGGAGCACATCTTAGGAACACATGTACACCTACACTGTCATGCAGTTATCTAATCAGCCAGTTGTGTGGAGGCTGAGCATGTATAAAATCATGCAGATACACACCAGCAGCTTTGAGTAATATTTACATCAACCATCAAAATGGGGAAAAATGTGATGTTAGAGTTTGACTGTGGCATGGTTGTTGGTGCCTGACAGAAGGGTTTCAGTATTTCTTTAACTGTTGATCTCCAGGGATTTTTACACACAAAATGGTCTAGACTTTACTCAGAATGGTGCATTAAAAATATGACATCCAGTGAGCAGATGTTCTGTGGACAGAAACACCTTGTTAATGAGAGAAATCAACACAATTGGCCAGACTGCTTTGAGCTAAAAGAAATGCTATGCAATTTAAGTGACCAGAAAAGCATCTACGAATGCACAAGAATTGCTTCTGTTAGCTGAGAACAGAAAGCTCAGGCTGCAGTGGGTATAGACTCACTAAAACTATACAGATGAAGATGTGTCAAAAGTCCTGGCTGGTGGAAGTGATGTAAAGCTGAATTTCAACTTTTTGGGGAATCCATGTCATGCAGAACTGAGGCTGTTTTGAGAGCAAAGTTAGGTGCTCAGTGAGTGTCTATTAACATGGATGCTTTAAATGAAGAATTGGACATAATAGTAATACATTTGAATTTTTTTTTTGCCATGGTAGGGGAAAAACCACAAAGGCAGCTGATATATTTGTTTTAATACAGTGAATATACAAAATCTACACATTCATGTTAAAATAGCAGGTTTTTGTGATGTAAAAAAGTAAACAAATCTTGAAATGCGTCGAATAGATAAAAGTTTTATGAAGGAAAACTTTCTTGAAAACATCTTTTGTTTCTAATACAGCTCTCAGTCTTTGTGGGTAAAAGTCTCCCAAATAAGTATATTGTTGACTTGACTTTTTATTCCACTCTTCCTTGCGAAAATGCTCCAGATGTGTTTGCAAGTGGATCACATGGGCCATTCATTGGTCTGCAGGTTTTGTGCCAAAATACATATTTGGAGCTAACCATGATTCCCTCTTTCTTGAATAGTGCCCCAGTCCCAGCTGAAGAGAAGCAGCACATAGCTTGACGCTGCCACCACCATGCTTCATTGAGGCTAGTGTCATTTGGATGATAAGCCGTCTGATTTTTGTGACAAACATATCTTTTAAAATTAGAGCCAAAAAGTCTGATAAGACATAACAACATGGTGGGTCGCACAATGTAAGCAAGGATGTTTTTTATTTTCGTAAGAAAGGGCTTCAGTCTAGCCACCCTACCTCACCCTACTACCTTAGATACGTAAATGAGAATGAATGTGACTTTTATCACATGCAGGAAGTGACAGAAGTTCTTGTCAGATACTCTAGCAGCTCCTTAAATGTTGCACTCAGGCTCTTGACAGCCTTCCTGATAAGTTTTCTTTTTGTCTTTTTATCAATTTTGGTGTGAAGTCCCGTTCTTGGTAATGTCACCATGGCAACACTACCTAATGTTTTGGAAATTCTGTGCACATCTCCTAAACACTCAAACCACACAATCATTTGGTGATGAGATCTTGATCCTTGCAAGTGCTTTCCAGACCATGCCTTCAGTAGTCAGATAAAACCAATAAATCCAATTCTTTTTTTTAATTCATTAATTTATTATTTATTTGCTTTTTCAGCCTTTAAATGTTTCATGTTGCTTCCCTTCTGCACAGATAGCTGCATTTCAGTGCTTTATTACTATTATTTGTGCAAATTGCTTTTGTAGAAAGGTCAGATTATTATAAACATGCATCACCGCTATATACGACCAAATAAAGTTTATGAGCTCGATGCAATAATCTTAGTGTGCGGCAACCCATTTTCCCCAATCAAGTTTCAAATGACTGTTATACTGGTGCCAGTTATAATGTTTTAATAAGCTTTTAACATTTAACTTCTTTTACAACGCAAGATGTGAGAGTATAGAACCACCCACAGACTTTCTGCCATTATGCTTTGTTGATGGTGTAAGAATATGAGCTCTCCCACTTTTAACTCCTTCATTTTGTGTTTGAGTTGTGAAAATGACCCAAATGCACATCTCTATATACAGTAGTTTCTCCTGGAAAATACATCTGTCATTTTGTGAGTTAACCAAACCCCTGACCCACTGACCAGTGATAATATTAAGGAGTAGAGAAGTGATATAGATACGGGAGCATAGCAGTGGCAAAATTGCCTACTGGTGTTGCTCCTTATGCATTTTATATATATAAAATTCTGTCTATTTTAGAAACTTATCTCTTGTATTATAATCCTTCTTATATAGGCCCTGTGGTGCAATTTCACTGTTCCCCAATCCCGGAAAGAGGGTAAGCCCCTTTTACATTGTTGGCTAGAGTGAATATTTCATGTACCTGTAATTGTGAATGTAACTGTTGCTTCAATTGAGCTGTTTTCTATATTTGATCTGCAGAAAAGGAGACAGTTGAACAGAGTGTCTGCATTGTTCAGAAAACATGTGTGAATATACACTCTGTGAGTGGGAAGGACTTCATTTCCCCACTGCCATTTCAGGTAAATTGTTCCAGATCTACTGCTTCATTGTCATGTTCATGCTGAAATCAATATTTTAAATAAAATCATTTGTAAGAATTAGCATGGGAACTCGTGATGTATCAATGTTACCATGGTAACAGTTTGATCGTATGTAATTTAGGTCTCCTTTTTGTGGCCCACTAAATTTGGATTGCTTTTTGAGCGCACAAATGTGGTGTCTGCTGCTCCACTGAGCCTTTCAAGGTACTGAATTCTTAGTATTTCCCCTCACTGGCTTGTGGATTTAATTAATGCGAGATAATATTTGTGTGTGTATATGTTTTAATTGCTTTGTCTTTTTCCCTGGTCAGGGGGCCTCTGCCCACCCTCTTTAGCTTGCTCCACCCTCTGGAAGAAATAGCCCCTGTTGTCTGCAAGTCTTCAGGTGAGATGCAGTCTGTTCATTCTCTTATGAGCTATAGTGACTGACGAAAATGTTCTAATATTTTTGCTGCCCAGAAAATTGTGTGGTCTGTCACAAAATTTTCAAACTTCAACACATCAAAATGTCATAGCAGGATATGAAATCAGAAAATCTGATCTACTGTGTCATATTTGTTGTTTGGTTTCAAAACAAATGTCTTTGGTGTATAGCAAAAAAAACAAAAGAATTGGCTTTGACATTCCAATATTTTCGGAGGAGACTGTATCTGGAAAGAGTTTAACCCATTTGTCTGGCTCTGACAGGGCTGATTGAGACACAGCGGCTGCAGTATGTATCCGACCGCACTTTTCGTGTGGTGTTCTCCTGTGCAGAACCCTCCATCATTATGACCTATGACATGCAGCAGTGTAGTCATACAATCTGGGCTTTGCGCAAAGTCACACGAGAGGTAACAGTGATTCAGCTTTACCATTCCTGTAAAACCTTGTTTTTAGTTCTATACTTAAATGTATAGCAGTGCAAAATATTTGTGATAATCCACACACACAAAACTATTATATACAATTTTTTTTTGTGTGTGTGTAGTTACACTTTTTCTGACACAGCAGAAATACTTACGCTGTATTTATTTTTACTTAAGAAAATATCTCTTAACAAGCCTATGTAAATGCTGCAGGAGCAGTCTATGGTGTTAAAGTTTCCCAGTCAGGATGGGCCGGCTCAGGCTCTCACATCCGCACCCACTTTACTCGGCCCCCATCTGAGGAGCATGAACCGACTAGACTCCCCTGGTTCGCCCCTGCACTGTCATGCCCTGCATAACCAGAGCCGTGTGCCTGCGTCACCTGCATTGCACTCCCGTGCACACTCTCCCAGTATCTCCAACATGGCCGCTCTCAGGTCAGACATGCTCTGTATAGCTCATTTAAACCACCTCCTGACGGTTATTCTTTTTCCTACACTCTACAAGTTGTGAGAAAGTGTAATGGCATGTTTTTATATATATATATATATATATATATATATATATATACATATACATACACACATTACCAGTCAAAAGTTTGGACACATCTTCTAATTCCATGGTCTTTCCTGATGTTTATTTCTTACTACATTGTAAAACAATGCTGAAGGCGGCCGAAATACACAATAATCTCGTTTGAACAGTTGATATTGAGATATGTCTGCTACTGATGCTCTGTAAAGCCTTCATAACGGCTCTAATGGTGCTGTTAATTGGTGATTTCTGAGGCTGGTAACTCTAAATGATCATCTCCTCTGCAGCAGAGGTAAATTTTGGTCTTGCTTTCCTGGGATGGTCTTCATCATGGTGCTTGATGGGTTTTGCAAATGCACTTGACAATATTGTTCTTGCAAGAACTATTCCAGAACACCTGACCTTAGTGTCTTAAAAAGACAACTGACTGTTTTTTGTTGTCATTACATTTGGATTACTTATGTCCATGTGTGTTATTTCATAGTTTTGAAATCTCCAATATTGTTCAAGAATGTAGAAAAGAAATAAAAAAACATTGAATTAAAAGGTGTGTCCAAACTTTTGACTGGTAGTGTATAAGTATTTAATATTTGTAATGTGTCAGATCCTATCAAGTGTTTCGGTCCCAATGTAGATTCTCCGTATTGAAGCACTAATTATAACTCCAATTGAAAGGCATCACTATAACTAGGCATAATTTAGTTGCAACAGCGTTTCCAGCACGTGTTTTACTTTTGCTGTGTGTGCTTGTTTATTAGCCGAGCCCACTCCCCTGGCATGGCAGCACCTTCTTTTACAGGAGCACAGCGCTTCAACATGTCATGCCACTCACCATCAGCCCGAGGACATAGCCTGCTGACATCCCCTAATAGCACCCTGAACGAAACAGCCCCAGTGCCTGAGATGGAGCCCATCCCGCCTGACCTCTGCATCGAGCAGCTGTGGACAGAGACCACAAGTTCCTACAGGTTAGAAGCTATGAAGGCTGTGTTCTAAAATGGTTGACCTCTTATTCTGATTCTTAGCTGTAAACTGAGGAAACTCAGATTGTAGTACTTTTATATTTCAGATTGTAGTACTTTTATATAGAACTAATTCAGGTAGCTTTACATATGACCTCAGTGATCTCACAAAATTAAAAATTAAAAAGTATTGTGATTAAATATAAAGTGATGAGAAATTCAAACACTGAATCTATGTGCTAAGGTAAACATTATAAGAAAGAGGTCCAAGACCTGAACCTGGGTTTTCCTTGTAGGTTGCCCTTCTGTCACATAATTGGTCATTGCTTTGGTTTTCACTCTTATGCAGAAGAAAATCAGAGCTATATAAATACTAGCCCTGCTATTCCTCATTCTCCATCCTCACTTTTACCATCTGTATCCACAATGTTCCCTTCTATTCAGTAATGACAAAACAGAAGATCAGCCTCTTATTAGTGGCCAGTCTGACCTCTGTATTGAAATCAAAGTCCACATTTAATCCTAAACCAATCTGTAAAATTTATATCACTTATTTGACTCATAACTTAATTTTGATTCTCATGTTAGCTCACTTAAAAAGATTTACCTTCCTACACCTTTGCTAGATATTGCTATAACAGCAAACATGCTGAACACTAGATCATACATTTATCACTTCTTGCCTTGGCTACTGGCTTTCATGCTAAAATTCATGCTTAATTACAATAAATTCAAATCAGTTCTCAGACACACTAAAATCAGCCCACGTTCCACCCACGCTATGTAAACTGCTCCAGTTACCTGTCCCTTTCTGTATTAAGAGTTCTTATAATAACCTTCAAGGCCACCTGCGGTCTTGCACCACAGTACATTTCTGACTTTATTCATCCCTGTACCCCAGCCCACACACTTGTGCAGCGCTCGACTTGACTCAGAAGTTGAAAGTCATTTATGACCTTTGTGCCTTCGAGCTACAGAGTGGGGAAAAATATGGACGCCTCTAGGTTCGTTTTCTGTAAACAATATTCGAGCCAACTCATTGTGATGAGAGATTAAAAGACAAAACTGTATAGTCAACATAATAGATTTAACAAGCTGTGTATTAGTCTTGGTGATCTCTATTTCAATCAAATCACAACACATCTGTTCATGCAGTGAATAGAGTCCAGTTCATGTGCCCTATAATGTGTGCATTCCTGTCATTGACCTTTATTTTTCTTCTTTTATTAATATTTTGACTCCTCTGTCTTATTTTGTTTAAGTGGTTTCTGTAAAGAATATTTAAAGTGAGCTTATGATTTAAAGGATCTCATTATAATCATATTATCATTATATTCTCTGAATTCATATACTTGCTTAGGGAGAAGAGCTGCCAGGCATCCAAAGTGTTCATTACTTCTGACCTGTGTGAGAACAGATATCTGTGCTTCCTGGTTGAATCTCACCAGCAGCTCAGGTGAGCATACACTCACTTCCCTGCCATTATTTCAGAATCCTTTACCTTCTTCTTGTTTGTGATGTTAAAAATTTCACTTATGCTTGCTTCTTAGATAGTCCATAAAAAAATAGTTCTGGTTTTAGCTTTTACACAGATTTCTTGTCTATTTTCGGGTTCTTCTTCCAGGTGTGTCAAATTTCTTGAAAGCAGTGAAACTTCCCAGCTTATATTTGTATCAGTTACCTCCATTCCTGCCAAAGATGCGGCACCATTGGAGGTAAGGAAACGAGCCCAAGGCAACGAATGCGAAAATTGTTGAAATGATCGGAAATAAAAGATATATGCAGAAATATACACCAATCAGGCATAACATTATGGCCAGTGAGAGGTGAAGTGAATAATACTGATTATCTCCTCATCATGGCACCTGTTAGTGGGTGGGATATATTAGGCAGCAAGTGAATTATATATATATATAAGGGCTGTCAATCGATTAAAATATTTAATCGCGATTAATCGCATGATTGTCATGAGTTAACTCGTGATTAATCGCAACTTAATTGCACATTTCTATCCATTCTAAATGTACCTTAAATTAATACTTTTTTTGTTTTTAATACTCTAATCAACATGGGCATGGACAAATATTAAAATGTATGTTGTTTATTATAAGTGAAACCATATTCAACATAGAGCATGAAGACTAGATTAAACATATGAAAAAAAGAACAGAAAACAATTACTTCTTTCTTTGCACTGAGCTATTTACTTAGACAAGCCTGTTAACATTTTCAGATCACTTCTTCTAAACCTGCAAAGTGAACATTTATTACTGAAACCACCTTAAATATAGAGCATAAATAACATAGACATGTTTTTCAAATAACTTGCTCATGACTATTAAACACATGAAGTAAAGAACATAGAAAAAACACAGGTTCACATTACATCTCCGCTGAAAACAATCTAGTGTTGTCTGCCTTTGAAGAGGGGCAGGAGAGCTCTCTGTATCAGCTGTATGCTTCGCCATCAAGTGATATTTTAAACTCGACATGCTGCGGTGATGACTTAATTCACATCCACAATAAATGCAGACTTTGTCTTGTCGACAGAACCATCAGACATCGTTTTATATATAAAGAAGACGTTTTTCTTTCTCAGTTTCGGTTTGCTGCTGCATTTCCCATTTCCCAAACTACGGGCAAGGCCAAGGGTCAAAAGAAAATGTGCGCTGTGTTAATCGCGCGTTAATAAAATTTGTGCCGTTAAAATGAATTTGCATTAACGCATTATTAACACGTTAATTTTGGCAGCCCTAATATATATACACACATACATATATATATTTACACTACTCACAAAAAGTTAAGGATATTCAGCTTTCGGGTGAAATTTCAGGATGCACCTAAAATGCACTATAACCTTTACAGGTGAACTTAATTTGACCTTCTCTACACTTTTGAATGCACATGTCCAACTGTTCAGTGTTTCAGTACTTTTTGCATAACTTACTGTTTTCTAACAAGGTGCTTAACGGCAAAATTCACAACTGGTGTTTGATCCATGAATCGACCAATAAATGTTCTGGTTCAATTAGAATTGGTGTTTAAACAGTCCTCTTCATCATGCTGTTCACATTTTGACATCATGAGACCAAGACGACACCTAACAATTGATCAACAGTACCTCACCATTGCGAGGCTTCAAACAGGATGTTCTCAGAGGGAAGTGGCCACTGAGCTTAGAGTGTCAAAGAGTGTCATCAGCAGGTTGCGACAGAGATACAGAGAGACTGGAAGAGTCACAGAAAGGCATATAAGTGGACGTCCTTTAGCCACATCCCACGTTGATGACCGCTTCATTGTGAACAGTGCCCTGCAGAACCGATTGATGAATGCCACTCAACTCCAGGCACATTTAAGGGAGATGAGAGGCACCCAAGTAACCACACCACCAGGCACAGGCGTCGGGCCAGGGAGCATTTAAGCTGGACGAGGGACCAGTGGGCCTCAGTGCTGTTCTCTGATGAAAGTCGATTCACATTGAGCAGAAATGATGGCCGCCAACAATGTTGGAGAGCGCTATGCATCAGCCACTGTGGTGTGGTGGTGTTACAGTCTGGGCAAGTGTGTCTACTCAATACAGAACTGCCCTACATCTTGTGAATGGTACAGTGACAAGCCAATACTACCTGAATAACATCATTAATCCAGTCATTGTGCCCCTGCATGAACAATACAGGCCTAATTTCATCTTCATGTATGACAATGCTCCAGCTCATCGAGGTCGCATCATTAGGGAACGGCTGCTGGAGGCTGGGGTACCTCAAATGGAGTGGCCTGCACTTTCTCCAGACCTGAATCCCATAGAAAACCTATGGGATCAGCTGAGTCGCCGTGTAGAGGCTCGTAACCCTGCACCCCAGAACCTCAATGACCTGAGGGCCGCCCTTCAAGAAGAGTGGAATGCCATGCCTCAACAGACAATAAGTCGACTCGTGAACAGCATGAGACGTCGTTGTCAAGCTGTAATTGATGGTCAAGGGCACATGACAAATTATTGAGACATTGACATTTTTTTGTTGTGGTATAACCACCACTGTTGTTGGCTTTTGTTTCAATAAATTGTTTGAGATGAGGAAATCACCATTGCATGCTTCTACTTAAATGCCCTACTTTCATGATATAATATCACTGTAGCATGAACTTTTACATTTTCCATAAATTTCACCTAAAAGCCAAATATCCTTAACTTTTTGTTTGTGTGTATATATATATATATATATATATATATATATATATATATACATACAAAAATAAATAAATAAATGAATATATATATATATAATATGTGTGTGTGTGTGTGTATGTATGTATATTATTGTGTTTCAGCAAATCTAAATATCCTAGTAGTATATTATGCATATTAAAAAATGGATTGAGTTGTAATGTTATTTTTCTTACAGCCCCCACCCCCGAGTCTTTAATTTCTAAATACTTTCATTCTTGTTCTATAGAACATAGATGCTTTGCTGGTATTAGAAACCAATGGCAGCTTGGTGTTGTACACAGGAGTCACACGGGTGAGCTTATCTATGTGTCATGTTCTTCCAACGTTCTGTCTGTGTACGTCATGAAGTCTATCCATATAAATTAATTCCAACGAATCCTGTACTGATTGATTGTGTATAGATATCTATAATTGTTAACACTTCTCTTTATCCGGGGGCGTAATCAGTTCAGAAGCAAGATTTACATCAGCAAGCTTATTATTTTAATATGGCATTTGACATTGCTGCTTATATGAATATGACAACACATCCAAAATAGTAATGAGTGAAATGTGTAAATGTGTTGTAGTCATAACTGTAGTTGTCAAAGCTAGATAATAGTCCCCACTTACTGGTACAGAATCTGCTAAGTAATCTTTATTTAAATGCCACACCAAATGATTCTTCTATCCGAAAAGCTCGATCCGAAAAGTATTTCTACCTACATGAATTCTAGTCTCGTTTAAAACAATGCTGTTCTGTTAACACTGTCTCTACAGAAATACACCGCAGCCATAGAACAGAGGATGCATATCTGCAGTAACTGGCTCACTTACTTTTGCAAGATAAAAAACAAACAGCCAGGTTCTCTGTGTCAATGCTGAAATACAGACCACAGCTAGACCACAGCTATGTACAGCTTAGTTTTTGTAATTTATTACTAAGTAATAAATTTTTTTTAATTCCTCTTTCCAGTACTTGTCATGAGCTGAATTGTTATCCATTTTATTCTTTTTTTATAACCATAATTCCTACAGAGCCTGAGAATCAGCATAACAACTATACTATTATCATATCCTTTTCCTTTTTATTTCAACAGAGCTAGCTTTAAACCGATTTTTTCCCGCGGATACTAGGTTTGCGCAATCAAGTAAGACAGACTTTATTTATAGAGCACAGTTAACACAAAAGAGGCTAACCCAAAGTGGTTTACAGTAAGAAATATAGTATCCATAGACAATGACAGTAACAGCAGTACATAATGAATCAAAAGCCAAAGAATGAAAATAACTCTTAATATAGCAATGAAAGTCCATGCATGGTCTTACACTGAAACAATATTGACAGATTAGATTACATTGTGTTGCAAATTTGCAGTGGAACTTCACTATTTTTTTTTGTAATGAAAGAAAAGATGATTACGTTTGTTCTGTCATCATGTATCACCATCATAATTCAGTAGTGCTTTCTGATGCTTTTAATTGGGAAGGACAATACTAAAATTTTGCTTTAGGCCCTTTGCTTAGACCCAACAGCCTGTCAAAGAAGCTAAATATTATCAGAAATGTACATGTTTTGAAGACTGCTCTAAGGGTTTGTAATACTCTCTATGCACTTCTCTGTAATTTAGACGATGCTGCTTCTGCTTTTTTTTTGCGTCTGGCATTAAATCATTCAGTGTTTCTGTATAGCTGGAATAGGCAAGTCCCAGAGGTCATACAGAAGTTTTACAGTTATGGCTCTGTTTATGTAGTGAAACACAGGCTTGTATTGCAAACATGTCCTCCTGCAGCTGGGGGAGCTGATTTCATAGCTGAGGCTGTCCATAGATGAAGCTCACATACAATTGTGTCTTTTCTCCTTAGGTGAGCAAAGTGTTTGTCCCAGGTCTTCTGTCACCAACCTTCAGTTTGCCAAACACCCTGCCGCACTTAAACGCCCCCCTGGAGAATGTGAGCACACCAGCAAAAGCAACCGTCCAGCATATGAGCAGGCTTGAGGAGGTACATAAAGGGGGTAACCTTTCCAGGGCAACAGTCTCCTTAACATTATTACGAGCAGTTTGTGTCATGAATTGAATAAGACTAGCAGGAAAAGTCCTGACATGCAGACATTTAATAGTCTGATAAATGCAGTTGCTGCTTACACCATAGGTCGGAGGTTTGGATCAGCAGAATGATCTTTTTAAATTTAGAGTTCCTTTTAAAACAAATGCACCTTTGTTAATCAATGCCATTGAAAAGCTTTGCTCTTTTCTTAACCTAGACAACGTCAGTGATTTATATTAGATTGATTTAATGGCAAAGACAAAACCGAAATGCTCATCAGTATAAGCTGACAGGGAAGGAGTTATAAAGCAAATTGAATAAATTTTATCACTTAATACGAAGGATAACTTTTACACTAATTGCACTGGCTGTGGCTTTTCTGACTGATGCTTTTCCATTTCTGTACCACTGTCACAGTTGTGTCTGATGCCTTGTAACTGTTGTAGTCTATGGTGTCATGTTTTTTTATTCAAACCTCCCACACCCATCTCTTCCCACGGCCTTTAGTCCGACATGCCTTCCCCGGTGTCAGAGATGAGAACAGTGCAGCATCATGAGTCATCGTGGCTAGAGGATTCTCTGTTCCAGCAGGCAACGCCACATATCCAGGCCCTGCGAGACCCAGTCAGCAACCGTCTCACACTGGTCAGCCCACAAACAGTACTCTCTCGCTCTCTAACACAATTCTATTCCATTGATATAGGGCAAGAAACCAGATAACCAAAGGTTGGGAGCAATGGCAGTAAAAATGGGCACTAGTTATGTTGTTTAGTTATACTAGTTGCGTAACAGTGACTGACAGCCGCAAAGACAGATGAATGGATTTTATATTAATTAAGCGTTAGTGCTCTAAAATTTGTGTACCCTTTTGAATCCTCTAAATTCTAAAAAGCATTTTTTCTCCATATGCGAACACTTATGCTTTTAAGTGGTTTAATCCGTACCAGCTGTGTTAGAGGCGTGTAAAATGAGAGCCCATGTGTCACCCCGCACTTGCTTTACATGTCATCTCTGTCGTTTTATTCCCTTGTGTGTGAGTGAAACATCCATAGAAGTCAACTGAAATGGCACTTTCTATACATGTGTGGACTGAAAAATAATCATTTATAAAAATGTCTTGATTGAGCAACGTATAGTGGTGTAGAAAAGTGTTTTCTTGCTTATCAATAAATATGACTAATATACAAAGACTGTTTATGCAGTGCTTACGAAGGCCAGATTCTTGCTTAGAGGCATGAAGCCATTCCATCTTGCCAAATCGCTGATCAGGCCATATCTTTGTGTTCTTGAACTGTGATGCTGACTGCCATGTTCCTGATAAATATGCCCACAGATGACCACAAATGGCTATTGTATGCTGAGAAGAATGCTGTGTTTCCTAACCCATGGCCTAAAATGGCTGTGGCATTGTTAGAATTCTAGAAATTCTAGCATCGCTGCATTTTTCAATGATATTCTTCCTCAAAGCTGATAACAGTCCTTTGTTTCTGATGTCCAGGCTAACATTATAGAAGGAAAATTGTGCGATTGTGTGTGCATGCTCATCCTGGAGCACCAGTAATCTGTCACGATGTTGACATAATTAGTCAGCTCCGTGTTCTGTCTGCAGGGCCTGATTTGTCAAGACTGCTAAAGCATGTTTTACTGCCAGGAGTATTTTACTTTTAGACCTGTCACAACCATCTTTATGGATTTTGCCTGACATGCCATTTGAATGGCTTTTATAAAAGCTCTTATAACATAGCTTTAGGTCTTTTGGTTTGTGACTGGATTGTTTTCATAGATTTTTCTGTCACCTGTTTTACCTCTTCTATATGGATTGGATAGAATTTGTTCTTTTTGCTACTTTTTCTGATTCAGGAGCTGAGCAATGGCTCAATGCTGAGGATCACCATTCCTGAAGTGGCTACATCAGAGCTGGGTTAGAAAACACACACACACACACACACACACACACGCTTGTCACAGGCACTTATGAGATTATGTATTAGATTGCATCCCTGGTCCTGCATTTTGTGCTCAATCACATCACTGCGCATCATCACTGACGCCCTCACATTTTCTAGCCTTGGAGCATGAATTTTAAATGCTGTTGTTTTAAATGCCCTTGATGCATATTGTGTAATTCCTACAGAATTAGAAAATACCCCAGAAATATAGGATATAGGAGTCACGTTGTCTGTTATAGCATAGTGTTTTGTTGTCTCTTGTATGATTTCACTAATTGGCTTTTAGTTATGACATGACCTCTTCTTCCTCAAAAATGATGGCATATCATGACCTGTGTGTCCTTCTTTATTAGGGCATCTGGTTTAGGAAGAAAGGACTCCTACTTCTAATAAAGTGACATTTTAACCAGCTTTGTTTTGACCTTTTGGAGTTTATTTGCCAATTAAGATACTGGCAGATTCATTAGGAGCCTAATTGCCTCTTGCGCATAGATAACGTGTTGTATGTTTGAGCGTTGAAATTAATGCAATTTCTTTTCATTTAGGCTGATAAATAATGAATACGTGCTTTGGTTGTGCTCCATCTTTACTTTCAACATTATACAATCTTTTGTATAGCCCATTTTGTTTAGACCATTTCCATTTTTATGATTATGTATTATTAATAATGTACATGCACACATAGAAAACAGATTTTCACATTTTATGGAACTCAATTTTGATCTAGGGTAAATCCTCAATACGTTTTGCTGCTACAGTTAATCCTATTGCCCTCCTGCCTTCAGCATGGATTCTGTGGGCCACCTCTGTTTACTGAACAGTCCCCTATAAATCCCCTATTGGCAAAGACCCTCATCTATTTTATCTTTTTTTAAAAAAATTTTTATTACCATTTCCCCCACTATCTTTTTCCACCTACTCAAATCAAGCACTGTTCATTTCATCATACCTCAGCTGCTTTCTTTTCAATCTGCTGCCTCCTCTGATTGGAACCTGCTCAACTTAAACCTTTCACCGCCTCGCTTTTTTATTGAGATTTGAAGGTTGCGTTATGTGTACTGAACAGTGTGGATTAAATTTGTTAAATTACTAACGCCCTGTCTGTTTTCAGTGAAACGATGCCTGCAAGCCATTCGGTTCATTCTGCCCAAAGACACAGCTATGAAGGTGCTGGTAAAGTGGTACAATATCTACAATGCTCCCGGAGGGCCCAGCATGCATCAGGAGTGGAATCTGTTTGTCACATGCTTGATGACACTGATGGGCTACAACACGGAGCGGCTGTCGTGGACGCGAAATGTCAGTAATGTTTGTGTCTATGATGTTGAGGGTTATATGAAATGGCTGCTATTATTAGTTTAATTGCGTCATGGCAATGCGTGCGGCGGAGGTCTTGACTTCTAAGTGTGTTCCTCCACAGCTCCATTTTGAAGTGCCCCTCTCACCGGTAATTGCCCCTAAGAAGGCACGTCCAGCAGATACGGGGTCTGATGAAGTAAGTGTTCTAAACAGAGGGACCAAATTAAAAAAATCATTCAAATAAGATCAGATAAATAAGACCTAATTGATTATATAATTGAATAAAGTTTTGATTAAAATACACCTGCTTTTGGAACTCACCTGTCTACTATTTGGGAAAAGATTGAATTGAGTGAGATGCTGTTTTGAGCTACTGTAACACAGAGCAGGCAATCACTGTACACTTTTCTCCATGTAACACATCTCACTGTAACATTCAAGCATATTCCATTGTTTATTCTCCATCAAGGACTGGACATACCTCTGTAGCTCAGACTACCACAGCCAAGTGTCCGTATATCCAGCCCCAGGCATGTCTGGTCTGCATGCAGAAGTGTCTGCTGGTATCATGGATGAGAGCGGGCCAGCAGCAGGGCTGGAGCCCTCAGCTCTGCTCTTCACCCACATCCCAGCACTTTTCTATGTGCTCCATCTGCTGTATGAGGACTTAAAACTGGACGAGCTCCAGCGTAGCGGCGCCCGTGCCCTCGTGGGCCTCCTTCAACAGATGGCTAGGTACAACAACTTAGCCATTGCTGTAAATATCGAATATTCCATACTTTTCCGAACAATAAGAGTAGTTATTGAATTAAAATGGTGGGGTGAGTAAAATGCTTTGCCATTTCAGTTAAGGTCGGAATGGTCAGATGAGCGATCTTGCCTAATTGTTATGGAAAAAATGTCAAGAGCTTGCTTTTGTGTTCAACATAAACACAAGCTTGAGTGGGTCCTATTGTAAGTTCTAGTGGGCAACAGTGTGTAGGCTGGAAGCCCCCCTCTTATCCATTTTGCGCTTTTGTCCCAAGAACCCTGCTTTATTAAGGACACAGTTTTTGCGATGTGCTTGTTTAAATGTTTAACGATTAAAGGATTTTAGGAGTCACTTGGCTAATGCTGTAGTTTTCATGGGTTGTTGAAATGTATAGAATCAATACAAAGGCAAAATATTTGCTAGGGTAAGGAATGAGGAAACTTAAAGCAATTACCGATATCATAGAATATTCTGGCATGTAGCCATCGTCCTTGTAAAAAAAAATAAAAAAATAAAACTACTACGTGCTCCAACTAAGTATGGTTTCATAATCAGTCTACATATTGATCACCTGACCCTCATGAACAACCTGATCAGACAGCAACTTCCACTAATCCTCCTGCCCTCCTCATTTCATTAGGGACCTGCAGCAGGAGGAATACATTGATCTGTACTGGCGTGATTACCCCTCATTCATCAAAAGCTTCAAGGAAACCTGCAAGATAGATCAGGGTAAGCACCTGATCAATGGCTTGGGGTCCCCTCATTAGCAGCAAGGCATCTCCATTGAGTTAACAATGAATCAACCAGCCAAGATGGGTTATTCTCAGTGTTACAGGTTTGAGGGGGTAGGCAGTGCTGCAGTTGTTACTGTCTAACTGAACCTTCTGTGTGCGTGTGTGTGTGTCTCTAAAGCTCAGATGGAGTTGATGAGCTGGCCGACGTACCTGAATGGCGAAGTGCCCTGTGTATTTGCGTGGCTCAGCAGCTGTCTGAGGGGACAGGAAGTGCCTCCATTTCCATACCTGCCTGGAATTTGTGAGAGGACCAAACTGATTGTGTTGGTAAATTCTGTAGATTTCTTAAAAGCAGACACATCCATTCACTTCTTGATGAAAATATAAATATGTTCACTGTCTGATTTTTCGGTTCAGGTCAACAGGATTAAATCAGACAAAACTGCCTAAAAAGGAGTTTGTATAGAGCTATAGTAGAAAATAATGCTCTTATCCCCAGTGTGAATGTTTCACTGTGTTAAGGTTCTAGATGTAGTTATGTTCAAACAAATTAAACACATACTAATGAAGGTCAGTGCTTGGACAGAACTCTAACCTGGTAACATGCCCTTATGTTTAGACATCATGTTCTGTGGAAATGTCAATAATTTAGAAGATGCAGTGCCCCTAGCTGATTATAATGACATTTTATTAATGCTGATGCCTTCCTGAGCCACCAGTCATGCCCATCGTGTGTAAGTGAGTGTGTGTGTGCGCTGTATACTGTGCCTATGTCAATAAGTGGAAAAAAATTGAGAGATGTCTCTGTTTGTTTGCATTGTTAAAGTTTTCCTGCTGTACTTTAAGCCATGGAAATGGAGGGCTGAATCACTGGGGTGGGGGTGGGCATCTCTTCCCATCAGGCCGAGTGAGATGACGCATACTGACATAGAGGTGCTGACAAGCAACCGTGCAATTATGGACTATGTGTACCCCAGTATCTCTCTGTAAACTCCATTTAACCCTCTGTCTGGTCTGAGCAAAGATTAGTGTCCATTCGATCTCTTTGAATAAACCACTCACTTAAATGAATTAAAGGAAGAAATGTTCTGATCCACTTTGGTTGAGTTTTCTCCTCTTCTTTAACCGATATGACATTCAGTCATATAGCATTCCCTCCTATTCTGTGGTTAGTATATACAGTAATGTGGTTGATGACTCCAGTCTTGGTTAGAAGCAGTGCATATATGCTATTTCTCGCTAACATAACCAGAATGACTTTTAATGTCATTGCAGCAGAAAACCGAAACCACACGGGTGCTGTCCCGCTGTTAATGACAGTCATTTGCACATTTGTTCACTTTTTTTCTCTCCATCTGTCTCCCCTTCTTTCTCTTTCTTTCTCTCTCTCTTTCTTTCTTTCTCTCTCTCTCTCTCCATCTCTCTCTCTTTCTGGCAGAGTTACGCTCTATATGTAGTGGGAGATGAAAATGCTGCTTCATCTAATGTGTCTAAGTACCTGTCCCGGCTCTCTGCAGGTGAGCTGTTACTCTTCTAAATGGGTGTGTGTGGTGGGGGTGTGTGTGTACTTCCCCATTCCTTATACAAATTTCTCCTTTGTGTTTTACATCATAGATCAAAGGTTGCTTGTATGAGACTAACGTTAATTAAACAACAATAGTTGACTGTGTTTGTGTTCGACACTTTTATTCCATCCATAAAACATTTGATACATTCCATCTTTTTTTTCAGGGCAAAAGAAAGGCTTCACTGAGCCTGCTCTACAAAGGTAATTGTCAGATGATCTCTCTGAAAGGGTAAAATGTGTAATCGTTAGAGCTATAATTGTACAGAATGTCTAAATTTGGCTTCAGAAGCCCTTTAATTTTCAGGCTCTGTGTTTCATGTTTGTGTGTGTGTGTTTGTGGTTATAGGCAGAGCAGTGTAAAGCAGAGTTCTCCAGCAGGTTGTCTTGCAGAGAACCTAGTGGTGTGGTTGACCTCTGAAGGTGTGTTTGACATTCATAGTTCAACTGTACATTCATGTCATACTGTGATCTTTTTTTTTTAAAAACCCAATACTATAAATGCCTTGTATATAATTACAATTAATTGATATCTAGCTACAGGCTTCGAGGCTGATCACAGACTGTTTCTTATCGGTACACACAGTGCTGCTATCTATCTAAGCTTTCGACTTTTGTTTTCAGGCTTTATGTTGAAGGATCTTGAGTCTGTGCCTTTCGGTGTGGCTCTGCCGATCCGAGATGCCATCATCCAGTGTAGAGAGCATCCCTGCTCTGATTGGTCTGAAGAGGTTTGTGCTCTGATTGGACGACAGGATTTAACCAAGCAGATTCACAAGGTTTCCCTGGCCAAAGGAAAACCGGTAAGCAGCCTAAAAATAGCTTCCAGCTACCTACGTAGTGGCTAAGTAGGTTGCGCAGGGCACTATATACACCAGGGACGTTCACAAGTCAGTTTTTGCCGAGTCAAGTCTCAAGTCTCTGAGCTTCATAACTGAGTCATGTCCTTAGTCATGTACTTAGCTGTTAACACTCAAACTGTTAGTTGTAGGCGTTGTATTGCGCATAAGTGAAACATGGCAATATTATTTCTAGGTAAAGCATTGCCGTGCAGGTATCTCGGGTTCGCTCGGGTGCACCACTGATTTGAAAACAGTGCCAGCATTTCTGCCTTGTTGGCCTTTATCTGTCCTGATGGTGGCATTGTTTTTTAAACTTTGATATATAACTCATGTAGATTTTCAAGCTGTTATTTGTTGAGCACCACAAGAAGTCTAGAGACTGTGCTTGTGCATCCATCTGGCTTGCAGTTGGCTATTAAATATATTAATTATAGAATTATACACAATATATAACAAAGTAGCATGTAGCTTTTTGTTTGTATTAAATGTACTAAAACAAACAAAATTGAATGGATAAAACACTAGCACTAAACTAACTAACATTTCTATTTTCATTTGTTTAATAAAAAGCTCCACTGTGGTTTAATATCAGTCTTTTTGTCTGGTTTTTAACCAACGTGTTTTGATTGAACATTGCCACTTTTCTGCTGCATTTGATGCAAGTCAGACCGGGGTCTAAAAATGATTCAGAAACACGTCAGGTGTTAGGCTTCAGTGCAATTCCAGAAATGCATCAGCAAGAGTAGAGATCTTTCAAATATGTTTTTGAAAAAGATGGTTGAGCGTGAAGGCGGGAGATGGGAGACTAAGACCATGAATATTCTTAGTGTACAAGCCTGTCTTAGTTCCTGTATCATAGATACTTCTATTACAGCTTTCTCTGTTGTTAGCTGACTATTAATATTAAAAAGAAATAATCATAATCTATACTAGATCCAGGTCTAGTACACTTCATACAAAGTCGTTTCAAAAGGTGTAAATTAAAGCAAAATAAAAAAAAAGGGTTTTCCAGCATATCTTAAACAATGCATAGTTAATTTTACCATCTACTTACATTTCTTTACCTCAATTTTTAGTGTACATCCCCATGATGGTGACTAGTGTCTAACCAAGAATAATCTGTTAACCATAATAACCATAATCTAAACAATATACCCTACCTAATAAAATGCAAGTTTTGGACATTGATTTCTTTCATATTGTCCATTAGATTAAACTAAGATAGTTAATGTGTGCCTTTTAAAACAAACAACGTTTACTGATGGTGTTAATAATCCTGTTCGTCACTGCATTACTAAGATTTTAAAACTGAAACCTAGATGCTGCATTACTAGATGCTGTTAATCAGCATCAAATGGCAACAGCACGGTCACATTAGAAAGGGTGAGAATTGCTTGTAAACCCGGTGCAAATCTACGATGTGATGTTCCGCCCTGATAAAATGAGCTGTAACTTGCTTTATGTAAAAAAACAAAAACTATAACCAAGATAAAATGGTAGGTTTTTGGAATGTGAAAAGTGAATGATAAATCACGTTGTGTGAAATTACAACATAAAAAAATGAAAAGTGAAAAAAAAAAAAAATAATAATTTAACTTGCAATAACCTGGTTGCATGAAGTTTGCACACTTTAATAATTGGATATGTTTAAATTGAACCACTCACGTTAAATCTCATTTTCAAAAGTAATTATCATACATCTATTAAATAATTCTTAATCCCAAATAAAGATCATCTGTATCTATATAAGATTCTGACTGCTGAAGCCGTGGTCCAGAAAAAGCTTACAAAGCATTCATGATGTCTCACTTGTTGTAAGGTATCGATCACGAAAGATCAAGAATTTCCAAAACCCACACACACAGGGTTTATACTTTTTGCCAAGATTTTCCCTTTGATTAAAAAAATATTATGTGTGTAGAGAGATGGTCAATTTTATGAACAGCCTTTTGTTTCTTCCTTGTTGTGTGTGTGTGTGTGTGTGTGTGTGTGTGTAAGATGGTAGCACTAAATGAGCCACTAGAATCACCCATAACAACTGAGGCAGATGAGGAAGAGGATGGTATGACCGATCTTCACCCAGAGGTGACGGGGCTGATCTGGAGTCGTGACCTGCGTGTACAAGAGGTTCGCCGTCTGCTCCAAAGCTCCAGACCTGTGCGGGTCAATGTGCCCCACCTGCCAGAGGTCAGCGACCATGAGTATATTGAGGAGAAGGAGAACAAGTAAGAGAACCCACCCTTTCGTGTACATGTACTGTAATGATTCTACATCGTTATAGATTATTTTTATTATTATAGAATTAATAGTACCTGGGGGATACAACAGGAGAGATATGTAGTACACTGGATAACAATGTTTAACTGTTGCGAACCAGGTTTAGAATATGAATGATAACCACGTGTTGACCATTTCTGTCTTTCTTTTACTTACGCTTCCATTTCACTTGCCAAATATGCAGTTAAACTGTACCACTGTCCTGTGTGTGTTGCCAGGCTTCTCCAGCTGTGCCAGCGCACCATGGCTCTCCCTGTGGGTCGAGGACTCTTCACACTGTTTTCACACCATCCCGTGCCAACTGAGCCCCTACCTGTGCCCAAACTCAACTTGACTGGTATGCCCAGGCACAAAACAAAATGCTTTGTTCTTATATTAATAGTGAGATATATATCAGAACTAGGATCTTGTGGAATGGAAGTCACATGAGGCATTCATGTGAAATGCTTAAGGCTGGCAAAACACATTTATTCTAGTAAAGGTAAAGAGTCTTTATTGTCATTGTAGTGATACAATGAAATTTAGTTGGTAGCTCTTAGAGACCAGCAGCAGGGAGTGTAAATTTTACATTATAAAAATGTAAAATATAAATGTAAAAAATATTTTAAAAAATATAAGAATATACTGAAGATGAATAAATAGAGTGAATGAATGAATGAATGAATGAGTAAATAAATACAGTGGGACATGAATAGTAGAGTATTGTATGTGTGCATAAAATTCACCCTTAAGGTTCAAAACTGCTGCTATACTAAGGGCATTCTGGCTACTCGTGTTTGAATCTTGCTTTAGCAGGCATACTTTCTGCTTTGATGTTCATAGATAATAACCCTCTTCCTCTGTCATGTGGTTTAACAGAGCCACACCATTAGAAAACAGTTCTCTAAGACCAAACATCTGCTCTCATTTTCTGGTCCAACAAAATAAGTTGAATGAGGTAGCACTAGAACTGCAAAGGGGAAAAAAGACAACTTCTGGTTTCAGTTCAGAATTTTCCTATTTTTACTATCCCGAAAATAGTGGCGCAAGATGTATCGCTCATGCCTGTGCTGATGGTTAATTTATACATGACTAAAAACATTTAGATACAGTTGAGGGAAAATGTTTGCATGTTCATCCTTTTCCTGCGACATCAGATTAAATTTATCACTAATGCCAAGCCTCCCTCCTAGAAAGCATGTCCACTTTTACTCCCTTGGCTCCTATCGATGCCACATCTGTTGCTGGGAGGCTTGGCACTACTCTGCACCTCTGTCAATCATAGTGACAGACCAAATCTGGTCATCATTTTTTATTTTTTTTTTAAAGATAATAATTACAAAAAATGAAAATGTGTGAACATCTTTCCCAGGTCACTGTTCTGATATTTTAGTTAGTTGATTTGAACGCAGCTATATTTAAGTTTGAAAACGTTTTTTCCCCTTTATCTGGCAGGACGAGCTCCACCCAGGAACACCACCGTGGACCTGAACAGTGGCAATGTTGATGTCCCTCCCAACATGGCAAACTGGCCCAGCTTTCACAACGGTGTAGCAGCAGGCTTGAAGATTGCACCGGCATCAGGTGTTGAATCAGCCTGGATCGCCTACAACAAACCCAAGAACTCTGATCTAACCAACGAGTATGCTGGCTTTCTAATGGCGCTTGGCCTTAACGGCCACCTCACCAAACTTGCCACACTTAACATCCACGACTATCTAACTAAGGTAAACGACTTATTAATGGAACGACTCTAGGATCTATATCTCTACGGCAGTTATTACTATACCAGCAGAGAGTCAAATCTTCTAAAAATCCAGACATTGTGATTACCTTATTTATGGTTATTGTTAGGGTTCTTGAAATTGAACATTTGTTGAATTTCACAGACACAGTGAACGTTATGCCCCCATTTTCTTTCTTTTGTTCTTAGTCCTGATGTTTTATATTTTTAATATTACCCATTTACCCAAGTTTGAGAAAACTCTTTGTAAAAGTAGTAGTGGATATTTTTAGCCCAAGCACTTACATACACTCACTGGCTATTACTGGCTATTACTTACTGTAGTATAGTTGCACTTTGCATTCAAAGGTAAATTTATCCTTATGCACATTTATTAGCTCCCTTCTACTTTATTCATCAATTAAAAGTCACCACAGCAGGACCGCTGCTAACCAGATATTATTAACAGAGTACAGTAGTAATGACATGGCACATGTGCAAGTCTACCAGCTACCACTACCACGTTAGTGTCACTGTTAAGAATGGGGCACCACCCATGTAATATCTGGTGGCTCTTCATCTATAGAGAGACCAGGTATAGGGAAGGAACAAACTATATGTAACGGATAGAAAAATCATGAATTTATTACCAAGCAAGTGAGAGGATAATTAGGTTAACATAATTTAACTAAAAAATATGGTGAGTACTTGAATCACTGTGATGGGTGATTTTATGCAACCACAGTATTGCTGTCCTGATAACATCTCTCGTGATGAAACATTGTATTTTACTCCTCAACACTAAGGCCGAAACCTTTTAGACAGCATTTTTAATGAGTTGTGGTGTTTTCTCTGCCAGGTAAACATGAATGAAAAACTTATATGCATTCTGCTTCACCTGAGTACCTGGACTTGTGATTTATCCACCCCTAATTTATAGGAACCAAAGGGCAATTTATAGGTTTACCTCATAATCTGTAAGAGTAAATAGAAGGTATTCTATTCTAGATATCTAATAAAGTGGCCACTGAGTGTGTCTACACAGCATTGTTTTCAGTTGACTTTTACAGGTCAGATGGCACTTGTTTTAATCCCTGATATTTATTTCTTATTAGTAATATTTATTATTTTTATTATTATTAGACTTTTTAAATCCTTGGTCCAAATTGGTTAGTTTTTCTGTTACAGCTAACAAAAAAGAACCTTTTTCGGATCATAGACAAAGATAATGATTGCTGTAGGCCAGCAGGATGACTAATTTCCATCCTTTCTTTTTAGATTTATGCTGTGCAGATTTAAAAGCTATTGTAAAAGACATGTAAAGTTTCCCGTATAAACACAAATGGATTGAAGAGGAGCTGAAAAATGGCTTCCCTGTTAAAAAGGCAGTATTAATAGTAGCTGGCCCCGCTCAGTTTCATGCTGTGCTTGCTGTATTGCTTTTACGGTTTGACATTTCAATCTGTCTTTCCTTAGTCTCAGTGTAATTCTCTCCAGTTTTGGAGTTACACGCTCTAATTGTCTTTTTCTTACTTCTGCTCTCATCCTGTTGTTTTTCTCACATGAAAGACGAACCTAAAGCACAGTTTCACTATGACGCTGCATAGCTTTCTCATTTCCAGTCAGGCTAGGCTCTATCACTACTTTCGGTGGTTACAATGCATATATACAATCTATGGCTTCATCTTTACATGCGTATTTACACTGGCCCTTTACCACATCGAGAATGGCAGGCTAGGCTTTCTAGAATATCATAGTACTCAATTACGAGAAGCCCGCGAAAAACATCCTGTTTTACACACATTCATTTGAAAAGTGAATTAATGAATGAAGAACCGTCTGTTATGTATACTTGTCTTTGGATCATTTACATTTGATTTGTAAATCACACATCAGCATATCCTAGTTCTGAGGTATTCTATATATCTATATATAGAATAATACTCATTTCTGATGAATCCAGGCTAGGGGGGGTGGGGCCTAGGACTTACCTGACCTATACTCTGGTCACTTCATTAGAGGTAGCTGTACACCTGTGCATTTTATGTATTTATCCTATCACCTAATCATGTGGCAGCATCGCAAGAGCTTCTGTTAATGCAGTCATCAGAATGTTCAATATTTATAATCAGATTGACTTTGACCATAGTATGGTAGTTTGTGCCACGTAGGCTGGTTTCAGTATTTCAGGAATTGCTGATCTCCTGGGACTTTCACACACAACATTCTCGAGAGTGCATAACAAAATTTGTCGAGTGAGAGTCAGTTATGTGGGCGGAAATGTCTTTTTGATGAGAGAGGTCAGGAAAGAATGGCCAGAGAGAACTGGTTTGAGCTGGTAGGAAAGTTACAGTAAATCTTTCCACTCTTGACAGCTGTGGTGAGCGTAAAAGCATCTCAAAACGCGCGACACAGAAGGAAACATTGGGTTCTACTCCTGCTGAGAATAGGAATCTTAAGGCTACAGTGTACAGGCTCACCGATATTGGGCAGTTGAAGAAAATCAGTGCCTGGTCAGAGTCACTGAGATGACATCGGTCCCCATTCTGATGTTCAGTGCGAACCTTAATTGACATTGTTGATCTGCATGAATATTTTATAAAGTTCACTTCTGCCACATTCTTGGCTGATTGGATAATTGCATGAATGAGTAGATAGTTGGGTGTTCCTATTTTATTGGCCAGTGAGTGTAACAGTCCAGAGTTTGAACATTTGCATTAACTGAACCTTTATAAATGTTTGAATTTGATAATTAACAACAAATACCAATGTTTGAGATTTTTTCCACTTTTTTCCTCAGAACCATGACATGACAAGCATAGGGCTCTTGTTGGGTGTTTCAGCAGCTAAGCTGGGCACTATGGCCATGTCAATCACACGCCTGCTGAGCATCCATATACCCGCCCTGCTTCCACCCACTTCCACAGAGCTGGATGTGCCACACAGCGTGCAGGTAGCAGCAGTGGTGGGCATCGGCCTTGTGTACCAGGGTACTGGACACCGCCACAATGCTGAGGTGCTGCTTGCAGAGATAGGTCAGTACAGAATGGGATCACTGTGCATGAATGTATGGATGTGTGTGTGTGGGTGATGATGGTCACAGAGGGGCTCTGTTTAAATGCTGTAGGTGAGAAACAGGAGTGCTCATAGGTGTTTATATGTGGGTGTTTAGATGATAGTGATGGAATAAGGTCACTATAAAGGCTGGATGAGAGAGGCAAGTGTGTGTGTGCATGCATGCTCAGTAAGCTTGTGTGATATAATGATTATAATCATCTCTATACAATCTACATTGTAAAGTTTATTAATGTAAAATAAAATGTAGAATAAAATTGAATATAGATTTGACTTTGACGAGTATATACATTGCAGTATCTTCAATGCCACCGAAAAAATCTGGCCACAAATGACCAAAAATGGCACTTTTTATTTCTCTGCGGCGCCAGTCAGATCTCAGGTGCATTTAAACAGTTTAAGCAGTAATAGATCAGCAATGAAAATGTCAGCCATGTGTCCAGCCCTGTTTTTTTTCTTGTTTTTTTTTCTTGTTTTTTTTTCAATTAAATATTCCACTATCCACCTGAGTTCCAAATTGGAAATGCTTGCTTCCTGTCTTTTTTTACTCGGACTGTTTTGGACAATTAAATCGTTAATTTTTTATAATGGTAAATCACAAGCAGGGAGAAATCAATATCACACAAGCCCAATGCTCATTTAATGGGTTGGACGTGAGCATGCTTAACAAGTGTGTGTGTGTGTGTGTGTGTCTTCACACAGGCCGTCCTCCTGGCCCTGAAATGGAATTCTGCACAGACAGAGAGTCCTACTCTCTAGCAGCAGGCCTGGCACTCGGCATGGTTTGCCTTGGGGTGAGTGTGCAAGCGCTGCGAGATTAAGAATGTTTTCTTTCATGCAAACAACATTTCCTTGGAAGTCACCTGCTAGGCCAGTTTATTAGCACATTTATGTCTATTAGCAATTCTCATGGTCATCTGACAACATCCTTCCTGCATGTTATCTTTCAAGCTGCGCATGCTTCAAGAATACTTCTCGTGTGGTTTTGTACACTAGAGACACTCCCTTTTAGATTCCAAAAGCTTCATATCATTTTTTTCATGCCTCGAGCATTTCGAGCCTGTACTTGTATGCCTTATCTTATGATCTCATTTTTTTTTTTGTCATTCACTAAATATTGTTACTGCACAGTTACAACAAACCATAATGTTTAAGTAATAGTTCTCACTAACAGGATAGTTATAAAATGTTCTCAAATAGGCAAGGACCCTAAATAACCAGTGGTATAATTAAGTAAATGAAACTTGAGGTTCCTGCTTGTATCAAAGGCCGTAGACAAGTTCAAACACAAGTGCCTTTTTAAGTTCTCAGAGCATTGTGTTACAGATAAAAAGCATTATGTGAGCATATGTATAATCTGTGTGTGAGTCTGAAAGCTGTGTTTTTCCCATGCCGACTAAGCCTCTTTACCTGTAGCATGGCAGTAACCTGATCGGCATGACGGACCTGAATGTACCGGAGCAGCTTTACCAGTACATGGTGGGAGGACACCGGCGAACGCACACCGGCATTAACCGAGAGAAGCACAAATCCCCAAGCTACCAGATAAAGGTGTCAGTCATGAAAACAGAGAAATATATATATATATATATATATATATATATATATAAACTATTACCCAATTATTCAGGACAGAAATAAATCTGTCACCTTTGGGAAATCTGATCTACGGTAAAACTGTTAATTATTGATTATAGGAAGGTGACACGATCAATGTGGATGTGACCTGCCCTGGTGCCACCTTGGCTCTTGCTATGATCTATCTCAAAACCAACAATAGGCAAGTGTCTTTTTTTAATGTTTCTTTTTCTGTCTCGCTTGTTCTTCTCTCCCTAGTTCAAAATAATTCTTTTTGAAGACCCCCATGGTCTCTCAGTGTGTGCTCGGTATTTCACAGTCAGTGATTGTGTGATGTCACCTCTCTCTCTCTCTCTCTCTTTCACTTTCAGCTCTATAGCTGATTGGTTGAAAGCCCCAGACACCATGTTCCTGCTGGATTTCATCAAACCTGAATTTCTGCTGCTGAGGGTGAGAAGAAGAGAACAAATGAGCAGGAACGAGTGATGGATAGATTATGCTTCTAAAGTTTACCGTGACCTTCGAGCACCAGAGCATGTTTCCATATCTGGTTACAACTTAACCATCGCTTAAAGATTTATATTAAAAGATATCTTCTTCTTTCGGCTTTTCCCTTCAGGGGTCGCCACAGTGAATTATCTCTCTCCACCTATCCCTATCTTCTGCATCCTCAACACTTGCACCCACTAGCTTCATATCCTCATTTATTACATCCATATACCTCCTCTTTGGCCTTCCTCTTTGCCTCATGCCTGGCAGCTCCATGTCCAACATTCTCCTACCAATATACTCACTCTCCCTCCTCTGAACATGTCCAAACCATCTTAACCTGGCCTCTCTAACTTTGTCCCCCAAACGTCCAACATGAGCTGTCCCTCTGATGTACTCGTTCCTAATCCTGTCCACCCGTGTTACTCCCAAAGAAAACCCCAACATCATCAGCTCTGACTCCTGTCTCTTCCTCAGTGACACTGTCTCTAAACCATACAGCATGGCTGGTCTCACCACTTTCTTGTACACGTTCCCCTTGATTCTCGCTGATATTTTTCTATCACACAGAACTCCCGACACCTTTCTCCACCCATTCCAACCTGAATTATATTAAAAGATGTAATACTATATTATTTGTTTTAGTTACAGTTGAAGTTTCTTCAAGTCTAAATACACCCAGGCTATAGATTTTCAGTCTGTTGTAAAAAGGGACTGGTGCATTAAAAAAAAAAAAAAAAAAAGTCATTATATACGTCAACTTTTGACTATGATGTAATCAAATAAAATGCCGTAATAAATTAATCTTTTTGTGAAATGACCTTAATTAAGTAGATACCCTAAATGACTTGAGACAGGAAGTGTATGGAAAGGCGAAATGTGCATGTAAATTTGTGGGCTCGACTGTAACTATTTTTCATCAAACAGCTGACCATCACCTTTTAAAGTTTTAATTGGACTCAGACATGCATATTATTTGTACCATGTACCAGAGTATAGAAAGAAACCTGTAGGGGGAAGATGACAGCAGAAGCAATGAGTGGAGGATGACTGAATCTCTGTTCTTGCTTTGTGTCTACAGACTCTGGCCAGATGCCTCATCATGTGGGATGAGATACTGCCTAATGAGGAATGGGTGACTAGCAATGTGCCTCAGGTACAAAATCAACATATTTCACTGATGCACACAAACATTGTACACACACAGGCCCTTTCCTCTTCGGTATTGCATTCCTACTCCAACTGCCTCAGTGGTAAATGAGCATGAGGTGTTCCACATCAACTCGACTTAACTTCCTCTTGCTTTTTGAAGTTATAGGGTCACTAAGATATTTTGCAACGCATGTTTTGCAAGTGACACATGTGTTAAGCCATTTTTTGCTGCAATCCAAAGAAGCCAAAGAATGTTGTGCAACTAACAGGTTACTTCCATGTGTTGCAGAGTGTGTTATAGAGCAGTGATGTAAACATCCAGCATCTGTTCCTGAATGTTATTTCCTGATGTGTTTGAGAAATCAGTATTTGTTTCTAGTGCAGAATGCTGTGAGAACTTGTATCCTCTGTGAAGTGGTCCGGAAAAAGATGTTGGAATTTGCTAAGACTGGATGTCTGTGAAATCTGGAAGTCAGTAGGAAAAAACAGGATGGAGAGAGTTTAGGGATGGAGGGAAGAAGCCAAAATGATGTCTGTGTTTTTTATATAAGCTGCTTTCTTACCCTGCCTTGGTGTCTGTCCTCAAAGATCGTGTTGACGAAGGAGCCGTGCTAGTCTGCTGAAAGATATCTAACACCTTACTAGCTCAGAGTGCCTTTCTCATGATTTAATCACCTATTTGGATAGTTACATTAATAACAAGAAATTTAGCCAACAGAACAAAAGTAACTAAATGAATCAGCGATAATTTCCCGACTGATGTATGTGCACACGGAGGGAAGAAATGACAACGGGGCTCTTGTTTAAATGCTGCAAGTGATTGCTGAGTAATCTCAGGTGATGAGACAGATACTAATGTAAATGATAATGCATGATTGTCATCTTTCCTATTGTACGCTGTGTGTGTTTGTGTGTGTGTGAGAGAGATAGCTATACTGTACTCTGATATTTAACTGGAAAGTGTGTTTGTTGGTAGATAATTCAAGAAAACATTGGACTGCAGGAGGAAGCACTAGTATCTGAGGATCTGAACATGGAAACTTTGGTGTAAGTTCATGTTGTAACATTAAATGTAGGTCCAAGTGGTTGTTTTTTTTTTTCTTGATTGTAGTGCATTTTTCAGCAATTTTAGTTTTGGGCTTCATTTAGAAATCTACCATCATTACATGCCTGAATTTAAGCTTTCATTCTAAAGCCACATGTTCCTCTGCTCAGACAAGCTCATGATTATATCATCGCTGGGGCCTGCATGGCTGTGGGTTTTAGATTTGCTGGATCTGCAAATTCTGATGCCTTTGACTGCCTGGTAAGAGAAACCGCTCCACACTGGAGTTTTAGTTAAATGCCTTCAGTCGTTAATGACGTACTTCTTGCTATTTTGAGCAGTTCTTATTACTTTATATGTGTGTATATCTATTTATATTTTTCCCAACAGTACAAGTTTGCTCGAAACTTCATGAAGTCTCTCACTAGCAACACGTCTACAGCCACAGTTGTAAGTTGTTGGAGAAATCAAATATCAAATCAATTCATGATATTGTTTTGTTGCCTGGTCACTCAGTGGTTTTTTGTGGTATGTGTCTGACAGTCAGGGCAGTATAACCTGCAGACATGTCTGAGTATGGTGCTTTTGGCCACATCCATGGTCATGGCCGGCTCAGGGAACCTAAAGGTGCTTCAGCTCTGCCGTTTTTTGCACAAGCGTACTTTCGGGGAGATGAACTATGGATTCCATATGGCTCACCACATGGCCTTGGGCTTGCTCTTTCTTGGAGGAGGCAGGTCAGTTCATCTCGCAGCTATAATGATAGCTGATACAAACATCCTCACAAATACAGCATTCTTGTATTGAAAAGACCATGATGAGGGCATTAAATAAATGAAGTAATGTTAGCACTTCTGCTCTCTTTTACTCTTTTGTTTCGCATCATGTTTATATGACTGATGGCTTGAGAGTTAAAGTGTTAAATTTTAAGTTACATTTTGAGTCACATGTTTTGAATATTTCAAGTAATTTCAAGAAAATTACTACTTCCTGCTATGCAAACCTAACTGTGAACATGTTTTTTTTCATCTCACTTGCTTCTGCAAACCTGTGAGGAAAGACTGACTACATAATGTTTCTTGTGTAACAGAAAGTTGCAGAAGCATCTTAAAGCAGAAATTCCCCAGAAACCCTTATCCTCCTCCTCCTCCTCCTAACATTACAACCGGTGGTACTGATGCAGGTGTAAAGCTGTTGCCTGTGAATGTTGTGCTTTTGTAAGGGTTTCAGATGGGGTAAAGAGATAGAGAGAGAATGATGAACATGCCACAAGGGCCTCTTTTCCCCTCCTGAACCTGCTCAAGCACATTCATCAGTGCAGCTATTATATTTAACTGAAAGCCATTCAAAGGGCTCAAATAGCTTTTTTAAAACAAAATTCAGATCACTCATTAAACAATGAAGGACCGTTTCACTTTGTGGAACAATAATGCATCATGTGGCTTTGTTCACAGGTACACACTCAGCACGTCCAACTCCGCCATTGCTGCCCTTCTCTGTGCTCTTTATCCTCACTTCCCAGCTCACAGTGCAGATAATAGGTAAATACACTACACAGTCTCCCTTCGCTCACTGTTCTGCTGAATCCTGTGTTATTGACTTGTATTTACTCTGAACCTCCGTGTGTTTAAAGGTATTTAAGTGATATGTCCATCATTAAGAATATTATTGTGCTTGTCTCAGGATAGTTTTAATATGGCTGCTCTTTAATACATCTTGAACCAGTTTGTGGTTTATTTGCTGGTTGAGATTCAGACAAACGTGTTTGTGTGTGCTGTTATTTTTTCCCTCTTAGGTATCATCTGCAGGCCTTGCGTCATCTCTGCGTGCTGGCAGCTGAACCTCGGTTGCTCGTTCCTGTGGACGTGGACTCTCTGAAACCCTGTTATGCCCTGCTTGACGTCACCTACAAGGTACTGCATAAGTACATGTACATATATGCTGCATAGTTTTCAGTGAAGCAATTAAAAAAAAAACCTACTACGTTAATTGTAACACTAAAGAGAATTTATTTCTGGAGACTTGGCAATGCACCAGATTGCAAGGTCCTGGCATTTCTATTGTGCTAGTTGAAGGGATGGTGGGGGATGACTTTAAATTACCCGCTGCCACCTGAGGATTGGAAACACACTGTTAACTACAATTACCGAGACACCCCCCACCTTTGTGTCTGATTACACACAGTTGCTGTGTAGATGAACAACTCTGTGACATGTACTGAGCGAGTACTGGATTTCAAGCTTAAAAGCAAACAATTGTGTGTGTTTAATAGGAAACACAGTGGTATGAGGAGACAACCGTGGAATTGATGGCTCCCACTATGCTCCCTGAACTTCATCTCCTGAAACGGGTAACAGCCAAAAGGACTAAATTAAAAGAAATGCGTAATCGATTCATCAAAGTAAAATCAAATGGTTAACTGGTTGGTTAAACAGGTTCAATAGTAGAGGGTTTTTGTTTCTGGACAATGTGCTGTTTAGGTTAGTAATATATCATTGTCTTCAAATATTAGGTTTTACATTGTTTTTATTTTTACTGTTAGCATCTGTAAAAGACACAAAATGCTCCTTAGCAACATTACACCACTGCAGCCTGCATCCCTGCATCTAAATCAGACTAACTCCATCCACAGATTAAAACCCTTTAAAACAGATTTTAAAAAATTGGTCTATTTGTCTTACAGCTGAAATTATGTAATTGTATATTATATGGCAATTAAGATTTTGTTTTGCTCATATTAAAAACAAGTGAATCTTGTGTGTGCACAGATTAAAGTGAAGGGTCCAAGATACTGGGAACTGAACATCGATCTGACAAAAGGGACTCAGCATCTGCAGTAAGTCTAAACAGAGCGCTGTATTGTAAGACGCCTGACGTCTTGTGTTTGTATATAAATGCAGACGCTGAGCCATGTCTTTTCCGCTCCAGATCCATCCTTTCCAGAGATGGTGTTCTTTATGTGAAGCTGCGTGCTGGACAGTTGCCCTACAAGGATGATCCTCGGGGTTGGAAAAGTATGTTGGCTGTTAGCGTGAACAACAGAAACCCAGAAGGGCGCACTTTCAAGGTCTGTCTGTGTGGCTGATTTTTTTTTTAAAAATTGCAGATCAAGTTAGAGACCATAAAACAACAGACTTGTTTGACTGTAACGTATAAATGTTTACTGTAGTTTTAGGTCCACTTTAGTGCCGTATTAGCTTTTTATTGTTGAGGATTAACATCCAAGAGCAAGGATTTACATCCAAGAGCTGGGTGACTCAAACAGACTCCTAAATGAAATCCTTTCGTTCACACAGAACCAACATTTTAGTGTTTGCTTTTTTTTCCCCAACATTCCAGTTGCAACAGAATGAAAAAGTGGTTAAGTTTATTCCATGTACATTCTGTATGTAAGCCTAGGAAAAGTTATGAGAAAAGCTGGAAAGCTATGAGAGACCATGTGTTCCTACTGATAACGATATATATTATATATAAAGTCTTTGGAATTGGATTATTTGCCAGTATACTGTATTAAATAGCTCATAATAGTTTGCTGGAGAGTCCGAATGTGAAGTTGCATATTATCAAGAGAGTTCCCTGCTTAAAAACACAATACTGGCTTAAATGTCTTATTATTTATCAGGGTTAACTAACTAAACTGTGCAGCACAGCAACCGACAGGCTGTGTTACCTGCAAACTTTATCATCAGGTTTTCGTTGAGAAATTGTTTCATTTTCCTCATCCATAAACTGATTACACAATGTCATAGACTTGTGTGAGGCATTTTTTTAATTTCATGTAAGGCATGAAATTTAAAAAAAAAAAAAAACAACACATTTGGGAGTTTGGCGGTAAGACTTCAATAATAGAAGTAGGCTACAATTTCATATCAATGCTTCTGTTGGATTGGGAATGCTTTTTGGTGCATGACCTTTTTACACTCATATCTCACTTGTCTCTTTTTATCTATCCCCTGTAGCCCGAAGCCATTTCGACCTTCACGTCAGATGCCACCTTGGTTTCCTTTGCAAAGTACTTCTGTGAAGCCTCTGAAAACATGAAGAATGTGAGTTGAGTGAAAATAATGTCATACTGCCAATAAATGGATTGCATCCGACAGTAAAAAGCAGGCTTTGGTACGGTGCAGTATTGTACCTACTTTACACTATATAGTGTGGAACGGTACTTGGTTATTCTGAGTAACTATAAGGAGACGTTTCTAATTTTGCTCCACCCATCCTTATACACCTCATACACTGAGGTCAGGAAGTATTTGTTTTTGTTATTGTGGTTTTCCTCTTAATTTTCTTGTGTATTTTACTATCTGCTTATTTCATTGGGTTTCTGTTCCACAGAAACAGGAGATCGTTGCCTTATTCTCAGCTATACTGTATGAGTGTGTGACCCAGGAGAATCCAGAGATGCTGCCCACTCACATCTCTACTGTTCAGGTAATTTGATCATTTTTTTAATAATGTAATGGTGTTTCCTAAACAGGGAAGGTGAGTGTTATCTTTTAAAACAGGTTTTCCTTGAAACATTTTCATTTCCAATCTATCATGTGGTATTTCAAACTATATGCACACATGGCATTGTTTGTACCCAAACACCTAACTCTCCGCTCGAAGAAACAGCTTTATCTAGATAAAACAGTCCTCCAGACTGACAGATGTCTAGTATAAGTGAGGTATACAGAGAAACAGAAACCATTCATTTTGTTAGCAAGTGGTAACACCTCACAACTGTTCCACAACGTAACCTTTAGAGTTTTACGGAGCCATCCAACGTACAAGTGTTTGAGTTCTATAAAGAGGTGGGTGGTGGGAGGAAATGTATTTTTTTTTTTTTTTTTTTTTTTTTTAAATGTAAAATTCTGATAAAAAATGTTTGCTAAAATTACATAAGAGCTCTAATAAAATTACGACTGATGTATATTATCAATAACCCAAATGAATAGATTGGCAGACTGGCACTTGGCTGCAGTGTGTCAGTCTCTGTCTCGCAATACTCCATAGCTGGCTTGGATTTATTTTAATGCTTGAAGTTGCCCTCAATATCTCAGTATGTATCTTGTGTTGTGCAACACAACCGGAACATTATAGTCACTTTTTAGTGTGATTCTGTTGCAATGAAATTTTTTTTTATGTTGAACACAGCAACACTAATAGAGTGTGGTTTATGGAATTGGAACTTAGCAATGTTTGACTTGAACTAGCTACTTTCTTGAACTAAGTTGTAGTACTGCTTCACTTTTTGCGTGAAGGGTTTATTTCTACCATTTCTGTTTTGTGTGTGTGATTTTTAAGGTTGTGAAGGCTCTGGAGCAGGGTGACCTGAGTGAGACGTTCTCTCTGTGGCAGATGAAGCTTGTGCTGGAGCTCTGTGAGAGCAGAATATTACAGCAGAGACTGCGGGACACGCACAGGCAAAGCCGTGGTCTGCTGCTAAGTTCCGAGTTCCTGCCCGTGATGAAGAGCTCAGCCGACCAGGCCCTAGACCGCTGGCTGTGCGGTAAGCAATGGACAAACTAAATTTCAGGAAGAAATGCATCGATACTGATATTAGCACCACTCTGATACCTTATGCATATACTCATAGACATATTCATAATAAAAAGATGTCTTGTGACTTAAGCTTAGTGCATGCTGTCGCACTTATTAACAGGTGACACAAAATGCAAATGATCTGATTGTATTTCACTATTAATGATGACATTCAAAGCAAAACAGACTGAAAATATCAGCAGCGTCTGATGAACCATCTTAAACACAACACTCATTGCGAGCAACACAGCAGTCACAAATACTTTAACGCTGACTATCAAGGGGGAAAAAAAAGTCTACACATGCTAAGTGAAAATTGCTCTGAAAACTCTGACTCAATACGCTCTGACCGTCTTTAATATTCTTGGCAATCAGCCACTATAGATCTCTGACAAAAAGCTGCACTTGTAACCTTACTCGAACCAAGGTAACTCATGTAGCTAGTTAGGGAAAGTGACTGAAAATGAATGTATGTGCTTATCATGGCTGGAGAATTTTAAACATAATTATAGACTAAATAACATGTATGGATACTGATTAGTTTGCTGATTTTATTTATTGCTATTAGTAAAAAAAATCTGATTTTAAAAAATACCATAAAGCATGTAATTGTGCTTATACTGGGTCTGGTATTGAAGCATCCCTAGTTTCAGGATCTTTATTTGATTCTTGAAGGGGAAGTTGGCCTTTTCCGTATTTTAAGGACACCTGATTGCACCTGCTTGGTGGTTAGTACACAGTAGCTATTAGTGCTAGTGTGTATTTAAATAGGCATAAACTAGAGCTTGCTACCTGCTCTTTCCATGCACAAATCACACCGGATATATAGTCCTCAATTCTATAGAAAATGGTAATAGTAATAATGATATTCAGTTCATTTAGTTTGTGTAGCTCTTTTAACAGTGGATATTGCCACAAAGCAGTTTTACATTATTATATAACGGATAAATTTTTACATTTTTTATATTTATCCCTAATGAGCAAGCCAGGAGCAATGGTGAGAAAAAAAACTACCCAAGACGATATGCGGAAGATACTGTGAGAGGAACCAGACTCAAAAGGGAACTCATCCTCATCTAGATAGTACAATTATAAATAATTCCCTTCTATAAATGTGTACCTTATGGTCAAACCGTGCAATTGTGTAACGAGGAAATTCATTCTAGTTTTAACCTAATGTCTATTTTCTGCTCTGATGGAGTGCAAAACTGTGCTTATGCTTGGCACTTTAGCTTCTCTGTCAAGTCTAATGCATTTATTTAAAGCTTCCTGTGCCACAAAAAAAGCAGTGTTCAAGACGTTAGCCTAGAAATGCATGTCCTAAAATGAGGAATTGCTTGTGAAAATCTTTTTGCCTGCTTATAAAAGGAACTGAAAGCTTCGATGTCTGCAAGTACCACAGAGGTCATTTTTCTAGCTGTGTGTAATACCAGTTCTTAGTATTTGTGAAAAAGTGCTGAAGAAGTCTTTCTCTCTCTCTTTTCATTCAAAACATCTGCATTGAATGGAAGCGAGCATACTGTCCTTTTCTCTGATCTTTTGATCTTTTCTTACACAGACAACAGACATGTGCTACAGGAGTACATTAGAAGGCAACCTACCAGTGACGATACAGACACCAGCATTCTAGCCTGCTTCTTGGTCTATCACTCAATTCCTAGCTTCAGGAAGATGGCCACAACAGACCTTGATGGTAAAAACACATCGCTTTTAGTCATAACTAATTGTTCATTCTTTGCACAGTGGATAAAAATATAACCTAAGAATGTTAGAGACTTCTGATTTCTTCACTGATCTACGTCAGTGTGTGCTTGTCTTGCTTTTATTCAATTTGCAGTGTTGATGCAACACCATAATTATTTTAGCACATTTCCAGAAGAAAACAGAGAGCAGGAAAACAACAATACAAAGTGTCTCTGAATGGATCTGATAACCCTCTATCATGTCTCTGACTCATATCTGTTTGTTTTCTCTTCTTCAGGGTGCTCCTCTTTCCCTGAGCTGCTGTTGAAGTTCAGTCAGTTGGGCGTTCCTGTTCGAGGCCTTCTGCATCTCAGTCCTTTGCTCTTACAGGATGGTGGCTTTGCTATTTCGCACCACTTTCCGTCATACCCCCAGAAGTCATGAAACTAATATGCTCCTTTACTTTAATGTCTTCTTAAGGAGACTCAACACACAACTAACACAAAATCCTTTCTGGGATATTGAAGAGTTGGCCCAGGTTTCATGGTGAGGCCTGGTTCAGGCTCAAGGATGACCACTGCTGCATTGCAGTTATTGTAAATAATTTGTATCCATGTTTGTGCCTGTGATAATAATGTCAATAAATGATTTGAGATGAGGATTTTCACAGTTTGTCTGTTTAAAAATATGTAATTTTATTATGCAATGTTTCTTTTTTTGTATTTGTATTTGCCATGGCTGGCTAAACAAGTGTTATTCCAGAGCAAATGAACAAGAGCATTCCTGTGCAAATCAAAAACATTTCCCAGGCTGGAAGCACATTGCCAAACACACCCACTCACATTCCACACTATTTGCATAGCTACATTTCTCAGTTTAAAATAGTGCTCGCTTCACTGTGCTTTGAATACTGATATCTGGCTGTTGTGTCTACAGTCTCACTATGGGATGAAGTGAAAGGTCTTGCTACATTTCATTGTATGTGAACAGAACTTTAGGAGTGCTTTTCATTTCATTTCTTTAATAACATGGAAGGCTTGGGTCTTTGCAATGTCAGCACACAACTGATAAAAGCATAGAAACTGTCAGAGCAGCGCTTCCTGTATAACAGCAAGTGGTGTAGCAACACTAGGAGAATGACTGGGCATTTATCTCATGGGTCTCTTTTAGAAACTATCGTTGTATCTTAAAACCAACCCGTGTCACCTTGCCATGATTAGTTTCTACACACACTGCACTGTGAGAACTAATTAGTGTCTGCTGTTGTGCCTGAGTTACTCAAATTGTGCAAAAGCTACAGTAATGTGCTGTACAATTCCAGCAGCTTGCCATGCTGCAAGAGCCGTGTAACCACTGGCATGCTGTAGTTCAAAAGCATGTCCTGCAGCATGCTCTTTTTAGCTTTCAACACAACTTTGTTGCATGTTTATATTCCTAAATGTCTGGGGTTTTTGTTTTTAAGCTCAAAACAGTTCTAGATTTCCAAAAAGATAATCTTACAGCCTATCATTATCTGAAACAAATTCTATGATATTTCTGATGCAGCTTCAGCTCGGTTTCCTGATGTGGCAAAAAAAAAAAAAAAGAAAGAAAGAAAAGAACACGACTATAAATGTGCTCTCAAATTTCTGACAAAAACTCATGTTTGTCTAACCTCATGCCCATTTCAGTTTAGCTAGACAGTAAAGGGCTTTCAACTGCTGCTCTACTTAATGTAATTATCAGTCTAGTAAAGAAGGAAATTAGTGTGAGGCAGCCAAAGGATGTCTGGAATGTGAATAAGAATAGGATGTAAAAGGATCAGTAACCTTGGAAATGTGAACCTTCTCACACTTTGTGTTATTTTTGCCTTGCTTTGGTTTCACATACTTTGACAAGTAGGTATTTATTTCAGATAAAGGAAGTCATGGCGCATTGTAACTGACTGAATGAGTTCGTGGTTATGTTCAGTTGATGTGAATATGGTTTTCACGCCCTCCTTTCTTCTGCGTGTGAGAACAGGCTTTTTTGAAGGCAAACTCCTACACACACCCCAAGTTTTTTTTCTTCTTCTCACACCTCATCATCCTAAACGTCCCATGGAAAAAAAACTGACTTAATATTCAGCCGAGCTGCATTTTCAGCTTTTTCCTCCCTCCCAGTTGCCAAAACCAGAACCGCCCCAAACAGTGTGCAGCTGCATGTGTTTCCTCTAAACACTCATTTGGCTACATGGGCAAACGCGAGCCTGCATTAAGACTCCGTTTTGGCCCTTTTCCTAGCAACAAGCGGTCTTTTCATCTAACTCTAGTCATTATTTGTTTGTTTATTTTTTGTTTTTCCTTTGAGTAGCAGTAGTAATAGTGATAGGGCGTGTTGTATAGAGAGTTCTCGAGGCGTTAACCGCTTTTTTTCTGGGCTAAACTCCATTCACACAAGCAGGAAGATTTGAATCTGCGGCGAGTCTGACGCTCTGGAGAAGTGGGCGTGGCGTCGCGCCGGACAGACTCAACGCAGGCTACACTCCATGAATGAGTCAAGTCCACGACGAGCCGAAGGGGGAAAAGAAACAAATTCAAACTTAAAGAAAGAGACAAACGCTGTTAGAGCCATTTATTTATTTATTTATTTATTTATTTATTTATTTATTTATTTATTTATTTATGGCGCAGAAACAGTTTTGTGCAAAAGCTCATACTCTATATTAAGTTAGTTATTCTAACCGAACAGTCCGAAGGCTCAGTACTCACTCTACTAGAATAAAGGGTAAGTTACCAAGTATTTGTACACTAAACTCATACAGTCCTGTTTATGGGCGGTGGGAAAAAAAAGCATACACGTGATGCATTTTTTTTAAATTATAATTTTCAGCATTTTTAAAAAAAAATCTTTCTCTCTTTTTAAAGAAAAATTAGACTATATAACTTACATCTTCCAGGTTTTGCACATGTGCCAAAGTTGTCAGCCTCTAAGCAAGTTTACTGAACTGAACACTGTGCAAAGACACTCACCTAATAATTATCCTTAGCATTACACTGCGCAGTTCATAACATAATTGTTGTACAATTGAATATATATAATATACCTATATGATAATGAACAGAATTGCCGAGTTAGGTGACTTTTTATTCTCACTGGGCGATGACAAGAGGAACTGTGCGGTGAAGCAGGAGCGCATCTAACTTCCTCTTCCTTCTATTTCAAAAAGATACAACTACAGAGGAAATGCAAATGATGTTGAACTATCCATGAAATCATACTCGCTGCAATAATAATTAGAATAATGGTGCTATTTTTTTTTTTTTAATTGATTCTGGTATTTATTTTATTATTGTTATTGATTGATTGATGATTATTTTTATTATAATTTTTTTTTGTTTCACCAAACGGTTTTATCGGTCAACTCACAGCGTCCTACACGTCTATAGTTAGAGTTCACGTTGATTTTTAAGTCATGCATGCGTGCAGTAAGCGGGGATCCGCTGCGTGGTTACTGTGTTGAGTCACGTAGTCTAATTTCTTTGCGTCACCAAGCCGACAGCTAGGGGGCGTGTCGGGGAGGGGCAGTGTCTGGTGGGTGTGTTTCGGAAGCACGCGCGCCTCTGTATCCGGGTAGAATAGAAGCGCCACACAATTCATGTAACGCAGGAAAAGAGCGGTTATAACGTCATCACAGCAGCGCCACGGCGAAGGGCCCCACGTTTAGTGATACCTCAGACTTTAACAGCCCGTGATTTGAGTCCATTGTCTTTTTAATCACTTGTCTGTCTTTTTTTTTTTTTTTTACTGAAATGTACTTTACCATTTGTTGTTCCTTTTAATGTACAATAGTGTCATGGGACTTCCTCTCATTTCCATTCATGTGGTTTGAGTGGAGTGGCGCGTGCTCTACATTCATGAATCTGTGAATTAGAGGGTAATTTCCAGAGCCACCTCAACCTACTAGATGAGAAATAAGCGTAAATGTCCCATATTGGTCATAGTGAAAGAAGGAACAGGCTTAACAGACAAGAACGTATAGCTTTATCCTATCTATCTATCTATCTATCTATCTATCTATCTATCTATCTATCTATCTATCTATCTATCTATCTATCTATCTATCTAGCTAGCTAGCTAGCTACCTGCCTATCTAGCTATCTATTTAGTGTATCAACACACAGAAGAATGAAACACAGAATGATTAGCCTATACAAAAGAACAAATGTGATCTTTTAAGACGTTTTCATGCTCTGTACTATGCTGACTGGAACTGCAACATATAATAAATAATATATCATAGACATACATAATATCTGTGTAAATAAGCACATACAGTATGGATAATTACCATGCTTTGAGTACTTGAAGATGGGCTGTCTGTCAGTCTGGCAAATCTCGTTTCCAGTAAATTCTCTCAGTGGCTTCCTCAGAAGAGGAAACAGTGACACAAAGTTACATGTGTGAAAGGGGTTTCTGTCTATTGTTATCTTTTGTATGGTTTTGAAATTACTAGGCTTCAGTGGAGCACTCTGGCCAGCTGGTATGTGCTGGTAGATAGATTTTTTCATCACCATATACAAGTTATTTCACAAAGGTAATAGAGTTAAAACATTTCTAACAGTTCTAAACATCAGTTTAGTCGGGTTGTAATTAGGGAAGCATGAAAATACAGACTGTTAGAATTACAGCCTGTGTCTGTACTTAGATTTTAACTATACATTTCAACAGGAATGTAATGTCATAATTTAACCAGGTACAGAGTACACGCTTGCCTCTTTGCTTCATTTTAAAATATGCAAGTAAAATACTTGAAGAAGTGATCGTATGTTTTATACGGAGAGTAGGGCTTAGGCTTATGTTTTGCTGACACCTGGTGGACATTTAGGGAACTGCAGGGACAGCATTTTTAGTATCAAATACCGCGGTTCTTTAATTGGGGTCTGGGATGACTATTAAGATTATATTTAACTGTTTTCAGCCATACTTTTAAATGAAACCTTAGTGAATAGACCAGATTACTTTAATTCAATCAGGGTTAGATTATGGCCAGGCATTCCAGTGTCTCCCTTTGATGAATTTGATGTTTTCATGATCTAAACTTATAAACAATATCAGCTTAACTCTAAAATCAGTTTTGATTGAACCAGAAAAAATAGATGTTTTAGCCATATTGTATATTAGAAAATGCAGTGTTACTGGGGAAAAAACAGCTGTGGCTCCAATAAAAAATATGATTCTTACCTGTGCTTATTTGACAAAAAACATATTAGATTAGATTAGATTCAACTTTATTGTCACTGCACATGTGGGTACAAGGCAACGAAATACAGTTAGCATCTAACCAGAAGTGCATTTCGCAGTGCAAATAATTAGCATATATAATAAGTATATAACAATAAACAATTTGCATATATAAACAATATACAAAAATATATAAATATCGATCCTGATATAAAAAGGGGGTCCCTGCATGCAGAATGTTTGCGAACCACAGGTTTAATGAAGAGCTTATTACTCTATTGTGAAAACTGGGTGCTTTGGGCCTAATTAAAATGATATCTGAAAGACTAAGTTGGTTTGTGGTTCACAGCCCTTTTGTTATTGCAGTCAATATACAACAAATAAAACTTTAATTAAATTTGATCTGGCATTTGCACACATTGGTGGTTCTATGCACACTGATGACAGTTGTTTACTAATTAATGACTTAATTAGTATGGTGAGATGTAAAACACGTCAGAGTTCAATATGAAGTAAAAGTGAAAAAAGTGTTGACTGTGTGCTTTTTTAATACATCTATGTACGTATGTGAAACCATTTCAGAGGATCTCTTTGCGCCATGTGGGTGTTAGAAATGCAAAGACTAATTGCCAATTGTACTGTGTACAAACTTTCTAATGACCTCATGATTAACTTCACTTACTTTTAGTTTGAGTAGTACATCCACTTGGTGTAGTGCAGTGCACTATTAACAACTGTGGTGTTTTATTCATGAACAAATCAGTGTTACTGAACAAAAGTGAAGTGCCACGCTGACTGCTTTGGCAGCTTTCTGACTGCATTAGAGTGCAGGAAAATATTAAATGAACACACCTCTTACTTTGAGACTTAATGAGAGTGGTAGACCTAAGCACACTGTAGTTCATGAACAAAGTTTTGTTAACTAATTGTCTGTACCGATTATCCGATCTGTCTGGGTCATGGGGAGCCTGTGCCTATCTCAGGCGTCATTGGGCCTCAAGGCAGGATACACCCTGGACTGAGTGCCAACCCATCGCAGGGCACACACACTACAGGCAATTTAGAGACTCCAGTCAACCTAGAAGCATGTCTTTGGACTGTGGGAGGAAACCCGCCAAGCACGGGGAGAACATGCAAACTCCACACACACACACACACACACACACACACACACACAGTGACTGGGAATGAGACTCAAACTCAGGACGCTGGAGGTGTGAGGCGAACGTGCTAACCACTAAGCCACTGTGCCACCTGTTAACTAATTGAACAAACTAAATTGAATGGATGAGGAAGAGTGCATTTGAAAAGTGTGTAGGCACGGCTATGTGTTGTTTATATCATAATCCACTACACACAAATGTGTTGTTTGAAGCATAAACCTCAATACATAAATGTGTAAAGATGATTAATGGCTATTTTTTAATTATTATAGATAGATAGATAGATAGATAGATAGATAGATAGATAGATAGATAGATAGATAGATAGATAGATAGATAGATAGATAGATAGATAGATGTCCAATTTTCTTTCTCTAATTTCATCCTCATATCAAGACCAGTCCATCTAAACTAACCTGCACTGACTGAAATGTCTTTCTATGTTTACAGCATTTGGCAGATGCCTTTATCCAGAGCAACTTACAGTTTATCTCTTTTTATACAACTGAGCAACTGAGGGTTAAGGGTCTTGCCCAAGGACCCAGCAGTGGCAGCTTTGTGGACCTGGGATTCAAACTCTAATTCTTCCAAACAGTAGTCCAGCAGTCCTGGACATAAATCATAATACTAAAACTTGTCTCTGGAAAACTCACCGTTTTTAAATTAACGTACTGAATGAATGAAACTATGACTTTGACTCATAATATCTAAAAAGATACTCACTGGCGCCACCTAGGTGGTGGCACCTAGTGGTCACCTAGTGGTGTCAATTTGCGGAAAGGTTTACGGAACGAATCTTTTTGGTAAACACTTGTATGTTGTATTAAAATTACCACTGCTAATTAATGCCAGGGCAATGTACTAAAACCGCTGGAAATATAGTGTAGAGCATTGGACACTGTATTTTTATTTATAACTGTATTTAAAGAGGTTTGCTGGCTGCGGCAGGGGCTGAGCCACCAGATGGTGCTGCGGTCTAAATTTTGATGAAGGTCTGCTCCAACGAGCAAAAGTTGCTCTATATTGTGGACCCAAATTAGAGGCAAACCAGTTTATATCTGTCATTTTGGATTTTAAATGGTCCTGTTCTTGGTGAAATTTCATTACTGGGGTTAAAAAGACGTATAGTGTAGGTGTTTTTGATGTTTTAATGATTGTTTTATTCTTATTTTTGCTGTGGCAGCATATATACTGGTTTGTTTTAAGATTAAAGTTTTAGAAGCCTAGGTTGCTGAACTGTGGTTTAGCTGAGTGGTGTTGGCATACACCGACCAGACATAACATTATGACCACCTGTCATAATGCTTTTGCTGCCAGAACAGCCCTGACCCGTCAAGGTTTGGACTCCACTAGATCCTTGAAGGTGTGCTTTGGCATCTGGCACCTAGATGTTAGCAGCAAGTCCTTTAAAACTTGTTTGTCCAGAACATCCCTCAGATGCTCGATTGGATTGAGATCTGGGGAATTTGGAGTCAACACCTCAAACTTCTTGTGCTCATCAAATCATTCCTGAACCATTTTTGCCTTGTGGCACTTCACATTATCCTGCTGAAAGAGGCCACAGCCATCAGGGAATATCGTTTCCAGGAAAGGGTGTACATGGTCTGCAACAGTGCTTAGGTAGGTGGCAAAGTAACATCCACATGGATGGCAGGACCCAAGGTTTCCCAGCAGAACAACAGCTTGCCTTCTTCCCATAGTTCATGCATGCATCAGTGAGCCTTGGCCGTCCATGACCCTGTCACCAGTTCACCACTGTTCCTTCCTTGGACCACTTTTGATAGATACTGACCACTGCAGACCGGGAACACCCCACAAGAGCTGGAGATTTGGAGATGCTCTGATCCAGTTGTCTAGCCATCACAATTTGGCCCTTGTCAAACTTGCTCCTTACGCTTGCCCATTTTTCCTGCTTCTAACACATCAACTTTGAGGACAAAATGTTCACTTGCTGTCTAATATATCCCACCCACTAACAGGTGCCATGATGAGCAAACAATCAGTGTTATTCACTTCACCTCTCACTGCTCAGAATGCTATGCCTGATCGGTGTATAAGTTATTAGGTTGTGGATGTTGCCTCAGAAATTACTAATTTCCAAGTTGAAGATTAGTTCTTACAAGTCATGAAGTAAACAACGAAAGTAAAAAAGTCTCACTACTAATTAAGATCATTTTTTCCTTTTGTACCTGCGCTCTGTTGTGGGCATGAGAGATGACAAATTTGTTAACACCTGTAATGAGATGAAGTGGAATATTGTTTTTCAGAGAAATGATAATACAGTAAGTTAGCTTCATACTGCAGGAAATTGCGTGTGACTTCCAGCATGTTTGTGTTGTTCATGTGTAAATGTAGACACTGTTATCTAGTGGGTTAAAGTTAGATGTTATTGCGGTGTCTGTATAATTGTCTCCACAAGGTGGCATCATAAACGATACAAACCGAGGCTGAATATGGCTTTATAGATGTAGCATTTGTGATTTTAATCATTTATATACAATTAAAATGGCTCATGATATATCGAAGCATAATGAAATATATTAATGATAAGAAGAAAGGTAAATTTGTTAGTGGAATACGTAAAATAAGCAACTTTGACACTTTATAAGATCAAATCCAAGTCTTTAGACTACAGCAGAGAATTCCTGACTGCAGATTTACCAGATCACTACAAATATTGTGATACGCTAATATAGTGATTATACATGTATATGTATGTCATATTAAAGCAGGTTTTAATGCAGGTTTCTCAAAACATGCTAACATCTATTGCATGACCAGCAGGGAGAATGGATAAAAAATTTGGCTTTGCCTCTTTTGAGATTAAATATATCATTAATCTACTCTCACTATCCACTTTTTTTATTACGAACACCTGCTTACACATGCAGTTATCTAACCAGCCAATCATGTGGCAGCAGCACCATGCAAAACAATCATGCAGATACAGGTCAGCTTCATTTAATGTTCAAATCAAACATCAGAATGAAGAAAAAGTGTGATCTCTTTGACTTTAACCATGGAATGGTTGTTGGTGCCTGATGGGCTGGTTTACTTATCTTAGAAACTGATGATCTCCTGTGATTTTCATATTCCAGACAGTCTTTAGAGTTTACAGAGAAAAAAATACAGTGAGCACTGGTTTAGCGGGTGGAAATACCTTGATAAGAGAGGTTAGCGGAAAATTGCCAAATTGGTTTGAGCTGGAAGGATATAGTAACTCAAATAATCACTCTATGCATCCGTGGTGAGCAGAAAAGCATTTCAGCAGGCACAAAACATCAAACCTTGAAGTTGTTGGATTGCAACAATCCAACAAGAAGGCCACATCAGGTTCCACTCGTCAATGACGAACATGAATCTGAGGGCACAGACTCACCGGAACTGAACAAATGAAGACTGGAAACTGGGTGATTATTTTCCGCCCAAGTTGTTTAGTTCTTTAGTTGTCCAGTTTGTGTGAGTCTGATGTGGTTTTCTGCTGCTGTAGTCCAAAAACCTCAAGGTTTGATGTATTGTGTGTTTTGAGATGCTTTTCTGCTCAAGTTTGCAAAGATTGATTATTTGATTTACTATAGACTTTGTATAATCTCAGACCCAGTCTGCTCATTCTACTCTGATTTCTCTCACAGGACCTTTTTCTTAAAACCATTCTGTGTAAACTCTGCAGACTGTTGTGTGTGAAAATCCCCAGAGATCAGCAGACTATTGAGGAATACACAAGACTCAGAGATCACACGTTTTCCTCATTCTTTTGTTTGATGTTAACATTAACTGTAGCTCTTGACCTGTATCTGCATTGCGCCTGCTGCCACATGATTGGCTGATTAGATATTTGCATTAATGTGCTGGTGTACAGACATTCCTAATAAAGTGGACAGAAAGTGGATTTTTTTTTGCTGTGCAACCACGACAAATAAAAAAGCTATTGACTGAAGAAACCTGTAAAAAGATGAGTTAATGTGGCTTTCTTAAGCACCGGGATCTAATTCTGAATGTACGTCATTACAACAGTGCTGCGTATTTACCGTGTCCAATAATTCTATTGTCTCTCATGCAGACACAAAAGCCATCTCTGAAGCTGCTTGGTCATTCTAACTGAATAGCCTGCGGCAAATTTACTCATCGATGTGCCAAATGAGGATGACACTTCCCTGTGACCTCTATGTGAGAAAAGTATTAGTCATTGTAGTGGCATTTAATGAATATTGATAGTCTTTGGAGGTGCTCTCTGTAGCAGAGAGAGACTTTGTGTGTTTAGTGCTGAGTGGAATTCATGATGAGCCCCTCTAGGGTTTCCCCCTCCCCAGAGGATGCATGTAATGGGAGAATATTGATCAGTGTTTTTGTGTGTGTTGTTCCTCCAAGGAGACCGATCCACTGAGAAAACACCTGCACTTGTTTCTCACAGGCTTTAGTAGAAGAAGGAGGAGTAAGATACCCTGCTGTGTGTGTTTGTGTGTGCGTGTGTGGACTCTCACACTTGCCTGAAATGTGAACTCGCTGTCTTGAGAATAGTTAGTAACGTACGTTTTTGATGTACTCGCGTCATATGGCCGTTATTGTTAAATGGAATTTTCCCTGCAGAAAAATGATTCCATCCACCACGTGGGTGGTTCCACCCACCAAAACTACCACAAGTCACTGGTGGACATATAGAACCATTACTTAATGGTGCCAATGATCTCTTCTTTTTTTTTTTTTTTTTTTTTACATACGGCCACTGCTATTGGAGTGTATATATATATATATATATATATATATATATATTACTTCAAGCTAAAGTGTCCTTAAAGCCCCAAATGTGTGGAGAATTTGAAAACTCCTGCGAATGATGGATCTGAGGAATGATGGATCTCCAAAAAATATATACATATATATTCAATATATATATGAAATATATTCACATTACATGACGATGAAATTAGACCTGTGTTGTTCATGCAGGGGCACAATGACTGGATTAATGATGTTATTCAGGTAGTATTGGCTTGTCACTGTACCATTCACAAGATGTAGGGCAGTTCTGTATTGAGTAGAGACACCTGCCCAGACTGTAAAACCACCACAACAGTGGCTGATGCATAGCGCTCTCCTTGACGTCTCCAACATCGTTGGCGGCCATCATTTCTGCTCAATGTGAATCGACTTTCATCAGAGAACAGCACTGAGGCCCACTGGTCCCTCGTCCAGTGTAAATACTCCCTGGCCCGACGGCTGTGCCTGGTGCTGTGGTCAGGTACCTTTGCAGACCCCTGCGTCTAGCACGCAGACCACGCTGATGTAAATGGTTTTGAATGGTCTGACGTGACACTTGGGTGCCTCTCACCTCCCTTAAATGTGCCTGGAGTTGAGTGGCATTCATCAATCGGTTCTGCAGGGCACTGTTCACAATGAAGTGGTCATCAACGTGGGATGTGGCCAAAGGACGTCCACTTCTATGCCTTTCTGTGACTCTTCCAGTCTCTCTGTATCTCTGTTGCAACCTGCTGATGACACTCTGTGACACTCTAAGCTCAGTGGCCACTTCCCTCTGAGAACATCCTGTTTGAAGCCTAACAATGGCGAGGTACTGTTGCTCAATTGTTAGGTGTCGTCTTGGTCTCATGATGTCAAAATGTGAACAGCATGATGAAGAGGACTGTTTAAATACCAATTCTAATTGAACCAGAACATTTATTGGTCAATTCATGGATCAAACACCAGTTGTGAATTTTGCCGTTAAGCACCTTGTTAGAGAACAGCAAGTTATGCAAAAAGTCTAAAATCAATCTATCTATCTATCTATCTATCTATCTATCTATCTATCTATCTATCTATCTATCTATCTATCTACCTACCTACCGACCTACCTACCTACCTACCTACCTACCTACCTAAAAAAGTCATGGTCCACCATTTTAGTTTCCTCATTTATCCTCTACCACAGCCGTAATCTGCACTCACGCTGCATTTTCCCTCACATTCAAATTCATACACACCTTCTTAATAATGCTGCTACAAAAATTGCTGCTATCTGTATCTAACAGTTGTATCTATCTAACTTACACTCTGTAGAACAGCACTACTGTATTACAGTGTAGTGTGAACTGTGTGTTCACACTTAGTCTGTAGTTCCTTGTTGTCGTATGTAGCTTTATATCTTTATGTAGCACTAAGGTTCTGGAGAGACGTTGGTTCATTTCACTATGTATTGGTTGAAATGACAATAAAAACCTTGACTTGACTAATACACTTGTGCATGTAGTGAGGCAGTAGGCTGTAGAGTTTGCCTGTACTTCTCTTCTGTGCGGACGTGCGAGTAGAAGATGGGGAAGTGCACGGTCATCTCATGCTAAAGATAATGTAAATCCATCCATCCATCTGACTTTTTTTTTTTTTTTTTTTGAGTATTTTTTTCGTTCTACTCAATACAGGAAGTTCACTGTGAACGCCTTAGGCTGTGTCATTGGAGTTTTATCAACATGGCCTTTACTGTGAGCTATCTCGCTCACTCTCTTCTCTTTTTTTCTCCCTCTCTCTCCCCCTCTGTGTGTGTGTGGTGAGTGATAAGACTGATTATCTGTCACTGATGAAATTTCAGATGAAACAGTTTCAGCATCTGATATTAGACCATTTTACAAAGGAACACTAAAGCCATTAGCAAGCAGATTTTATTTAAAGAGTAACTCATCTATATAGTATTTATAGTTTCTTTTATTATATTATTGTATAGTTACATTCTGTTATTTCTAGTTATTTGTCTTTATTATAAATGCAAGTATTATGTGGATCTTTGATTTACTGATTCTCAGATCTTGTACTAAAGTGGTTTAGCTGTATCCTGTCCTAAATCTGCAACACAGTAGAAATTATTGGGTTCTTTATTACGCATGAGTAAATCTTAATTGACAGTCAGACTGAAGCAGACTTATATATTAATCCTCTTTTCATTATTCTGTCAGTTAAACTGAATGTAGGTCAGAATTAATCCCTAATGACACAACCCTGTATTGGATTGGAATCCCAGGGTGTGTTAACATCTCGTGCAGTCGGGAAAGGCTCCAGATCCACCGTGACCCTGAACAGCAGTTACTGAAATGAGTGAGTGTGTGAGTGACCGAGTAAGAGTGTGTGTGTGTGTGTGTGTGTGTGTGTGTAAGTAAGAGTGTGTGTGTGAGTGAGTGAGTAAGAGTGTGTGAGAGAGTGTATGAGAGTGTGAGTATGAGAGTGTGTGAGTGAGAGTAAGAGAGACAATGTATAAGTGAGTGTTTCTGTGTGAGTGTGTGTTACTGTAAGTTTTACTGTAGTCCACTCTTGTATGCTGTCCAGAATTGCCAAGACACATTTTCCAAAACTAAAGAAACAAGTAGACATGAATGCAAACTCTCACCAGACGAAAAAGTAATGCAAAGTAATTACATTTAAAACAAAACACAAGTTCCACATGTTTCTTGAATTATAAAGGTCATGTGAAAAATACTGTGGTCATACAGTCATGGGAATTGACGTCACCTTGAGCAATTATCAGAACTTCCGTTTAAGGACACACAGCAACAGCAGTACTGCAGCTTCTATCAAAATAACATGAGCACATGAATACCATGCGGTGTCAGTAAAATGAGTCTCAGGTCACGAATACAATGCCTTTAAACATGTTTGTAATTTTCTGTGCAAGGCAGAGCTTAAGGACCAGGAGTCGAGAGACAGCAGGCACTTCACACATCTGAACCGATACTTCAGATGTATAGGGAGAGATATTATACCATTTTGATAACATATTGTACTGCAGAATGTGATATCTCATGTAATTCTACTGCTTTATACTTCAGGTTTCTCACAAAAGGGATTCAGGTTTAGGCTCCCTTGCTGTAAAAATGTGAAACAAGTCTGACTAATTCCGGAGCACTCGGTTTAGGACCAGCAGCGGTGAACTGACTGTAACAGAGATGTGACTAACAGACTGAAAGAGACTCCCTGACATTCTCACAGTAATAATCAGACATACTGACGCTGGTTTTGAAATTAACTTCACTTTCAGGCATATCAGATCCATCCTGCCGTACTGTATATGACCCAAGACCCAATTCAGCGAAGACTGTATGTGAGCGGGTTGAATAATAAGTTTCACAAAACCACAGGATTAGAAAGTCTTTAAAGGTATTAGTAATGGCCTTTTTGGAAATAATTTCTTACTGCTACAGAAAAACTCGGAAGATATGTAGATCTCGATAAGACAATAGACTAGCAAAAGTGCGCAACGTAACACCAGAGAAAACCGGTTTTTCTGCAAGAAAACAAGAATTTCTGTCCTGAATGCTTGATTGTGTTTGGATGCACAGACTGTCTGTCATTTGATAGACAGTTTACAGGCCCCCATAGATCCTGTGGGCGGAGCTTCGTGAACATGGATAGAAATCATTCAAATGTTGAACGCACCCCAAGACCTAATCTTGCTTAATGCACCTTTAATAACACAAAATCATCACTGAATTAACAAAGCGGTTAGATGAAAGTGTATTTTGGGAAATCAATCACAAAGCTGATATCAAACTGTATAAATCTACATAACATTTAAAGTCCAAAAACAACAACAACCAGGTGTCATAGTGGAGGTGAATGTTTCTAGAATTGACTCAATGACTCAAATCCCACACTATAAAGTCATATTAAGTAAAAGTCAGATTAGAAGTGTGATCAGTTCTCTCTACTGCAAACAGACAGGATACAGAAAGTGCTGATATGTTCCCAAAAATGTCAACTAGCTCATGTTATCTGCATTGTCTTCGAAAAGCAAGCTGTGTTTAAATCACGGATCAGATCTTTGTCATTATTTGCTCTTCAGCAATAAAAGTGTAAACTGGAAACTTGCACATTAACAGTACTATTTGATGAATAAATGCCTTAGTTATAATAAGTTGTAATATTTACTGACCTAAAACAAAAGGAATCTTTTTTTTCCCCCCTTGTTGGATGATGCCTTCACACTTACCACTACTGGCCACTTTAATAGGAACACCCTTGCTCATTCATACAATTGTTCAATCAGTCCAGCATGCGGCAGCAGCTCAACTGGAGAGCAGAAGATTGTAAAAACGTTGTCTGCTCTTTTTCTAAGTCACAAAACTGTTTTGTAGTGGAACCTTATGTTGTCTTCTGCTTTTGTTAGCCCATTTACCACAATGTTTGGGCTATTCTGAGTGAAAAGAGTGGAATTACCATAGCTTTACTGTCAGCCTGACCATTTTCTTTTGATCTTTCTTGTCAACAAGGCATTTCCATCCAACTTTCGCTCACTGGTTGTCTTTGTATTACGCGCCGTTCTAGACAAAACTCTAGAGACTGGTGTGAACGAAATGCTAAATCCAAATCCCAAATGCCACAACCAAAGTCATTCAACCAAGATCATGATTTTTCCCTCATTATGATGTTTGATGTGAATATTTACCAAAGCTCTTGAGCTACACCTGAATGATTTTATGCATTGCGCTGCTGCCACATGATTGACCGAAAAGATCCTGCATGACTGAGCAAGTGTCTTCCTATTAAAGCAGCCCGTGCGGGGTTTTTATATTCAAATTTTTAATTACATTTTTATTCACCTCAGTTGACACATGGTATGTCATATGATGTAACGTATTCGTAGTGTTCGTAAAACTGAAAGTTAAACTAGGATCGCTGCTGCAGAGTATTCTCAAGGGTATAAGAGCGAAAGAGAGGGCAGAAACTGCACCATGAGTCATTCGGTTCAGCAGGTTTGCCTTTGCAGCTTTAAAATGCCAGTCGTGTTTGAAAGTATGACTTTATTCGCTGTGTTTCTCTCCTGTTAGTTTTGCCTTCCTAGTAACACATTTCTTGGATATTATTTGCATAAAAAACAGGCCCATAGTCATAAACGAACCCGTAGTTAATTCAGTTGAATTTTATTTGTATTGCACTTTTAACAACGGACATTGTCACAAAGCAGCTTTACAGGAATATAAAAATTCAAAATAAAAGTTATACATTTTTTGAAAAAAAATTATGTTTATCCCTAAAGAGCAAGCCAGAGGCAACACTGGCAAGGAAAGTCTCTGAGACGACATGAGGAAGAAGTGAAAACAGATTGTAATAATGTTATGTTGTAATAATCTTAGGTTTTATGCATTCGGTGTGTACATGGTGTGTAAAATTGTAACAATAGACAGTCAAAGCTAGCTAGTTGGATAGCTAGTGAGAAAGTCTCTGGCAAATCTACTCACTAACTCTCTGGTTTGTACTTTTAGAAGGATAGTACAATCTTTTGGACTCACTCACTCTGCAATTTATTAGGAACACAATACTAATACTGGGTAGTGTCTCTTTTTGCCTCAATTCTTCATAGCATGGATTCCACAAGATATTCCTTTGAGATTCTGGTCCATGTTGACATGATTTCTGAGATGCTTTTCTGCTCACCACAACTGTACAGAGTGGTTTACTGAGTTACTGTAACCCTTTCCGTCAGCTTGAACAAGTCTGGCCATTGTCCATTGATCTCTCATCAACAAGATGTTTCTATCTGCAAAACTGCTTGTTTTTTTCTTCATTGCACCATTCTGACAGTGTTGTGCGAGAAAATCACAGGAGATCAGTAGATACAGAAAAATCAAACCAGCCCATCTGGCTCCAGTAATCATCCCCATGGTCAAAATCACAGATCAGATTTTTCCTCATTCTGATGGTTGGTATCTCACGATTGGCCGATTAGAGAATTGCGCAAATGAGTAGGTGTACAGATGTTCCTAATAAAGTGCTTGGTGAGTGTATCTTGAAGATGTTCTTCCTTTCATTTTTGGAAAAATCTCTACCCTAAAATAGTAGAGATTTACAAAAGGAACACAGATTTGACTCACCAAAGAAAAAGAGCGTATATGCTTGTGCCATGGTTGTGTAGGAGGATCTTCTTTTTCCCATGCTTCCACAAACTCCAACTTGAAAAGCTATGCTACGTCATATCCGATGCCTGTGCCTTTTTATGACCTTTCTTCTAAAACAAACAAGCCTTTTTTTCTGTCCTCCAATATTCTAGGAAGCCCAAGATAGGTTCCCAGTTCTCTGGGATGTTGTGTAGGAAGTGTTAAAAGAATTTAACTCAGTCGTTCTCTTTTACAAACACAGTCACATGCCCACACACATCTTGGCCAGGGGTTAGTTTGTGTTCCTTTGGTGTTAGAGGTCCGCACAGGCCTCCCCTGCACTGTTGTGGGAACTTGGCCAGTCATCTCTGGAGTTATGAGAGGCATGTGGGGGAGAGGAAGCCGTGGTTTGGTGTGTCAGCGCCTTGTGTGCGTTCCATTCTGTTAACCTTCCACTCTAGCTTTTTTGACTCATCTGGATCCCTTTGGTCCTTTGAGATGGGTGTGTGTGAATGTGGGGGAGGAAACGAGCTGTTTCTTCTTTGGGAGGTTTGTTCAGTACAGTCTTTATGGCTTCTAGGAGAATGAAGAACAGAATGGTAAGTCAGTACATGATCAATACTTTTTGAATGATCAGTGGAGTGATGAATGAGTCAGTGTGAGGCTTTTGCTGCTGAAAGTATTTTGGAACCTTGTAGTTTGCAGTAGGAGGGCCAAAACAATGCCATATTGCATTGTACGAAAGAGTATGAACCGTATCAGCAGAGCAGTGATATATGCACAGATTACAGGAATTTTGGCACACGATTTCACTATTTCATCATATTTTTTTGCAGCTGTAGGGCATCAATTTATGCCTAGACAATCTGTAATGAGTTGTCTTTTAAGTTAGACTTTTAATAAGTTGCCTATTTAAAAAATATTCTGCACTCAGAGGCATGATGGCACAGTCGTTAGTGTTGCTGAGTCATGGCTCCAGGATCTCTGAGCTTACTCGAGTTTACTGTCTATGCAGAGGTTTGCAAGTTCTTTACATGTCTGGGTTTCTTTCCACTTCCCAAAAAACATGCAGATGGGAACAGTAAAGGGCTACAGTAAATTGCCAATCTGTGAATATCTGTGCTTGATGGTGCCCTGTGATGGACACCCAGTGCCTACCCAGTGCTCCCGGGATAGGCTCTATTACGATCGGTTGCAATGACATGCAGTTATTTAGACAGTCAAAATCCTGCTTCTTTAGATTATTTGTATGCAATCTTTTAATGCAGAGTTTCCACTTTACTTACATGACTAATATTAACTAGGATGTAATAGCAAACAAATGCGTTTTTTTACTGATCGAAAATAAGGAAAATCCCAAAGCATTAATTTTTTTCACAAAAGTTATTGTGTTATTGCTTTTTGCTGAGTGTGTGATGTAAAAGGAAGCCCATCTGACCTCTTGGTTTTCCCAGTGAAGCTCTTGATCTGTCCTCTACTCATTGTGGGAAAAAACGGAGGTCCCGCCTCCAGGCTATCTTTAGTTCAGGATACTAGCTGTATGGGGAGGGCTGTGTGATCTCATGTAAACTCAACATGGCCTCATGATTGCAAATCCATTAGGATTCAGGATGAAGATTAAATATTAGGAGTTGGGTTAACTGCTGGGTGATTCATTTGAACATGAAAGCCAACTAAATCTGTCTCACTCATTTGAATTCTTGTTTATTTTTACGTGAGATTTTGGGGTTTGGTGAACTATGTGCAGTGGCAGACTGGCTATTTCCTTTCAAAGTCACAGTTTCAAATCTGTTTTAGCTGGTTTCATCTATTCCGCTTTGTACAGTCGTCAAACAAACGAAGGGCAACAAAACAGACATTCTAGAGGATCTGAGTAATTATTGTACTCTACACAAATTCTTGTGTATATTTCAGTGACTCGTTGATGTCACTAAGAACAAATACCCCCTTCATGGAGGCAAATACCCCACACTGGTACCGTTTACTGTAAACGAGGAAGGTTTGAGACATTTGTGCAAAACCGCTCGCCCGGGAGCTCACGGTGCACTGAGCAGAGCTGCGTGGGGCTGTGTGTGGGCAGCCATGACACAGATGACTCAGCACCTAGCAGCAAAAAACTCCCTTAATAACTCCTTTAAACTGAGCTAGAATTTAGACTGAAGAATTCTTTAGCTACTTATTTGTTACAAAGGCAACACTCACAGCTATAATAGGGTTAGTTCAGAGTAGAGAATAAATTTTGATCTATTACTATGACACACAGGAGTTAGTGCCAAAAGGTAAGACATTATACATACTTCTACACACAGTACAGTGTCAATTAGAGCAGATCCATGCCAGAAGTATTCTTGATCTGAAAATATTTATTCAAATTTTTTTAGTCATGCTGTACCAGCCTCTTTAGAAATTGACTCGTTTGCTGAAGTGTACATTTTATTCGGGCACCACGTCATTTTCTGAGTATATCTTGACCACCGCGTAGGCGACACGTCATTTATGGAAACCGTGACTGACCACTAAATATTGCTTTTCGTATCTCGCTTTTATATTATGCCTTTTTATATATATTTTTTGAGTATTTAACATTAATCAAAACACTAATTGTTTCCAGCAATTTGGTTTATTATTATTATGATTATTATTATTATTATGATTATGATTATTATTATTATTTTCAGGTTTTGTTTGAATCTAGATCAATTATTAAGTTCGGATTTGCAGAAATGGACAATTCTACAATTCTGTTATAGTTTAAAATAATTGAATATGTAAATACTTTTAACTTCTGTGCAGATTTTTTTTAGTTTTATATGTATCTATATTTTTATGAGGATATGTCATGAATGTAAGGTAAGAAAAAAATATTCTTAGTTTTTATCTAATTTATTTCAATAACACTAGTTTAGTAAATACAATCATCGATAAATTCTATGTCATATAAATGATAATCTAGTGTGGCAAACAAGCTAATAAGCCACGCAGAGTAATTTCACGGAAACAAAAATTTACTCCCTGATTTGATTGTGAGCTGAAATTTCTGGTAAATATGAAATAAGGCAGCGATTTTGAAATGTCACGTTAATGTCACAGGTAAAAGATCAGTCTCAGTATCAGATCTGGTGTAACATGACTAAGAAATTGACTGTTTGATCATCTAAGTCAAGTTTCAGTCTTATTTATGGTCATAGTGAACTAAACAAATTCTTGTTTGTGAAGGTGATAAGTCATTTCTGACAGTTTCTTTGTAATGTTGGTAAGAATCAGCAAATTTTCTCGAAGAACTCACCAGGTTCAAACAAGGTTGCTGACGCATAAGTCAGATGCACTGTGTGGGTGTGGGTGGTCAAGGCCCAAAACGGGGGTTGTGCTTTGAGTCAGCTCAACTGCAAGCTGCAAATGCTAAAAACAAAAGCTTATTATTTTCAAGTGTTAGAAGTGATGATCAATATGTGGAATTACAGAAACATTCTGGTAAAATTAGTAATCTGTGTTGTCTGTAATACCTCTGACACACTGGTATTGATGGTACCTGATGGCTGGTGGTCGGGAGGTGAAAGGAAAAGTGTTGTTCAGTGCTTTCTTGATCGGTCTAGGTGCTTTTTTATTCGGTACACGTGCTAACTTGTGTGTCTTAGAGGTTGTGTGTATTCCTTTCCATTTTGAGAAATTATACTAATATCTTAGAATTAGAAAGGTTTTTTCTTTCTTTTCTTTTTTTTTTCTTTTTACATTAAAAACATTTATACTTGTGATCTGGTCTGCATATAAATGTTTCTCTTCACTGAACAGAATAATTACAGGTTGCTATTTTTGTAACTGCTACATGATTTAGCCAAAATATTTATTTTAAGCCACTTGTTTTATTTTGTTTTCCCATTCAAGCCATGCTCAGCAAATTTTTTTATCTGTCTAATAGAAAACTAATTGACTTCTATTGGCAAACTTTATGTAAAGGAATTTTGAACTAATAATTAGTCTAATGCTAGTTGTTTTGTATATTATTTTTCCAGTAATTTGTGACTAGAGATCAAACCACCCGTGGATCTGTTTGCTTTTACTTAAATAAGTGATCTTTTAGTTAAGAATGACTGGAGTATTTCTGTTTCAGATATGTATCCCCTTTGATTTCTGCGGTGATGCTTTGTTGTGCTTTGTCACGTATAAAAGCAGTTACTAACAATCTGTTTCTGGCACTGAAAAACCTGATGCTTTATATTTGACCACATCTGACTAAACTCAAGAGGTTTGTAAGAGAATATGAAACTCCTACATTATTGTGCCACATTTTAAAGCGCAAACATATTACATTGTTCCGGTTGTTTTTCTGGTTTTTTTGTTTTTACTAAAGTTAATTCATTTTCAATTTTAGCTTCTGATTATTTTGATTATATGCAATGTATTTTAAAATTGAAATAAAAACAGACAAGTAAAAAAATTCTTTCTTGCTCAAATACACCCTGAACAATTTTATTCCTTCATCTTACCTCTGATACTGATGTGATTGAATTAAATTGGTGGGGGTTTTTTTTTAGTTTGTTTGTTTTTTAACATTTAAATAAATGGTTATTGAATTTATACTATGCTCAGAGTAGCTTAAATTAAACTCACTTTTGAAGGAAGGCAATTCTATGATATATGTATAGTAAGTTTAACGTAGTAATGGTTAGGATTTAGTAAAGGTTTAATAGAAACCATTTTTCACACAAAAACAGATTATAGTATATGTTTGGTAACCTACTTTACACTGCAAGCCAATACAGCTGTCAACTACAAAAGTATAGAGTGTTATTTTGTCTGATTGTAATCTCATGTCATGTTGTTAAATATAGATTTATTTCAGCACTATTTTTTTATGACAAGAAAATGTCAGAGCTGTCAGAAATATACACGGAATATTCATTCATGAGTAAACGGCTGATGAGTAAACGCCGTTTCAGGGCTGTTTCAGGGCTGCTTTGTTTTCGCATGTGCACATCGCTCGAACGTTCCCTTGCACTACTTTAAAAGACCGGAAGGGGGCAGCGTTTTTAAACTAATGAATACTATGTGTTTTGTTCACTGAGACAACAGACACGGCGTTGGAGTTTTTTGTTTTGTTTTGTTTTGTTTTTTTCTCTTTACAAGAAGTCACGCAATTTGGAAAGAGATTACTATCTCCATGTTATATACCCCAATGCCCTTGTTAATAGCCCATATTAAAACATTTGGGTTTTTTTTTTACAGCCTCTCATTTAACAGTATTTGTCAGTAAAACATTACACGGGCACTTTCTTATTATAATAGAGTATCTGTGATGAATATAGCGCTGTAGATTTGTAGTGTAGCGTTAATTAGGCAGTGAGTGGTAAATACCGATTAATACCTACCAAGCAGTTCATTTTTAGCAAATGAAAGCTAATCTCTGTCAGATCATTGTTTACTTTCAGATAAATAAATAAAAATGTTTCAGCGTTGTTGTTTTGTCGAACGTGTAAAACACATTATATACATTAACAGTATAATTTAAAAACATTCATTCAGTTACACACTTTGATCACACGTGGCTAGAATTTAGACCATCGATATTTATTTACCGTAGACCATTTAGTAGCCTACATTACATGGAAAATGGTTGCCGTACACTATAAAATCATCCTATTTAAGAGGTTTTAATGAGGAAGTTCATATGTATAGCATTTACTACCATACGTCCGAGACAAGTGTATATGAATGTGGGCTATGAAATATCGTCAACATATAATAATATTAGTCAGCCATACATCATAAACATTACTTTGTCTCATTTGCTACATAAACACTACTGTGAATTACATTACTGTGATTTTCCAGTCATGTATATTCGTGATAAACACTTGTGGTGCATATATATCATTGCTGGCAGTGTGATTTATAATATTTACTATATTAGTTCACATTAAATGTGCCCGTTTATTTGATGTATAAAGTGTATGCGAGGGTGGATAAAAGCGACCTACACCAAACCCGACATTATGAAGATTTCCATTTTGTCCCGTCTTTTCTTAAGCTTTTAAAATACAACATTTAACACTGTGCATGTCTTAAATCAAGCTTTCTATTAACTTTACTTTTGTGTATAATCATCCTGTTCATGACTGCTCTTTAAAAACTAATACCTCAGGCTTATTTCAACAGGCTTGTTTTCTTTGTAGTATGGTGGAAGGTTATATAGAGTATACAGTGTTTAAATTAATAAGCTATATTTACTACTCGACATGACCCACACGCTGAAAGTCTCAGTCAGATATAGGCGATGAAAACAGAAAGGTCAAGTTGTGTAAAGTAGTTTTTTTCCACACACACACACACACACACTGTCGGTGTGTTATTTGAGTCGGTTAGACCACTGCGAGTCTTATCTCTTTTAATTCCACAGCGCTGTTTCAGTGTAAATGAACCTAAAGTATTTATATCTGATCACCAATTAATTAGTAATTCGCTTACTAATATAACAAACACACACAGAAGCATGTGTACTGATGTGAAAGCTAACACAAGACAGGAGAAATATAATGGATCTAATATAATACATGATATATAATTATTTTCCACTTTTCCCCCCCACATATTATAATATGCAAAATGTTGAATATTTATGGATATAAATATTTTAATTTGATCAACATATTAGCAGACAGCATTTCTCTAGTCCATGCTGGAAGGCTGCAAGGTTTAGCTTATATCTAAAACAATAAAAACAAAAATAGCATTTCTCAAAGACTGAAATTCTGCTTTGTGTATTTAGTATAGAATAAAATATCACTGATTATGTGTTGTATAACTTCTTGGATTCACTTTTGTTGGTTATTCAGAGCAGAATTAAACCTGAAAGACATAAATGCCCAAGCTACATTCCTTTATTTTGTTTGGCTTTTTTTTTCCCTTAAACTAATTTTATACATATTTCAATCATACATTTGAATACATTTCAATCATTACAATACATTTCAATCATACATTTGAATAAATTTTTTTGTTGTTGGTTTTCATCTCACTAATATAAGTATAAAGACTTATATTTAGTGTGATCTGTGTACACCTTTTCCACAGTAAAAAAAAATGAATTCATGCAAAAGTTAAATTCATAGTATATATTCTTCACTTCTTTGTGACAAAGTTACTGTACAGTTTATGATGACAGACTTTAAGTTTAGGAATGAAATGTAGCATTTAGTGTACAGACAGGGGAGTGAACAGGCATTAGATTACATGAAGAGAAAGCTGAACTAAAGGCTATAATTTACAAATGCTTGCTGGGTGTTAATCTTTTTGCCTTTTGATATGACAGACTATTGATATCTCTCTCTGTTTTTTGTGGCGTACAGGTTGAATATTTTCCTCTGTTTGTCTGTTTATATGTCAGCTAACCTCGACCTGGTTTTAAGAAATAGCCTCCTTAATATTACAAGAATTAAGGATGAACTGTTGTAGACACTCTTTCCACTCTCTCACTGCACTTATCTTTCTGTTCATGATTTATCTCTCTTTCTCTCCATCATATAACATTTACTCAGTAGCATTAGTAGCTTTTCATTCTCTGTAGTGCTTACTGCTTTCGGTGGAAATGACACACTCTGCATTTTTCAAGATCCGGCTTGATTAAAGTTTCCTGCATGGAGGAAGTCTGGATTATATTAGAACAAATTATATTGTTTGTTACTTGATCTTTGAATTGTTTCTTGATGCTACATTATATCTTTATGAGGGAGGAATCATATTCTTTATGTGATTGATTTTGTTTGTTTGTTTTAGAAGTGTGTGTGTGTGTGTGTGTGAGAGAGAGAGAGAGAGAAAGAGAGAAAACATGCAGTACCTAACAGTGGCATTCTAACCAATAGAAGGTTTATATATATATTTATGCATATGTAATCATTTATTTTTGTACTTCACGAAAATTTCCAAAAGATAATGTAATTACAGTATATTAAATAAATATTAGAAGATAATCTGTTAAAGCTATGGCTATTTTATTGATAGGGTCCAGTGCTCAAGGCATGAGTGAGTTTGAAATCTCTTAAAAGATGTATGTGTATTTTGGGAATTTGGGAATTGGTCAATTTACAGAAAAACAGGAAATTCAAAATTCTTATCTATTCTCATCTTGCAGTCTTTGGTAACGGTGTGACTAACAAGCATGTGAAGGGAAGCGATTAGAAAATAACAATTGTGCCATAATGTCTAACCCCATTAGAAAAGAATGATGATGTGAATCAAGCTCTTATTCACAATGTAATGAAAAAAGAAAATGGAAGTGGAAGCGTTTTGTAAATCGTGTCCTCAGTCTTGTTTCCGATACTTGTTTATAGTGTAGTTTTATAGGAATAATTTGAGCCTGATGTTAGAAACAATACACAAAGTTAGCATTTCTGGACCGGACCTGACATTTTCTCTTTTGGTTATAGTAATAATAGCAGATCAGAATAAACAGTAATATTAGTAAGTCTGGCTGATATTCCAAATTGTCTGTGAATGAAAACTGAAAAAGAGAGTGACATTAATGACAACGCGAGCAGATTACATCTGTGAAAACCGTCACTGAGGAAAAGTGAAACTCTAGTGGACTTCCAAAGCACTGTATTTAATCGATGGCCTGGCTGTTCTGCTTTGAATAAGGAAATTGAGCAAAGGACCTTATTGAAGTCATGATCTGGAAATATCTCACAAGTTCTTGTGAAAAAAAGCTTCCTAAGCTTCCTCATGCGTTCCTAAATAGACATTTGTAATAGTAGATTGTGAAAATGGGTGATGTGTGACATGTGACATTTTGCATGAAGGGTAAACTTTTTTACCATTAAAGCATGTGAATAGCTGAAATATCAGCCGTGTAGGCAAGCGCAGAGAGAAATACAGAACTGTCAGTGTCTGAAAGGTTTTTAATGCGTTACCTTTTTTCCTCCAATAAGTCATCAGGCTTTGTTAATCTTCAAAAATTGCCACGAACTTAATTTTAGAACAGAACGGTGTGTTATTCATTTAAGCGTGTTTTAGATTCTCAGTCAGGTTTGGGTAATGTCAGTTTAGAGACGGTTGGAGCAGTGCGGCTTTATTCAACAGCTGTGACCTTTAACCTTTTGCATGCCCAGCTGCAGTAGATCAAACCAGTCGTTGTTTGGGGTTCCATGTGTACCGTCTTTTTCAGTATTTAAAAAGAAACGACGTGTGTCCGTGTCTACATTTAAATGGTTTTAAAAAAAATTGAAGTGACAGACTCGTGATAAAATTTGAAGAGTTAAAATACTGTTTCAGGATGAGCAATGCAAGAGAGAGAGAGAGAGAGTGTGTGTGTGTGTGAGGGAAGAGATAGCGTGGGCTGAATTTGAATGCCGAGATGCCAAGCAGAAACATAGGATGTGTAAATGCCACATAAGAAATATTGAATCCTTCTGAAAATATTGCCCTGAATAATATGCATGACCTTTTTTTTTCTTTTTTCAGAAAACCACAAGCCTTCTCAGTTTTGTTTTTCGGGCGTAATTTGGCTTATGTTTAAGTTCACCATCTTTGTGTTAAGACAAACATTCTTCGAGCCTCTGCAGCTTAACAGGTTACGTGCAACGGCCAGAAAAACTAAATTGATATATGAGGGGTTTTTTTTTTTCTTCCTCAACTTAAACATCAGTCGGTTGTTTGTAGCAGGTATTGTTATCAGGTCGCAGTGGGTAACATGTAGAGATCAGTCATGTGTCGAAATGAGATGTTTATCGTTTTTGTTTCATTTTTTATTCTTAATTTCAGTGCATTTCCACATAAACCATGAAACCTTTTTCACCAGTTTGCAGTTAATGAAAACTGGTACATGACAAATACTTAAATAAGAAACGCATTTGCCGACTGCTAGAACAGAAGTCTAGTATGATTACCAAACTGCATGCACATGACTGTACAGCTACACAACTACACAATACAAAAACATTTAATCTGACTCAGCAAATGACACTTCATTTACCAGTCACTGTATAATTCTGTGATTAAAGTTTACAGACTTGTTTTTTTTGTTGTTGTTGTTGTGTTGGTGTTTCTTTATTCTTTTTTTTTTTTGGCTTATTTAAGTGGCTTATTGCTTATCACAAACTTCTCATTTTGTTTTGACCATGCTGCTTTAACATCAGTCGACTCTCAAAAGCCACGAGGTGGGCGTATGTTTCCAACACAATTTAAAAAAAAAAAACCCAACCAGCTGCCTGAAGATCGGTGCTGTTTGTTCTTACACTAAAATAATGACCATAAAAATCTCAGATTCTATTTTGTATATTTTTTTATAAAATATTTGCTGAGTGCTTTTCTGTTATATAGAAAAAGAAGAAAAAACCCCCACACGTACTGTATATATGAAAACACTTGCATATCATGATATGTATCTTTCACTTAAAGCTTTTTAAAAGTCACCTTTTAGCCTTTTTGTCTGGATGTCTACATTTGTCAAAGTGTGTGTGTGTGTGTGTGTTTTGTATCTCACCAAGTGTATCAGTACTCCTACTTGTGGTGTGTGTGCTGCTTGCTGCTTTGCGCACAGACAACAGTAAGAGGTTAATGGTAGTCACAAAAACACTCCTGCATTAAAAAAAAAAGAAGAATAAGAAGCTGCACACTTTTATATTTACAATGGATACACTTTTCATTTAATGCCCCCCCCCCCCCCGTTGAAACCTTTAATCTGTCAACCTAAACTTCACAGTTAATTCGAGCAACACAAACCAAAAGACTTTTAATTTAGCAAATGCAATATCAGTTCAAACAATTTTCTAAAAGGTTTCATTTGCATCATTTCATACTTTCTAAGTTCACACCTCATTTCACAATTTAGTTCATTTTTCCAGACAGTTACACCAAAGAGTAATCCAGCTCTGAAGCTCCTTAGCACTTTTTTTTTTTATTTAAAAAAAAAATATATATATATATTATTTTAAATTGACTGTTACTAGTTAGGTGAGGCATGACCATTAAAAAATGTTCGATTAAATTGTACGGTTTGTGAAGCTGTGAGTAAGATGAGATGACATGCGTGGAGATTTGATCTTTGTTGTCTGTGAGAGTTTCAGTATTAATTGTCACTGAATGTAGGTGTAACTTGTTATCAGCAGCCAGTCAAAAACAGAACGCAGAATTTCACTTGATGTTTTATTATTCGAATCGCTCATATTGTGCCAACACCAGCATGGCTTCGTATCGCTTTGAAATTCTTTAACTAATTCTCTTTTTTTAGTCATCTCCCACTTTTGTGAGGGACAAGAATAACAAAAACAAGAATGCAACAAACCTCCCTAACAGTATGTAGTGATAGAAGTCAGTTGCAAGAGCAGATGTTGGTGGATTTTTATATATGTGCATGTTGCATAAAATTGTGCGATCACGATCCAAACGAAAACGAAGGTGGACACGTTCAAAAAGCTGCGTTTGGAATGAAATAACAAGAAAAGGGTGTCTGCTTGCATTTCCTCCCAGCTTGTGTGTTCGATCACAAAGCACAGCTGGATTGTCTGAACTTCTGTTTAAGACCTAATTAGAGTTTGTTGTGTGAACTTTGCTGTGAGTCCACGGTTATTGTTAGTGGCAATCCTGATGAAGCAGGATTACGTAGAACAAAAGAGTTAAGCGCTGCGAGTCTGCGCTTAACCACGGAGCCATCAAACACACCTCTGCATGCTGTCACCTTCAAATGACTAATTTAGACTTAAAAAAAAAAAAACATCTGTGTGTGTGTGTGTGTTTCATATCATGACATGGAAATTAATTCATTTCTTTTCTTTTATCTCTTTTTCTTTAAGGCGCATCATCAGAAGCATACAAAAAAGACTCAATTTTCAATAAATCAAAATTTCAAAAAAGTCGATAAAGACTTCCAAATGAACATCATTCAATGTAAGAATTAACCAGCTTTAAAAAAAAAAAAACCCAAAACCAAACAAGAAAGAACTAAATTGAATATTGTGACAGAGAGAAAGAAATGATAAAATAGTGATCTGAACTTTAAGGAGTTGATGGAAGTAATGAAAGCATTTGGAATGTTAAGATTATTCAATTATTCAATTTTTCATTTACATATATTGATAAAGGTAAAGTGTCTTGTAGTTGTTTTTATATAAATAAATCCTGAAGTCATTTTGAAACTGATGGTTATGATGATATTAGAGACACTCGGGGGAAATTTGACTCTCAAACATGTTCTTTCACAACCCACTCAGTTTCATAGGAAAAATCTTTAACCTTTTCAGCTCTAACAAATGCCCATCAAAGTGAGAGTGTGTGTGTGTGTGTGTGTGTGAGAGAGAGAGAGAGAGAGAGAGAGAGAGAGAAAGAGAGAGAGAGAGAGAGAGAGAGAGAGAGAGAAACACTAAGCAATGTTTTTTCAGGCCACACATTTTTTTTTGCTATTATTTGCACACTTGGGCCCATAAATTCAAATGAAGCTGTAAGATTTTTTCTTCTTAGTTTTTTCTTTTGTTTGGTTTTATTTTTTTAATTTTGTAACCCAGTGATGTTTTATACTCAGCATAGTGACACATCTGATATCTGTGTTGTCTGTAGCAGGTCTTGATAAAGATGAATGTGTGGGCAGATCCATGAGTTTGTGAAGTTTTTTTTTTTTTTCCCCAGAGACTCAGTTTTAAGTGATGTTAACATGATTTAATAGTCATTTATCACTTGGATTCGAATGCGGGGCTAGTTGTAGATTGCTTGGAGTATTTTACATGTAAGTTATTGTTGTTTTTTTATTTTATATACTCTCAGCTTGATATTAGCATTATTATTAGTTTATACTTTTACTAGATTTAAAATTTGCAGGTCTGAACTTGTCTTAAAATCAATCTAATGATGTACCATTTCCTGTAGATTATATTACCAGTATTACTACCAGTGTAGCTTATATTCCTATAGAAGTCCAATTTTATTGAATTGTTAAACAATCCAGGGAAATCTAAGACAAGACATTTCTTGTATTGTTGTATTCTTACTAATTCAACACACCTTTTTGGGAACATTTCATGACTTTGAATGGAAGATCTTGTGCAGCTTTGAAAAAAAAAAGTTCATTTCTATCTTTGAGTCTGTTGTTAGTTGGAACACAACCTTAAACAGGAAGTGGGAGGCTAATATCTGTGTTGTTTACCATTCGAAGGTGCTATATTTTTAACACTGTCACTATTTGTCCGTTTGAGGCTGTTAAAAAGGACACGCATGTAAAGTCTGTGTAAGATTTAAGATTTGAGTTGAACACACAAACTCCGAGCAGACAGACAGACAGACAAAATAAAATCTTTTTGATACAAGAATGGATTTCATTGAGCTTGATTAAAAAGGGATTTTGCAGTCTGCTATTCAGTCAAAATTAGCCGGTGATATTCTGTAATTTACACAGTAGTGAGAAAAGTCCTAGTCATTAGGAAACAATATTGTGTTTCTCTGAATAACTCAAACAGTAATAGTGGCAAATTTCGTTCATACTTTGACTTAACATGACTTAAATCTCTACACATTTCCTTATATTGTATTAGAGCTTTATTTAGTGTCTCTCTCTCTCTCTCTCTCTCTCTCTCTCTCTCTCTCACTCTCTCTCTCTCACTCTCTCTCTCTCTCTCTCTCTCTTCCATTAGTTCAACTAACTGATTAATTACTTTCTGCTACTCACAGAAATCATACTTCCACCCACTCTTAAAACAGATCATTTTTTTCCCCTTCGTTGACCTGCTTTTATCTACCACCATGGGGGAAGTGTTTACTAATCACCGAGATCTGACGCTGACTCAAGTAATGGATTTTCAAACTCACGTCAGCGTGTGTGCAGTGGTGGTGATTATTCATACTGTTTCCAAAAAAAAAAGAAAAAAAGGCTCATGTAAAGCATATTTTGCTAAACGTCTGACCACAGCATAAATATTAAACAAGAAGCATGTAAAATGTGGGCTGATGAAGCAGCAACCGGTGATTAGTGTGATCTCCTGTCTTTTCCATCAATGAGATTTTTAGATTCTGTTGCATCTGTTTCTTACCACATTTATTATCATAATATACAGGAAACAAGTGATGAGCAAGACCCCAGTGCCATCTTTTCAAAGAGATAATGAAGGAGAACTCTGCAAAACAGGACTTTGGGTTTGTGATTTTTAAATATTGTTAGACTGCTTTTCCACCATTCTCAAAACTTTACCCCGTTTAACTGGTCACTTGAACTCAGCAGGTGTAATCCAAACCTCAGCACCCTAATGTGTCCTGTTAGTTCAGAAATAAACAATGGCATTAATAAACAGGCAAAATATAACCTTACACATTCAAATTAATTCAAATAATGAGCCTAACATACACCATCATGATCAGCCATAACATTAAAACCACCTATCGATTTTCTGCATCACTTACCCTAAACAGGGTTGCAGGAAGCCTGGAGTCTGTCCCAGGGGCCTCAGGGCACAGGCAGGGGACGGGGTACCAACCAGAGCACAATCTCACCCGCACACACACACACACCCATTCACACATTACAGACAATTTAGAGATGCTAATCTGTTTAAAACAGTCTTTGGCCTGGGTGATAAAACTGGAGTCCCCAGACCCTGAGACGAGACACAGGGAGAATATGCTCAAACCACCACATCTGGCACCAACAAACATGCCATGCTTCAATTCACAGAGATCACACTTTTTTTGTTTGATGTGAACATTAACTGAAGCTCTTGATCTGGAGCTGCATGATTTTATGCATTGTGCTTCTGCCACATGATTAGATAACTGCATGAATAAGCAGGTTTACATGTGTTTCTATTAAAGTGGATGGTACATGTGTGTGTGTGTGTGTGTGTGTGTGTGTGTGTGTGTGTGTTGTGTGTACATATATATATTTACCTTTACTATTTCCATAAAGTGTTCTCTCTTTAAGCTTAAGAGTGTCAGTGACTAGAGACACAGGGCTCTAATCATGCTGGTTAGCAATAAGCATTTAGATGTTTTGTGAGCTCTCTAGAGGAAGTACGAAGGCTGAAAGGTTACAGCTGCTTCATCACGCCTATATTTCACCATCCACTCCACTCCAGGGACTTGTGTCTGGTTTTAAACATAAAATAAGATTTTTATCACTTTTTTAATCACTTGTCTAATTATATTCAACTCACCACGATCAAAACCAGGAAGAGGAAACAATCTTAGTTTTCATTTTAGCCTAAATAAACCTGGAATGCACTAGAGCTCAAGTGTGTGTCCTCACTGGCCATGTGTGTCTTACATCTCTTGATTAAACAAGAGGATTGTGTGAAACACGATTATATGTTGTACTTCATACTATTTTATGTTTTTAAGGAGAGATACATTGCATTTGAAGCCTTGAATCTGACCGGAGATAAACTCATTTTACATCAGGAATCAAAAATTATCATGATAGTTGAAGCTTGTTATTACAGAGAATGATTCACACTGAATGGGGGAATGAGTGGGTTCAGTGTGTGTGTGTGTGTATTTCTGACATTTGGCTGGCATCTATGAGGAAAACTGCTTTTTGCAGCAGCTTTTATTCAATAAAAAAAAGAAAGAACCAAAATGTTTCCTTTTGGTTACTGAGGTTAGAGGCTTAGGGTTAGATTTAGAGGCAGCATTAATTTACTAATAATAATGTCAATGGAGAGTCCTCACATGGACAGTAAGATTTGTATGTGTTTGTCTGAGCGCCTCTGTATTTGTCCATGTTAAAACATCCAGGGCAGTGTCTTAAATGCAGTGTCAAGTTTCATACTGAAATAAAGTTTCTTTGGCTGCTGTATATTTTCTGTATTGTTTCAGCCCATTTATATATTTCTATATAGATTGTTTTTAAGCCTCCCAGAAATAAATAAATGATAGAGATCATATCCTCACTTCTACCATCCTTTCTTACTCACGTAAGTCGAACGGCTCGTATTTTACGTCTGCATTTCTAAATGCTTTTCCTGTTAAACTGGAAGTGTTTATCATGCTTCTGTTTTCAGGATGTGGGCTTTGAGACAAATTGTTGCCAATAAACCGAAAATGTATCTTGTGTTAATGAGTTAGTGGGAAAGGGGAAACACAGCAGAGAGAGACAGATGTGGTTAAAATCACAAACGAGAACGAACGTGCCGGGGAGGGGGGGCTCTAGAAAACCGAATCATGCAAATTGAAGAACGTGTGGGTTAAATGAGATCGTGTTTGAAGCTTAAAAGTGTGTAGCTAATACTTTTACGTGGGATTACGGCTTTCTACACGACGCGCTTTTTTTTTCTGTAGGCTTACAAAAAGTGTGTAGTGGAAAATCTGTTGCATAGTTAAATGGATTTCTAGAGTAACCTAATCTTTTAGTTTTTAGGGGCTAATGTTAACAATGAAACAATAGCACCTGTAATGAGTAGGATCTGGTGCACTGAAGAGAATAGATAAGACTACTCCTCCAGCATTGTATTTGTATAATGCAATACAGTCTATGAAATGCGTTAGAGTAGCTCAAAATTTAGATTTTTGGGCTACAAAATCGATAGACCAAAGCAAGCACCCATTCATCGATAAGAAGGAGAAAGAAAAAGGAAAAAAGAAAAGGAAACCTGGGCATTTGATAGTAGCACCTATGGCTGTGAAACCTCAGCCCTGCTATTACAGAGCCATGCCTATAGCTCAAAGGGAAATGACTGCAGACAGGTGCTACAGCTTGAGGCCAGACCTTCCTGACATTTCCTGTAATAACGACTGCTGCAGTGCAAAAGTGCTCATGTTAACCTGTGTTTTTTTTTTTTTAAACACAGGTCACTAAAGGAAGAGCCAATCAGCCACATTTCTACAACCTAACAAAACTGAGGACCAGGTCATCTCAGGTATCCATGTTTTTGGATCCCTATGCTGCATCTATCTATTTTTTTTTTCATACATACATCTATGTAAGTGTATATTTGAGCAATAGATATGTATTATGATTTGATGTGAAACCCTGATAGCAGTGATAACTGGAGTTGAGTAATGTAAGGACCTAATTGGTTGCAATAAATATTACCCTAAAAAAAAAACATGATCAGCGTGACATTTGTCTGTTTCTGTGGTCGGCGTTGGGACCCGAAAGTGTTTGTTTTAACGGTGTGTTTACATTTGATGTGTCCTCCTACTTGTCTACCAGTTGACAGCAGAGTGGTTGAGCTTGTGGTTTAGAACGAACACTATGTATTCCCAGCCTCTTTGAGGACGCGTGTAATGTTTTCAAATGTCACTCTTTCTCTCACACGCACACACACACACGCACACACACACGCACACACACACACACACACACACAAACGCACACACCTACATGCCCACATTATCAGACACATGCTGAGCTAGAAGCAGTAAGTCTTAAAAAAAATATGAATAGAAAAAGCTTTTGCACAGCAGATTAGTAAAATGCCTCTTCCCAGCTGTGTAAAAGTCTTCACAGTGTAGAAAGCTAAAAAAGGTTTCTAAATATTTCAAGCGTTCTCGATTTACTATAAAGAGTAATAATGAAAGCAGCTGGTAGATTGTGAAAAGCATCAAGAGGAGAATATAATATGATTCTTCTGAAGGCTCCCACATGCTTCTGTTTCTGTAATTCCTTACTGACTTTTTAATTAAATCTGAAAAGTGGCTTATTTATTAGGTGTTTTTTTTTTCTTTTTCAATCTAATGACCCTAATCTCTGTAGCATTATAATATGTGCTCATTTCTACAGAGGTACTATTGCAGGATGAATCAAATAAACATCAACTACATCTGGAATTTAGAGTTGATTTATATCTAATCTTCTTAAAACATAAAAACAGAGCCCTAAATTGACTGTGTGGATACTAGACATGAAAGGGTTCAGTGTACACAAAGATATGTTTTAAAATCTGATGGTAAAAACAAATCTGACATTAGTATTTGTAAAAAAAAAAATTGTTGGCCAATACACCAGCTGTCTCTAGTAAGAGGATATTAGCTTGTTTGCAGGATTGTGGTTGAAGTCTGGGTCTGATGATGGACTCACAGTGCTGCAGGATGAATAAAATAAATATCTAAGAACAAATTTATTTTTATATTTTTGCCATCTAGCACTTTTACACAGTAGTGTATATTGGATACTATTGTGTTATTCCTCTGCAGTCAAAGGGTGGCCTTCAAACTAAAAAAAAAATGACCTACAATGCAATAATAATTTTTTTTTATTACCATACACAGTCATGCAGAGTAATTTTTATTTTATGTAGAAAGTTTTTAAAGATTGAGAATGACAAATAGTCTCTAGACCTACAATGTACAGTAATGCTTACAAGTCATTGAGAATTGCTATGTAAATTTTAAAAAGAGCATTAAATTGACTGTGAAAGGCATGAAAGGGCTCAACTTAAACAATGATGTTAAAAATTGTATAGTGAAAAAAATTTTTTTTAAAATTTTTAAACAAAACTCTTGCCAGCTACAGCTGATGTACATAGTAAGACATAATCAGGAGGATTTATACAGGATTGTGCTTCAAGTGTGGGTCCCCCTCATGCACTCACAATGCATTTTAAGTCAGGACATTATTTAGGCCATGTAAAAATTCTGTCAAATTCAGTTTCTTGACCCATGAGATTAGATTCTCCTCTAACATGTCTTGGTACATCTTTGCATTCATGTATCCCTCTGTGACGTGTTATCCTCCAGTATTGTTTAAAGATTTCCCTTTCCCGTTTCCCTTATCATGACACATCACTGTGGGTGTATGGCGATGTTGCCATCATACATGCAACCCTTCTTTCTCCAAACATTACAAGCTGTTGTTTCGTCTGACCAGAGAATATTGTTAGCAAATTATCCTGATTTGTCTGAATGCGCTCAGTGGTTATTTCGTATCAAAGGAGTTTTGTGTGTGTTGTAGGAACTGAGATGATCGTGGTGCAGTTATTTGCTTGTTGCTGCTTTCAGGTCATCCTGCAACTCTTTTCCAGTGACTGTTGCTTTGTCTCTTACTTTCCTTATCATTAGTCTGAGAGCGCGTTGTAAAATCTTGTGTGGAACAAGCAGTGACTGGTCCAGGAACTTTTCTCCCTGCGTCCTATCTTTGCTGTGACTCTGTAGCTTTTTACATTCTAGGGTTGTTGTTTTTTTGTCCATGTTGTCCATGAAGGAGTGTTTTTTTTTGTTTTGTTTGTTTTTTTAAACTTTTTTAAAAATTGTAAAAATCCTTTGCAGCATTCAGAAGATTTCTATCTAAAACCATATTTATTTTTATGCAACTTCTACAAATATTATATATATATATATATATATATATATATATATATATATATATATATATATATATATATATATATATACATTATATATTTTAACATGGTGTCTGATTTTCCTTGTCAGATTAATGTTTAAGGGCATCATCATAAAATACTAATAATTTCCCCACACTGTAGTTGATCACTACAACATGTTTTTACTGTTTGTATATGATTATATTTCTTGAAACTTTCACCTAAAAATGAATCTACTTTTGGCAAAGAGAAAAACATTTTTTTTAACAGTGAGACATGTTCTGCAGAACGTTTAGCTGCAGAATCATCAAAAACGCAATATACACACATCTTGAGACTAATATTTAACTGGAAGAGAATTCTTGTTGTTGTTGTTATTATTATTATTATTATTATTATTATTATTATTATTATTATTATTATTATTATTATTATTATACAGAACAGAAGGAACATGTGGTCCGTCAGATTTAAGATCGGCTTTGGAATTTGATTGAATGTAGTTTATTTAGATAGTTTAACATGAATTTAAACTAATTTTACAAAACAAAACACCAGTTTGCTAGCTCAAAGATTGTGCAGAGTGAATGTGATCCACTGACCCAATCAGCCATAACATTACATCACCTGCTTAATAGTGTGCATGTTCAGCTCGTGCCACAAAAACAGCTCTGACTCACTGAGGCATGGACTCCACTAGATCCCTGAAGGTGTGCTGTTGTATCTGGCACCAAGACACCAGCAGCAGATCCTATAAGTCCTGTAAGGCCTCCATGGATCTGATTTGTTTGTCCAGCACATCTCAAAGATGCTCTATCGGACTGAGATCTGGGGAATTTGGAGGCCAAGTCAACACCTCAAACTCTTTGTCATGTTTCACAAATCATTCCCGAACAGTTTTTGGTGATGCTCTGACCCAGTTACCTTGACATTACTGTTTGGTCTTTGTCAAAATTACTCAAATCCTTACACCTGCCCATTTTTTGCTGCTACCAACATGTCAACTTTGAGAAGTGACTGTTTACTTAATGTCTAATATATCCCACCCCTTAACAGGTACCACTGTATTGAAATAATCAATGCTGCTACAGGGTTCCTGGGTTTGTTCCTGAGTTTGTGTTGTTTGATTTGATTCCAGGCCTTTGAAATCATGTTGGCTGTACAACATGTTACATTAACAGTTCAAGACACTGTTGATGCAAATCGTCTCAAACTCATTGACCTAGAAACCAAACAAGTTATGTAATGTGTAGGAGCTGATTTTATGTTGGCGTAGCATTTCATTTCTGTGGAACTTACAGTAGGTTCACACATAAACCAGATTCAGTCAACTTATTATGATGATGATAGTGTGTGTGTGTGTGATAAATGCTGGCACAGAATGTTTTTCAAATGTAAATTTAATTTCAGTTTTGAGGAAACATTTAGTTCCATAGTGAGTGTTGTATAGAGTGTACACTCATATAGATATACATATACACTGTGTGTGTTGTACAGCATACATAACACATCATGATACTTAAACTACAATGTTGTGGATGTTGACCTCAAGCATTGAAAGTTGTCAGTTAAAATAATTACATTTTTATCATTATAGTCTTAATTTTAAGGGATTATAAGGTTGATTAATATAGCTAATTATGGTCATTAGAATGATGCAGTGCTACATGCTTTTATGTATCACACCCCAAATGGTCTAGGATTAATGATGCTAACATTACCACATTAACACACCGATCAGCCGTAACATTAAAACCACTGACAGGTGAAATAAATAACATTGATTATCTCATTACAGTGGCATCTGTTAAGGGTAAACAGACAGTTACCAGGAAATGGGCAAGCAAAAGAATCTGTGTGTGAGTGACTTTGTCAAGGGCCAAATTGTGATGGCTGGATGACTGAATCAGAGAATCTATAGATCATGACAAGGTGACTTGGCCTCCAAATCTGTGTGATGTACTGGATGAATAAGTGGACTCTTCCATGAAGGTCCTAACTAACAGGACTTACAGGAACTGTTGCTAATGTCTTGGTGCCAGATACCTCAGCACACCTTCAGAGGTCTTGTAGAGTCTCTGCCTCAATGAGTCAGGGCTGTTTTGATGGCACAAGGGCAACCTACATTATATTATGCAGGTGGTTTTAATGTTATGACTATCATTATTGTCACTGCAAATTTGTGATTTATCCAAACTCATGGGATGTTAAGATTAAGGTCAGAGGCATATTAAACAGCTGTGAAGTTACGTAATGTTTATATAACATCCAACACAATCAGAAAGTAACCAGAATGACATACACAGCGTTCGCGCAACTGATTGGATTACAATGAGTCATCTTATGGAAATCTCATATGTTTATGTTTTTTAAACCTTGTCTGCTTGACAAATGTGGATTTAGTTCAGTTCCTGTTTTAATTGTCACTTCATCTTCCCATCCCGTATCTGTACATTCATAGGATTTGCTGGAAAATTCGCATTATTTTCACACAGTGGCCAGGCCCAGGTTTCCAGCAAAGGTGAAAATCTGTGTAACTTCTTGTAATTCTCTTTGTCCTGATTAACTCCTTGTACTATACATAATTCCTGTTTTTTTTAGCTTCATTTCCATAATTAGAATTTAGATTTGAATTAATTTGCATAGGGAAAAAAGATCTTTATGCACCGTAAAATTAATAAATAAACTATTTATTAACAATAATATAAAGGTCTCTTACTAGATTTACAATTTGATTGGCTTCAAAAATCAATTCTGTTGAAACAGTCACCTGTGTTGCACAGCAGGCTTCATGAGTCATGAGTTTTGACTAAGCCTCCTTGCCGCGTTTGACGCAAAATCTAAAATAAAAATTAGGAAGTGGCTGTAGGTTAGCAGCTTGGCATGTTTTGGTGGCCTGTCATCTAAGGGAAAGCACAGAGATAATGTCTCTGAAGTGAAATCATCGCAGATAAGCCATAAAAAGAGCTAAATTCACGTACAGATGGAATTTTTTTCTTTAGGCACTGGGTGGGGAGAGTAGTCTGAAAACCACATCGGAGTGAAAGTATTCTTATTTTACAGTTTCACGTAGAAGTAAAAGCAGCCTTCAAAACGAACCCGGCCAAATATAAAGACTACGGCAAAAGACACACTGAATATAGTTTGGTTTCAGGTGAATCATTTCTGAACAAAAACTCAAGGTCTTCCATGTGAAGCCCCCCCCTCCCCCCATACCCTGTGTATTGGTCAAAATGAACAAAGAAATTAAAAAGTGCAACAGCTGCAAGAACCACATGCTTATGCACATGCAAAAAAATGGAGCTTTTCACCGACGATTATTATTTTTTTTGTAGGTCTCAGATATGTCAAAGTCTTTCATGTAACGATGACACTGAACTCATTTAATTTAGTTATTAGGTGCCAGTGTGTGAGCCTGAATCAGAAACAATGAGAGAACCTGTACGCCATGTCTCTTCCTGACCCCTCCCATTCCCATGAGTTGGCAAAAAAAAACACAAAATAAAACACAGGAAGTTGTTTGACTTCCAAGCCGTGCAAAACTGTACGTCTCTGCGTGGTAACTGTTCTTTGTCTCTATTGTTTTATTCGCTTCACTCCAGCAAACTCGATGCCCTCGTCACCTTAATTGGTGTATAATGGCAGGCAAAAATCGAGCCTGTATTATAATAGGGATCTTATCTCGATGATTATGAGCAGTGATCCCTTTGTGCACATGAGTAAGTGAACACAGGTGAAGAAAAAAAAAAAATGTCAGACAGACATCTAGGAGCCAAAGCACGTGTGATACAGATATGACTATCTGTTTACAGGCTGCTGAAACCCACCTCGCAAAAAAACAAAAAAAATGAGTTGACTGAGGTGACTCATGGCATTGAGACACATCCTGAGATATTAACCCTGTCCTTACACAACCGCAGACGACTTTACTTCAGGCGCCAACGGACCATCAACATGATTTTCACACGCACTGGTTTCGCCTTTAGGGTGTATAATAAAAGTTTTGCCTCATTTTATTTACACCATGGAATAAAATGACGATGTGCTTATGGCTCGGTGGCAAACAAATATTACTCAAGCGTGATGTGGGGCTTTCACCTGCATGCTGATTGTTCTTGCATAACTTTATTTGAGTTTCTGCACAGTCAAGGGAGGTTTCTGCTTTTTAACCTTTAACCAGAACAGTTTGGTTCAATTTTATCTTAATAATAGACAGTACATGACTTGTATATTACATTACAAACTATATTCACATGACGGAAGACAATACATTATATTCACGTTCATAAGATCATAATCAACAAACTGCTCTGTGATAACTCGAGCCAAGTAACCCCTGTCCTGCCAGCTGCTTTTTATTGGGCTGACTAAGGTCATTATCTTGAGACAGTAGTCTGCCTTTTGTTTATTCACTTCCAAGAGAGAGAGAGAGAGAAAGAGAGAGAAAGACAGGAAGAGGTAGCGAGAGGAGAGAAACTGTCTCAGCCTCAGTGAGAGTGCGCACTGCCTGGGGCGACACTTACACGCCCTGACATGTTGAGCTGCCTCTGCTCTCCCTCCTTGTAGCATTGTCCGGCACTGTGCAAACAAAAAGTCATGCAGTCTGGAGCTGCTGCACTGAGAAAAGACTTTATTCAGCTCCCTCTGAACCTCTGAAACAGCCCCAGCCCCAGCCCCAGCCCCACTCCACACACACACACACACACACACACACACACACACACACACACACACGCGCACACACACAGCTCTCTCTCCTCAAACTTGATAGAAGGATTAGGCTCAGACAGCACTGCAAGCATTTAAACCTTCACCACTACACTTTTTGTTCTCAAAAATGTTTGTCTTCACCTCTTGCAGTTCCCGATTAACTATTTAACAAGGCTTCATTAGCTTGAGACACGCAAGCACACACAGCATGTCAGGATGCTTCTTCTCAACATGGGCTCACCATTGTAAATTCATACAAAACTAAGTGAGTTAACTTTCCATTGCTTATCTTGTGAGGACAGAATGAAACAATGCCCTACACAGTCCATAGTGTCATTGCCAGCCCTGCTCTATCCTGGGTGTCTGACTCATCTCTGAAAATCAACAAAAGCCATTTTGCCTGCTCCTTCAGGCTTGGGGGGTACTAGCACTTGTTAAACCACCCTTTCATTTGATTCATAATTGAGTGCCCTAATACCACATGCACAACATCTTTAACAGGATCCACCCTGTCATGCTGCCTCATTAAGTTAGGCGTTGGTTTTCATCCAGTCTTCTACTATCCTGTTTCAGTGAGTCCACTATTTAACTCACTATTCCTGTTCTTGGCTGGCAAAAGTGGACCTCAGAGTGATCTTCTGCAATGCTGTAATGTAGTTTATCCCCCTCAGTGTTTCCTATGTTGTGGTGTTGAGATTTCTGCTCACCACAGTTTGCTTATTTACCCTTCTCATCAGCTCAAACCAGGCAGGATATTCTCCATAAACCTTTCTCATCACCAAGTCATTTTCACCCACAGAATCGCAGCTCACTGGATGTTTTTTTTTTTTTTTTTTTTTTGTGCTTGATTGCAGCATTCTGTGTAAACTTTAGCATCTGTTGTGTGTGAAGGAGTCAGCAGTTTCTGAAAAATGCTCAAATCCAACAACCATGCCATGGTCAAAGTCATTCTGATGTCATTATGCCACTTGTACATGATTGGCTAAGTAGATAATGGCTTAAATTGAGCGAGGGTTTTCGGTTCCCTGGTGGTCTGGGAGCCTGTGCTCTCACTGCTGTGGCCTGGGTTCGATTCTTGGGAAGGGAATCAATAAAAAATAAATAAATAAATAAAATGCCGATCTGATGATATGCTTTGGCGAGCCCAAAAGGAGCAGCTGAAAGAACTGGACAGTGCTGGGTCCTTCTATAGGCCATGTCCTGCTCAAGATGTTCTACCAGTCTTCAGTGACCAGCATTAATATTTAATTAATATAATAAATAAACAGAACTCTAGCATATGTACTCCTTCACTCCTTTGATTATTTTTATTATTTCTATGTATCTTATACTATTTTTATTTCACACTATTTTTGATGTATATTTGAGGTTTATTTGATTTTACTATGTCAAATTGAATTAATAAAGGTTTGTTGTATCACATCAACAGGTGTTTCAATTAATGTGGCCTAAGCGTGTGTGTTTGTGTGTGTGTCAGTTTAAGAGGAATCAGCAGTTACTGGAAAGGAATATAAAGGTTACTGTCTATTTGATCGACTTTGCCCCATTTATTTCCTTCCTAAATGTGTAGTGATTTCAGTCATTTTACTCATTTCAGTCTTTCATCTCTTAGTTGTTCCCTTTTGTGCAGCGAAGCCAGAAATTTAGTCTCAAATATGGTGACTGCAACAGAAAAAAAATCATATGACTGAAACGGTATGATAGTGTTATTAAAAGGAGTCTCATGCTGGGTTTTTTTTTTTTTTTTTGCTTTCATCATTACATTGAGACTGTAGGTTTTTTTTCTTTCTTTCTTGGTGTGTGTGTGGGGTGTGTGTGTGTGTGTGTGTGTGTGTTTGCTTCTGTGCTATTTGGTATTTTTGGTTCTAATGTGTTTGATGTGTTAAATAGACAGCTAGGTTTTATGCTGGTTATGGGTGACTGCAGCTTTCAGTGTGTTATCTCTCACTGCTCATGGTATCTGGGGCTAATCCTTGATTAAGCAAAGTCCAGGAACAAACCAGACTTTGGGATTTTGTTCAAATACCTGTCTAAGTACAAGGTGAAGAAATCTGAAGTCTGACTTAATGAATGTCGTAGTGTCTCATTTAAAACACTCAGATTAAAAAATGTGGTATCACATTTGTCTAGTTTTCCATATCTCAAAGTGACTCTAAGATTAAAGATAAAGAAAGATTAAGATTTAAAAAAACAAAAACAAAAAACAAAACTAATATCCAGCTTTACATTTTCTTATTCTATTGGCAATGAATTTTGTTCTTTCTAAAATAAATAAATAAATAAATAAATAAATAAATGTTTGCACTTAGCGAAACTATCTGCCAACTGAACAAGACTATTTCAAGCAATGTCTAGTAATAAGTTTAATAATCTTATATTTAATTTATTTCACTTGATTCTATTTTAGATATGTTATTTTTTGCAGTGAAAATCCTAGTCTCAGCTGATCAGAGTACAGTGAGACAAGAGCCAGACAAATTGCTTTAAATATAAACATGAGACCTCTCTTTAAAACCCTTAGAACTCTAGAACTGAACCGATTTTTAGGTTAGAGTTAATATTGTTTGTGTCATAACAGAATAATTGTCAAAATCTGATGCTGCTATTTCATGTCGAGTGTCCACACTTATGGACATTCAATTTGTATATTTTAGGAAAATATAAGCTGTAAATCAACTATAAATAACTTAGGAAAACTAATGGAACTTAACAGAATATTGTAGCTCTGTAGAAATAATTTATCAAAAAATAAATAAATTTTTAATTGTGTATAAATAATTTTTGGACATCTTTTTTGAAAGATTACTATTATGATTATTATTATTATTGTTATTATTCATGCATTCTGTTTCTTTGTATTTTTTTGTCACTCATGGACGGTCCATGCATATCAAAAAGTTTATTCCTGAAAGGGTTAATACGAAGAAGAAAACACGGCCATGGTGTTGAAATATGGCGGATGCCGTGTTTTCAGTCTGCTAACAAATGTGATGACTCACGTCAAACAGGCGGACGTCTACTTGTTCACTCACTCACTCACACACACAGTCTTTTCTTTGAGCCTCCTAACAATCTGCATAGCACACACACATTTCTAATTAATTCACTTCAATGGCTTATTGTTTTCAGAAGATGACATCTACAGTCAGTGGCTTGTTCTGTAGTAGCTATTGACGTGATTTGGTTTGCACATGCAAACTTTTTACTGCTGAGTCAAAAAAAAAAATGTGTGACTGATACTAACTAGGCTAATTGTATTTTATTGTATTAAAGGACTACTGAAGGCAATGAAAATCTAAGTATTTAAGTATATCGTAAATTGAAGTATACATAATTTTATTTCCTTATGTTTTCCCGACTTATCTTACTTTTCAGCTGAAATCTCAAATCTTTCGACTCATTTAAAAAAAACTCTACCTTACATGCTCCAGAAATTTGGATTTGGAGTATTAAAAAAATAACATTAGAAATGGTAATTCAGACAACAAATCCTGTATCATATGTCCTTTTTTTTTTTTCCTCTGCAGGAAATTCAGCTCTGCTCTGAGCACTGAGGTTGTCTAGTCGAAGCCACCTGAACTTTATACCTGCTTAAAATAACCCTGCCTAGATCAGCCAATTAGCAGAGTGCAGTAGGCAGTGACTCACTCCTCTGGTATACCCACACATACGCACTCACATTGTCCTACTTCTGATGTAAAGCCTGCAAAGCCTGGGCTGGTCCCGGGTTCATTTTCAAAGGAAAAAAGAAACTATACGTCTTAGTGATTATACCAGAGATGGACATACGCATTCATAAATAAGTAAAAGTGGTGTATTTATTTATTTTTAATGTATCAGCTCATTAAGCACATTTTATACACAAATGACAAATTGTGTCCTCAAATCAAATAAATCACACGTGATCAGTTTTATTGCTGTAATAAAAACTTGTCATAAGGCCAGGAAAAGCTAGATATTATGTGAGCGATGTTTCAGGAGGAACCCTGCGGCCCTGCTGCTGCACTTGTTGACACTTCCTAGTGGGGATTTTTCAGGAGGAGTCCTGAGGTGACAGAATGAAAGGGCCTATGGGATGACTAACACCTCTGGAAAGTACACAACGATTCCATAAGAAAGCCACTGCCCTGGGGTGAAGCAGGGGGCAAACAGCCCACAGGTGAGCAGGATCATCGCCCTCGAGGAGTCTGAGGCAAACCAGAGTGACAAGGTTTTTTTTTTTCTTTCTTTAAGGTATAATTCACCCAGAAATGCTGACAACAAATAATAATGCTAGATTGCAGCAAATGAGTGTGAGTCAACTGAATGTAGATCTTAACTTTCGTTTGTTTTTCTTTGCTTATTATTGACAGTGTGCTTCTGGTGAAGGACTTTATTTATTGATTGATTGATTTTGAAGATGCTGGTTTTTATTAGCACTCTGCAAACAAGAGCATCAGCACTAAACACTGAGCTAACAAAAAATGGGGTTTTTTTTTTGCAAGATTTCAGAGGGTTCCTCAAAGAAATCAGTTCGACAGCCATTCCTGTCAGGCCTTGTTTGAATTGCAGTGTTATCAAATGCAAAGAAACACAAGAGATGATAATGTATCTTGATTTGGCCAAACCCTGGCAGAAATTAAGCCTGTATATTTATTCTTTGTAAGAGGTTGAGTGACACACTTTTTCCATGACTCCAGGGAAGGCCACTTCTTGTGCCTGTCCTCTTTTGAGTCTCTGATGAGACCAGCACAGTTACGCTCAAACAACTTCTGCAACCCCCTTTCTTCCTGTAAACAGCTGTGTGTGTGTGCGTGTGTGTGTGTGTGTGTGTGTGTGTGTGAGAGAGAGAGAGAGAGAGAAAGAGAGAGAGAGAGAGAGAGCGCGAGCACTGCTGTTTTTATTTGCTCTTGGTCACCATTACCAGCTTTGGAAGTGTCAAGGTATAGGTCTTGAGTTTGTTTTTTTCCCCTCAATGCACAAAGTTAAACGTTTAACTTGTGGTTCTGTCTGTCTGTGTAAATAAATTGCCCATGATCTTGAATTGCCTAGGTTTATATGCAAAGTTAATATTGTTCTATCCTGCCTCCTGTCTGTTTGTTTGTTTGTTTGTTTGTTTGTTTGTTTGTTTGTGTTTCCTTAACTAATGGACCTGTGACAAACCCACGCATGATTTAGCCAATTAAACAAGGAAATGACTCATTATGTGCTCCACAATGGACTGATGACCCAACAAGCATGACTTCTCCTGCCTGTTACCAGGATATGCTCTGGATCCAGCGAGACCCTGATTAGGAAAAAACAACAGTTACAGAAGATGAATGAATGAATGAATGAATGAATGAATGATTCAGATACTTACAGGTAAAAAAAATATGCTAGTACACTAGTGTGTTTGTCATTTTTGAAAGAAATGAATTGCAATTTGAATGCTATTATGAGCAATATAACTTTCACATGACTAACATTAAGCTTGAGAATAAAAAGCGGTATCTGAACAAAACAAAAAAATGTTCCATTGTCTCTAGTTACAGCTGGCTGTAAACCAAACTGTACAGGAAGACTTACATTAAATAATCGACCACATTTCAAACCACATCTTTGGCTCTTGTCTGTTTCCAGAGAAACCAGTGAAGAGAAGAGACTAGATAACGCTATGGTTTGTTGAGGGATATTCAGTTCAACAGTAGAAAGTTCTAGAAAGCATACAATGATGATCACAGCTTCGATAATGCTGAAGTTCGAACACTAAACATGCAGTGCTGTGACCTTCGTGCTTCTTCTGTACACTACTGGAAATGAAGTCAGGAGTATTTCAGTGGTATTAGGCCAAATACAATAGCTGAACAATTTCTCACTTCCTATTTCCCCGGGTTTCTCTTTCACTTTGGACCTTCCTTTCACCTCTCTCCAACCGCCTTTATTTACATAAACTAGCTCATACTCACTGAGGAACTTCAGTGTACCTTGTTTTTTGTTTTGTTTTTTTGCAGTCATATTTTTGCTTCGTTTCCCTGAAAGCACGCATTCAATTTTTTTGACATTCGTAGTTCTGTATCATTTGACAACTAATTTTTTTTAATTTAGTTTAATTTTGCCAGTGTTGGTGATTTAGACTTAGAGTCAAATAACTGAAAGTAATTTTAACTCGTCTGATTTTTCAGCCAGTCTGGGCTTTGATTAAATGGCAAACAAAAAAAATAATACAGTGGTTACTATCTAAAGTAAATCCTGTCTCCTAAATTGTGTTACTTAAACTAAACTAAACCGACTTCTCACCAAAACCAAGCTACTTAATTCTTACCACAAAGAAGACAAAAAAAGCACTGACCAACACAACTGCTGTCCCAAATTACTGGTACATCCATACATGGAACTGATATTGCTAACTAAATTAACCATCTAGAGGTTAATATTCTTGAAGATGTCAACTAGAAGATGTCACTATTCCTCAAACAGATGTGTTCAAGGGTGTCATTTAATCCTTTGCTTTTTCTTTTTGCTTGATCATCATCATACTCAGGAAGTCCTTCAAATTGTCTAGAAATCTATTTTAGACATCTGTACACTTGGTTACTTCACTGTTGCTTGTGCTAAATTGGTAGATGTGTGTTTGTGTAGACGCATGTTCCTACACCAGGGTCCCACTTCCCAAAAACATGCTGGTAAGTAGACTGGCTAAGAGAAAATGACTGTGTGCGTGTGTGTGTGTGTGGAGGTGGTGCAATGCAAATGACCGGCATCCCAACCAGGGTGTACAGTATCTCCCACTCAGTGTTCTCAGGATAAGCTCTGGATCTAGCAGGATGAAACTATGAACCAGGTCTTCACTTCAAACAGGAAGGAAGACAAAAGATCTAAAGATGAAGTGTAGCTTTCCCACCTCTTCTGTATGACTAATTCACATAAAGCATGGGAGATCAGCTGAGGCATCAGAGGAAGCCAGATCGACATCAACAAAGTGAGTGACACATGCAGTGCAGAGAAGTTCTTCACACAAAACCAAGATACTTCTTATTTACAGTTTAAGTAATCAGTGGGTGTTCCAATTTCTGGTTGCCATAGTAATAACATTTCTCAGTGGGCGGAGGAACTAACATTCTACTTGACAACAAGTATAAAACTCAGCAGTGTATAACTGCATCATATCATATGAGATGAAGGAGAAGCAGTGTGAACGCTTTGTCACAGATCACATGCTCTCTACAGTCTTCACTCCCACTGGTAGTCACTGCATCAAGTTGCTTCATATTTCCATAAAGTTCTACTTTTCTTAACTTTGTTGCGTCACTGGACACGCCCACATATTGTCCCCAAAGCTCGCTGTCACTCAAGTCACTGGGAGGCATTCAACTTGTTAGTATTTAGTGACTTTACCTTTTTATTACCTGACTTCACTACATAAAAATGACATTTTAGGGAATAAAAATATCTTAAAACTAGTCAAATCTATTACAATATTAAAATCTAACCGAACCAAAGAATAATTTAATTCAATTTATTTGTATAGCGCTTTTAACAATGGACATTGTCTTAACAGCTTAACAGAAGTACAGAAACAGGTATATATATATACCTATATATATATATATAAAGTTTAAATGAAAGTTTCTATTTTATCCCTATTTTAACCCTAATGAGCAAGCAAACACTCTCTGTGATGAGATAATGAAGAAACCTTGAGAGGAACCAGCTCAGTAGGGAACCCATCCTCATTTGGGTGATACTGGACAGTAATACTAAAACTGGACAGTAAATACTAAATCAATTTCCAGACATCTGACTATTTTATTTTTACATTTTCTTGTTCTATTAGGGGATCTTTGTTATTGTTAGAACTGCAGACAAACTGAGATTAAATCTTGAGCCTGTAAACCTTTGGTCTCTGCTGTAAATGTGTTCTGTATTCTTTGTCACAACAGTGAGTCAATAGATTTGCATGATTTTCAGCTTTGTGGACCACACTACAAAAATTTCCCCCAGCTTGTAGCTAATACACATGCACCAGAAGCTATGAAGCAGGTCTTTACATCATACAGGCGGGAAGACGAAAGATCCAGAGCTGAGGTGTAGCTTTCCCACCTCTTCTGTATGACTAATTCACATAAAGCATGAAAGATCAGCTGAGGCATCAAAGGAAGCCAGATCGACATACAACAACAACAACAACAACAACACTAAAAATAATATATTTAACAATTTGTAACTATAAAAATTAGCTGACATTAGTGGTCATAAATTAGATGACCGATTTCCAAAAAATATTAAAGGAATGTTTAATTTTCCATAATTACTAATGTGTTAAAATATAAAATTCCAGTTGTTAGTTATTAACATTAGTTAAAAGTTATTGGTTAACAATTAATTACTAATCACAGTACTAATTAATTCATGCATTCATTTAATCAAATCTGTTTATATTGTTTGTATTATATATATATATATATATATATATATATATATATATATATAATTTTTTTTTTTTTTTTGTATATTTTCTATTTTAATTGGCCAGAATGTAGTGCATAAGACACATTCTCCTTTTATTTTGTGACAGTTATTATAAATATGCAGAATTTTATGATTTTATGAAAGTGGAAAAGAGTATAAATATATAAAGAGAAAACCTATATGTTAGTCTACAAATGAAAAATAAATAAATAAATAAAACATAAGTGAACCTTCTCTTGTTTGTGTCTAAAATTCTTTAAAAGGACTCACAAGGCTCCTTACATTTACACAATATTCTCAGGTCTAAACAATAGCATACCGTCTTAAAGGGTGAATTGGCTCTTCTGAGGCTATTTTACGCACTGAAAATGAGAGGAAACTTACTTGTGTGATGGGCATGAGATAAAATACCAGAAGGTGGGTAGTACTATGGAAAGTTTTGTGTGAATGAACTCAATAGAGGAAGACATTTGTCTGGGGTCTTTAACCACAGCATCCTGAGCACACTGCCTCTTGTCTGCAGCTCAAGGTTTGACTTACTGTGCTTGTTGAAAGAGTGTGTTAATGCTTCTGTGTGTGCTTTTCCAGGCAAAGAATGTAGATTTCCTGAATCGTGTGGTCAAAACATTGAAAAGCTGCAAATACTGCTAGAGGTTTGGTTGGCCCACAGCAATAAGCAATGACAGCAGCAATTGTTGAAAGTGTATATAGAGATTGTTGGACACCAGAGAGGGATGTGAGTGCTTTCTTCTTATGTGTATGTACCCTGAGGGGTTTCAGAGTCAATTGAGAATCAGTGTATGGAACTGTTCTCAGCAAGGAGCATATAATCATCTAACTGAAACTGCAGGTTTAGTCATGATCTCCAAAAATATGACTATAAACCCTTCTCCATAAACCCAGTTTAGTGAACCATCATAAATCAGCTGTGTTTCTTGTTCTGGTGTTCCACAGGGATCAATGCTTGGGCCTCTGTATTTACAATAAACATAATAAACTTGAGGACTATAGGAAAGTCACAATTAGAGAAAAATTATTGTATAAAATAAAGAATTCAAAGGCAGATTCAAATTTGCACCAAATATACCACATATTATTAAGCACAAAAACATACTGGCATCCCTAAACAATATTTCAAATAAATACACACAAATGGAGTGGAACAGCTCTTTATTCTTACACCACTTTCTGGGGGTCATGAAGTATTCCAATCCAGTCTACATGTGTTTTGTAGATGTGACGAAGATCTATGATTGCGTGTGTTGGAAGATATGAAGGTATTGCAAGCAATTGCCTACAAAAGTGAGTACACCCCTCACATTTTTGTAAATATTTTATTATATCTTTTCATGTGACAACACTGAAGAACTGCTACAATGTAAAGTATTGAGTGTACAGCCTGTATAACAGTGTAAATTTGCTGTCCCCTCAAAATAACTCACAGCCATTAATGTCTAAACCGTTGGCAACAAAAGTGAGTACACCCCTAAGTGGAAATGTCCAAATTGGGCCCAAAGTGTCAATATTTTGTGTGTCCACCATTATTTCCCAGCACTGCCTTAAACCTCTTGGGCATGGAGTTCACCAGAGCTTCACAGGTTGCCACTCCTCCATGATGACATCACAGAGCTAGTGGATGTTAGAGACCTTGCGTTCCCCCACCTTCCATTTGAGGATGCCCCACAAATGCTCAATAGGGTTTAGGTCTGGAGACATGCTTGGCCAGTCCATCACCAATGCAGTGGTCATCTTGGAGGTGTGTTTGGGGTCATTATCATGTTGGAATACTGCCCTGCGGCCCAGTCAGGGCAGGGGATCATGCTCTGCTTCAGTATGTCACAGTACATGTTGGCATTCATGGTTCCCTCAATGAACTGTAGCTCCCCAGTGCCGGCAGCACTCATGCAGGCCCAGACCATGACACTCCCACCACCATGCTTGACTGTAGGCAAGACACACTTGTCTTTGTACTCCTCACCTGGTTGCCGCCACACACGCTTGACACCATCTGAACCAAATAAGTTTATCTTGGTCTCATCGAACCACAGGACATGGTTCCAGTAATCCATGTCCTTAGTCTGCTTGTCTAGAGCAAACTGTATGCAGGCTTTCTTGTGCATCATCTTTAGTAGAGGCTTCCTTCTTGAACGACAGCCATACAGACCAATTTGATGCAGTGTGTGGCGTATGGTCTGAGCACTGACAGGCTGACCCCCCACCCCTTCAACCTCTGCAGCAATGCTGGCAGCACTCATACATCTATTTCCCAAAGACAACCTCCGAATATGACGCTGAGCACATGCACTCAACTTCTTTGGTCGACCATGGCAAGGCCTGTTCTGAGTGGAACCTGTCCTGTAAAACCACTGTATGGTCTTGCCCACCGTGCTGCAGCTCAGTTTCAGGGTCTTGGCAATCTTCTTATAGTCTAGGTCATCTTTATGTAGAGCAACAATTCTTTTTTTCAGTTCCTCAGAGAGTTCTTTGCCATGAGGTGCCATGTTAAACTTCCAGTGACCAGTTTGAGAGAGTGTGAGAGCGATAACACCAAATTTAACACACCTGCTCCCCATTCACACCTGAGACCTTGGTAAATGGCTAATTGGGCCCAATTTGGACATTTCCACTTAGGGGTGTACTCACTTTTTTGCCAACGGTTTAGACATTAATGGCTGTGTGTTGAGTTATTTTGAGGAGACAGCAAATTTACACTGTTATACAGGCTGTACACTCACAACTTTACATTGGAGCAGATTGTCATTTCTTCAGTGTTGTCATGAAAAGGTATAATAATAAAATATTTACAAAAATGTGAGGGGTGTACTCACTTTTGTGAGATACTGTATATATAGTTCGGTCTTTTTATGTGTACAGTGAGAGTATGCGACTTGTATCCACTCCTGTTTGTGGTCTTTATGGACAGGACAGGAAGACGCAGCCAAGGTTTGAGAGTTATCCAGTATGGGGAACTAGAGGTAACATCCTTGTGATATTCTTTTAGGACTTCGGACATACTTTCAGATGTTTGGCTGCTGCTTGTGAAGCTGCTAGGATGCAAAACAGCAACTCCAAGACCAGAACCATACTCCCAGAGAAGACTGGGGTACATCCTTCAGGTAGGGGCGACACTTTAAAGAAGAGTTTACACACACTATATTGCCAAAAGTATTCGCTCACCCATCCAAATAATCAGAATCAGGTGTTCCAATCACTTCCATGGCCACAGGTGTATAAAATCAAGCACCTAGGCATGCAGACTGTTTTTACAAACATTTGTGAAAGAATGGGTCGCTCTCAGGAGCTCAGTGAATTCCAGCGTGAAACTGTGATAGGATGCCACCTGTGCAACAAATCCAGTCGTGAAATTTCCTCGCTCCTAAATATTCCACAGTCAACTGTCAGCTGTATTATAAGAACGTGGAAGTGTTTGGGAACGACAGCAACTCAGCCACGAAGTGGTAGGCCACGTAAACAGACGGAGCGGGGTCAGCGGATGCTGAGGCGCATAATGCGAAGAGGTCGCCAACTTTCTGCAGAGTCAATCGCTACAGACCTCCAAACTTCATGTGGCCTTCAGATTAGCTCAAGAACAGTGCGCAGAGAGCTTCATGGAATGGGTTTCCATGGCCGAGCAGCTGCATCCAAGCCATACGTCACCAAGTGCAATGCAAAGCGTCGGATGCAGTGGTGTAAAGCACGCCGCCACTGGACTCTAGAGCAGTGGAGACGCGTTCTCTGGAGTGACGAATCGCGCTTCTCCATCTGGCAATCTGATGGACGAGTCTGGGTTTGGCGGTTGCCAGGAGAACGGTACTTGTCTGACTGCATTGTGCCAAATGTAAAGTTTGGTGGAGGGGATTATGGTGTGGGGTTGTTTTTCAGGAGCTGGGCTTGGCCCCTTAGTTCCAGTGAAAGGAACTCTGAATGCTTCAGCATACCAAGATATTTTTGACAATTCCATGCTCCCAACTTTGTGGGAACAGTTTGGAGCTGGCCCCTTCCTCTTCCAACATGACTGTGCACCAGTGACCAAAGCAAGGTCCTGACCTCAACCCGATAGAACACCTTTGGGATGAATTAGAGCGGAGACTGAGAGCCAGGCCTTCTCTTCCAACATCAGTGTGTGACCTCACAAATGCGCTTCTGGAAGAATGGTCAAAAATTCCCATAAACACACTCCTAAACCTTGTGGACAGCCTTCCCAGAAGAGTTGAAGCTGTTATAGCTGCAAAGGGTGGACCGACGTCATATTGAACCCTATGGATTAGGAATGGGTTGTCACTTAAGTTCATATGCGAGTCAAGGCAGGTGAGCGAATACTTTTGGCAATATAGTGTATCTTAGGAGTGTTAGTTGCTGTATCCATCTGTGGTGGTGAAGCTGGACTATACATCCCAATCTTCATTAACAGTAACAGGAATTGTGGGTAGTGCCCAATCCAATTAGGGTGGGTCTTTTACTCAGTGATAAGATGATAAGCTCAACAATCGAAGAGAGCCTCGAAAGTAGAGACACTGCTCTCCTGAATTGAGAAGTGGTTCAGTACAGGCACCTTGCAAGAATCTCCTGAACAAGTCAGCTCCTTGCAGAGTTGTAGCAAAAATATGTCATTGGATAAAGAGCTCTCCACCTGGAGAGATTATCGCTCATGGCTGGCTTGGGAACATCTGGAGATCCTCCTAGTAGGCACTGGTGGTTTTGGTTGCAGATAGAGAAGTTTGACCTAACTGACTGAAAACTGAACTTTTCAGTCTGTTGTCATGGTAACCCCACAGCCGGAAAGGTGGAAGCAAAAAAAAAACAATAGATAAGTGAGCAGAAATCTCAAACAAATTTCATCAGCAAATTTCCCATATCCTCCATGTTCCAAATATAAATGATATCAACTGCAAGACCAGTCAAGTCAAATCCCTTACCATTGAGTCCTCAGAGATTCTATGCAGTATAACATAATTTTAATGTTAAAATCACACTCAACTATTATATATTTAAATTAAACTAAAAACATTATAAAATCTGCCCACTTATTGTATCTTTGATCATTCCTTTCTGACCACACAAACGGTTGCAACTGGCGCATGCATCATTATGTATTTTCAAAAAGAGAAACAAAGATTTTACTTTCCTTAGTGCTTAGAGTTGATTGTTGGAATTTAATCCAACTTATCTATTACTCTATAACAAAATCAATCTCAGAAGAAAAAGTGAAAGCTTGGTAGTTACAGGGAAAATTTTGGTTCCACAGCATCTATCATATTACGGTAAAGGGTCATAGTAAAAGTAATAAAAAAAAAACACTATACAGGCTGAAAGATTAACAGATATGTCTGTCTGTCTGTCCCATTTCTCATTCTGTCTAGTATATGCAGCAGAGAACATGATTTAAAGTAACCATTAAAAAAGTTAGAAACATACTGGTTTCTCACATTTACTGTAATACCCACAGACACTGTTTGGAGGAATGAACCACAAACCCTACTCTTGTCCAATGTGTGTATGTGTGTGTGTGTGTCTGTGTGACAGAGAGAGAGAGAGAGAGAGAGAGACAATGACATGCCCACAGCAGAGAATAGCTCAGCATAAGCTATATAATTATGTCCACATGTTTATGCCAAGTTGTGTGGAAGGTACCGTACTTTCCATGTCTTGTAGATTAGCTCTGATAGGCTGCCTGTTTGGAGGAAGAGAGAGTTCTCTTTTCATGTGAACACTCAAATTAAGGGGGAGTGTTTGTGTTCAGTAAGGTCTGTGTGCATGAGACACAGGACAGAGTTTCAGGTGTAGTGTATTGTATTAATTTCAAAACAAAATCTCTGCTCCTTTCTGTGCATAGCCTTAAATACAGCTCTTGTTTTTCACATTTATTTTTCTGGTATAAGAAAGAAATTACAAATATAAAGAATATATATATATATATATATATATATATATATATAATATTTAAAGCAAAGATAAGCAAGCACATACTAAATATTTCCATAATCAGTTTCACTTTTTATACATGCAGGTGTTTCTGAACTCTTAAAAAGTTTCCTCAGATTGACTTATCCAAAACGAATAAAGGTCTGTTCTAGCCTGTGCATCATTTTTCATGCAATACATAGGCACCAGTATGAAATCTGTACTCTGGACTCATGTGGTCTTTGAAATGACCCCCATGTTCTGTCCTCAGCCCTCTGCAGGCTTAGTTTGTGTTCTTGTTACTTTTACACCTACTATTAGAGTCTCATGTGATCTGATAACAAGTGGTCAGCATTATGTATAACAGCACATGGTGTCATGTGTGTCTCTGAGACACATTGTGATCTGTTTACTCAAACCACTTACACAGGGAAGTGATCAGGGACACGTGTACCTATTGTATGTGCACCTATTTGTAGTGTAAATGCTAACGTGTGTCGACATTAAAGGACCACCTCATCACCAGTGTTACCTGGTTTTTATGCACAATGGAGCTACTTCAAAAGCTTAACCATGCTATTGTGTCTGATGTGCACAAGAGAGTTTTACTGATCCATTTTTCTCTGTGCTTTAGAAACATTATGTTCATCTCTCTTGGCCTCAGGCTTCTTAGTGTTCAAATGAAACATCTCTTCTTATTAATGTAGTAATGTATTTATCTGAGACCCTTTAACCTTCTTATTTTTCAATTGTTCCAAAAATCTTAGCAACTTTTAACACCATTTTAGGAAACTGCATGTTTTAATTCTTCTTCATTAATAAGTGCGGTATGACTTCACATTTTAAATATCACATTTGCACAGATGGTCTTTTACATTTAAATACTGTACAGGGTTTGGAAATAGTATATTTTAGTTTGGCTCAACCATCAGATGCCACTGTTATAGGAAACCTTGGAACGTCCTTAATAATATTGACTTCATATAACAATATTGAACAAGGAAAAGCTGTGTAGGTTCTTGTTCCAGCTATAACTTGAAAATGTTATATATTCTCAAGAGCTTTGAACAACTATCAATGTTCGAAAATCTTATTCATGAAACATAACACTCAGTCAATGCAGAATATTATATATAGCTTTTTATGAAAGTCTTCATAGCACAGTTACTGTTACTGCTCTGTAACTTCTAATAACATTTTACGCATTCATCCTGCAGTGTTACTGCCATACTGCATTCATACTGCAATGATGTTCATAATTGGAGTCATCATTACGATCGAATGAGCGTGTCACATAGTATAATTAAATATTATTGGCTATCATCATCTACGCGAAGGAACATTATCAACCGATCAGAATTACGCATCACCCCTTCCCCTGCTCTTTATGAGGTAAAATGTCATTTTCTCCATTGTGAGCATATTTCTTGTGATATTTTATGTCAATGATTAATATAGGGTTTTATATTGTGGATACCTTAAATGATTAAATAACACATTTAACAGCCTTTCCAGTACTTTTAGGCAGCCATCCAAAATGCACGAGCGCTCATTACCTATCACTGTGCTGACAGAAAATCTCGTAATTTTATTTAGTATTCCTTATTCCCTAATGAAATTCATTCATGGAATGCAGAAGTGTTTCGATTTTTTATTTTTTGACAAGTGGTCAGGATGATTTTAAGACGCATGAAAATACCAGGTCTGACTCAACTGACCATGTGTGAGACACATGTGAGCACCAGGGTCATAATATGAGCACAATAGCCATTGACCGTAAATGTGCAAAGAACAAAAAAAAAATTCACCCAAAGCATTTCAGCACTGTTTCCCCGAGGAAGACGTGTTTTGATTCGTTTTAAACTGTTTAACCTTCTTGGTACACTGACAGATGGTGGATCAGATGCCTGATGTTTATCACAATTGTTTAAGAGTTTGTCTCAGATGAATGCAGCCTCCTTTCTATAACATCTGCCCTGTACTTAACTTTCTTCCATTTACATTATACTATCTTTTATGTGCATTGATGTCAGTTTCAGGGATTTGTGTTTGTGTGTTGTAGGGGTCTTCTCAGTATCTTCATACAACATCCAGATGCCTCTGCTTTTCTTTAAAAAATGTAATCTACGTATTATTCTATTGTGAAATAAAAGGTAAATAAAAGCTGACATAAATCTAAATCTTTGCCTCAGGTTCGTTATTTCTTCTCAGGTTGTGATGGTCATTCTGATAGCCCATTCTAATGATATCCATCCACCTATCCTCCCATCCACCCATCCATCTATCCATCCATTCATCCTCTACACTGCTTATCCTACTTGGAGCCTGGAGTCTATCCCAGGAGACTTGGGGCACAAGGCAAGGTACACCAGGATGCCAGTCTATCATAGAGCACGCACACACACATGCACACACACACACACACACACTATGGACAATTTAGAGATGCCAGTCAGCATGTCAGAGTGCAGAATTAAATGAGACACAAGTTGGCCATGTTTAGAAAGATGAAAAAAGAAGCTTTTATTTACAGCAGTATTGCACAAGTTCAGCAGAGCTAAGATTCAGTGCAAACAACAAAATAAAAAAAAGAGAATCAAAGAAAGACATTTTGCTACAAATGTACTGGGTCTGCGAGGTGGATCAGTTAATTTGCAGGTAATGAGACGGAATCTAGTTAAAAATCCAGTGAACTGGAATGTAGAAAATGAAAAATGTTTGTTCAGTGGAAATAAAAGGGGAGGGAGGAGGGTGCAGAAACATTTTAACGTGAACTATATGACATTTCTGATACCGGGAGATTGATTCTATCCCAATCTTTACATGGTTGAGTGTATACAAGGCATACATATCAAAAAAACCCACTGCAAAGTTCAACTGTTACGTACAGTATGTTGGAACAAGTTCTTTGGTTTGACTGAGAAACATGGAACAGTTAAAGGTAAACTTGTGGCTTGTTAAAGGTAAACGGCTTGTGACAGGAAATTCAATTGTGACTGAAAGAAATGTTTAAAAATGAATCATGACACAAATCAGTTGCACATAACTGCATTTTAACAAGTGGATTGTGGGATGTCTATTAACATCAGTTAACGTATTTAACATGATTAACATATCAGTTGTTAAGTGCCAAGAATGCAGGTCTCGATGCAATACTGGGGAAATGGCAATGCATAAAAAAATGGTTTGGGGAGGTGCAGGTTAAAGCCATGGACTGGATCATGAAGGAAGTCCATTTTGTTTCTCCACAGGTATAAAATCCCCTGAGTCACTGAGGCTATTTTTATGACATCATTAAATCATGGTTCTTGAATTTAGACTTGGTGATTAAGACTGTTCTTGGTCAGCAAGAAAATAAAACCTCGCTTGAAAATCCCCTGAATAGCTTTAATCTCACTCACTCACATACACACACACTCTCACACACACACAAAATGTGGACGTACCACCCACGATGAAATGGCCAATGTAACCACAGCTGACCAACCGCATGTGTATTAATAAACCTTGCTTTCATTACATTTCACCATGGGCCAAATTTCAAACAATTAAAACCATTCATTTGTTTAAAAATAAAAATTGCATTAAAATCACTTTGAAGTGGAAGCCTGTCTGTCTTGTCGGTGTGTAGACATTCCACTTGCTCGGCTTTCATTCATTTTCACAAAAGGAAAAAAAAAGGCTGCCTCGTGAAAGTGTGTATTTCGTCAGTATTAGATCACTTGGCCTCAAAACGTGAAAAGGCATTGAGCCAAGGCTAACGTTTCTCTGGCGAATAACAGTGTGAAAATCGCACCCGTAGTACAGGCCGGTTGTCCCTCTGCCAAGAGGTCACTCAGTGTGTGACCTGGTGTGTTTCTGTAGCTTTCATAAGCTGCTGATAACCAGTCGCACATTTCCTTGTTTCCACCGAGATCTTCAGGCAATAAATGATTATCGAAATCATTTCGTGTAACATCATGTGATGAGTCGAACAGAAGTGCAAATTTCGAGTCAGTAAAGAAGGACAGACAGAACTGCAGCATTACCGCTAACTAATCCACTTCCATTTAAAACAAAACACAAATTAAATACAAATAAATACAGAACAAAAGAGGGATAAAAGATATACACAAATAAAAAAGAAAGAAACAGCGAACAGGCACTGAAAGGGAAAGATTAGAGCACTGGGGCCATGAAGGCACGTTTTGGACGTTTCTTCACAAAACACCCTCCACAGACAGAGAGAGAGAGAGAGAGAGTGAGAGAGAGAGACAGACAGAGGGAGAGAGAGGCCTCGCCACCTTCTCGACCCAGTGTTTTAATGGCTCAGCTTTCCATGTTCATGCAGGAAACAAAGCTGTCTTTGACTCCAAGTTAAATCCCAGAATTCCCCACCCAATTCCAGCACATCCAGATCCAAATCCTCCTCCGGACAGGGAATGTCAAAGTCGTCGGTGTGCCCCTGATAGAGATACAGAAGCTCTCATAGTGAGAGAGAGAGAGAGAGAGAGAGAGAGAGAAAGGGCACAGTTTCTGATGGGGTGTATATACATATCTACAGTCATGTGCTACTTGTCTGCTGGGTACTCTCTCTGTCCATCATCTTTGTCTCAGGAAGAACTGTAACAGCCGTCCGATCAGGATCCCTACCCACACCATGATGGCCGGCTCGTTCTGAGCCTGTTGAGGGGCTGCACCGCCGTTTCTTTCTGCCTGTTGGGAGGAAAGATAAAAGCGTTTGTGTGAATACTGCGATTCATTAAACCGCTCACAGAAAAACTCTTCTGTCCAAGTCGTAAAGATCAAAATAACTAATAACATAATGAACTGTTTCAGGATTTCCCACAGGACTTATATGTCTATTACAGCCTTCTGTGAGATGAATCACAACTCAATGCACTGATAAACTGACTAGTAAGTACATTTATTAAATAAACATACAACATGACTTACGACTAATCCAGTTATCAAATAAATGAAGTAATAAAATCATCCCAGATACATCCTTTGTAGTTACTGTGTCACAGACACAGTCACTGACATGGTTGCCATGATTGTGATCGTCACTCCTCCTGCTTTTCCTAAGCCTTCCTTCATCACTGGAAAATCGCTTGATGCTGGCCCAACTTGGATTGTCTGGTGTGAACGGCAGCACACGGACGACTTAAAGATGTTCTTCCTTGAAAAGACTGCTATGAACAGCTCACACTCCATCAAATCTCCATCATTGAACAGTTGCTAACTTAAGTTTGATAGAATAGAGTTAAAGTTCAAACTCTACTGATGCTCAGTTCCTCAAGCTTGCTTGTCATCTCAGGGAGTTTTTCCATGACACACCTCATTAGGATTGCTCAATATATTATATAAATTTCTACAGAGCTGCTTTGTGACAAATGTTAAATAAAATTGAATTGAACTGAATTGAATTAGGGCCTAATTTCATGTCATTCTCCCACTCTGAGCTGTTTGGCATCACCATCAGCAAAGCAGTGTTTCGGTTAATAAAATGTTAACGTGGCTTTGTGAGACCTGGCAGCAGTCAGGCTGAATCAGGTGGCCTCTTCTAGCCCTAGCTTTTGGCGTACTTTCACACTGAGCACACACACACACACAGACACACACACACACACACAGTGACCCAGATAAGAACAGGGCATTTCCCCCTAGGGACTCTTGGCAGGAACCAGCGAGGAAACACACTCCAGAATGAAAAAAAATGAAAGAAAAAAAATTTCCTGTACCGCATAAAAGAAGGATGAAAAACACAGAGAGTCGAGAGGGCTGCCTCTACTTCACCTCCAGGATAAGAATCGTTTGCCTCAGGCTAATAAGGTCAGCTATAAGAGCTCACAGTCAAGGACGAATAATAAAAAAGAATTCTGAAGTAAAGCAGGTGGAAATGCTTGGAGAGGAAAAAACAGGAAAGCAAGAGGATACTGACTTGAAGCATGTGGTCTGAATTAGCCATGATTATTCCACTTGGCTAAAAAAGCGATTTTTAATAAACAAATACTGAGGGTGAACACTAAGAGGGGCCCTGATTTAGAAAAAAAAAAGAAGAAAAAAAAGGCCAGCCAAAAACCACAGCGTGCCCAAGAAGTGATTGTGTGCTCAGCCAGAGGAAACAGGTGAGGAGGAAGTGGAGTAAAATGGAAGGACATTTAACCCTGTGGTGTGGCACAGAGAGAGTGAGAAAGAGAAAAAGAGAGAGATAGAGAAAGAGATAGAGAGAGTGAACTGAATTAGTACTATGAATAACTGTCATTCTGGATTAGAGACACAACAGCACTTTCAGTCAGTGGCTTTCAACCCAAATTTACAACCAACCTGAGAAACACAAGTGTAGACATTTCACACTGTGCTTAACCCCGGGTAAGCATCATTCTAAAGCCTGCTTTTAACCCTGGATAGAGGAACATTTCACACTGCAATACAGAACAGCTAGATGCTTAGCCACAAACTGGAGAAATTACACAGGGACTTTTTTTTCTCACTGATGAAGTGACGAGAGACAAGACACCACAAATATGTAAATAAGAAGATTAAGCCAGGGTTTAAGAAACAGTGTAAACTGTCTGATTGTCAATAATCCCTGGTTAAGTATGAGCAGTGTGAAACGTGAAAGAAGAAAATCTAGGATTCTGTTTCAGAATGATCCCGAATTAACTAGTTTCAGTGTGAACACATTTTGAGTAAAAGCTTCACCTAACATGCCAGTAATGTATGTGAGCTATATGAAGCTATTTTATGTTACTGTACTCTCTACAAAGATCCGATACACAATCGTGAGTTTTTCTTTTACTATTAAACACATGCACATGTTTGGGTAAGTAATGCCTTGATCTAAACGCTACCGCATGCTGCTCTTCTTCAGAGACAGCACGCAGTCCCGGTTCAGAGCCAAATGACAGAAGCAGCGTCCCTTTAATCAACCCCAATTAACTTCCATACCAGTGTGTAAACAAAAACAGTGTGATCGGATCACTGGCGCAGCTCTTACGAATACACTGCAACACAATACGCAGCAAAGTGCAGAGAGAAACAGAGCAATAAAGAAGAAAATGGTGGTTAAGTGTGTCAGAGCCACTCACTCACAGTCATTTCTCTGGGAAAACTGGAAGCTGGTGCGCGAGAGACCACATGGAAGAAAAGCGGAAAAGCCACAAACGCACAATGCCAGACAACTGCAAAAACACTCCGATTAGACCTGTTCGACTACTGCAGTGTAGACGAGACAACATGCGCCTTTTTCTGAGACAGTCAGAAATTTATTGAGGACATGGTACCAGAAATGGTTTATGGTGCTCGAAAGAAAGTTTCTTTATCTCTGTAAAATAAAGACTCTTATTATTTGGTTGCTTGTATTCATTTTATTAGATGACTTAAAAAAAAAATCCCTATTTGAAATTCGTTATGATTCCCAACCTGTAAAATCTTTCAGTTTGGCTGATTTACTCTTCATTAACTGGTACAAATTACAGCAATGATTATACCACCAACTCCAAGTAAACAAATGAATCTCAGAGTAAATCCATAACATGCACGCTCACTATCCTCTTTATTAGGTACACACACACAGTTATCTAATCATCCGATCATGTGGCAGCAGAGCAATGTAGCTACAGGTCAAGAGCTTGGGTTCGCATCAACACCAGAATGAAGAAAACATCCCCTTGGATCTGTGTGACTTTAACTGGGGTAGGATTGTTGGTGTCAGATGGGCTGCTTTGGGTATTTCAGAGCCTGCTGATCTCCTGGGATTTCCACACACAACGGTTTCCAGAGTTTACAAAACAAAAACATCCTGTGAGTGAAGAGTCTGCATGCTGAAACACCTTCCTTTATAAGAGAGATCAGGGGAGAATGAGCAGACTGGTCTAAGCTGACAGGAAGTCTATTATAACTCAAAATAATCATTTTTTACAGCTGTGATGAGCAGAAAAGCATCTCATCATGGGCACAGAGCAGTTTGAGTTGAGTGGCTCCTGCTGTTGTAGCTGATGTTTTGTGTGCTTTGACATGCTTTTCTGCTCACTATGTTTGTAAAGAGTGATTATTTGAGTTACTATAGACTTCATGGGAGTTTAAAATAATCTGTCCATTTTGCTCTGTCTTCTCTTATCAACAAGATGTTTCCACCTACAGAACTCTCACTCAATTAATATTTCTTATGTTTTTTACACTATTCTGTGTAAACTCTACAGTAAAAGTCGCAGGAGATCAGCAGTTTCTGAAATACTTAAACCAGCCCATCTAGTAGCAACCTCAGTCACCATCAAAGTCACAGAGATCACACGTTTGCTTCACTCTGCTGTTTGACGCTGCTGTCACATGACTGGCTGATTAGATAACTGCATGAATGTGCAGGTGTTCCTAACAAAGTGGAAGTTGAGTGTAAATGCCGTCACCCATCATCCCCTGAGAGATGGCTGCCTGTATAAAGAAATGTCAACAGGCACAAGGGGAGATAATGTTCTGCTCCTCAGGTGGAAGATGACGTGCAACAAAAAAAGCGCTGATGCACACCAGTGACATGGCTCTCATTTTCTGTTTTGAATTTAAAATGAATTTATATTTAATCACTGGTAAAGTAATATCAGCGCAACATTTGGGGTTCGTCTCAATCAGCTCCGTAGTTCAGCAGTCAGGGCACCATCTCCATCTCTACCTAAACAAATCCCTGAATTCTCTTCAAAAACTTACCACCAGTGCTTACTATGTTCCCTTACTGAAAAATTATGTCATGTTTTCGGAAGCCTCTCAGCTTGAAAAAAATTTAAGTGGCTTGTTGTTGTAGCTCACAAATGGGAGTGATTTTTAACTTTATTGGATGTTCTATGTATGGTTTGATTGACTCTTATAACGTAAGACGTTTTAATGTTGTGAGGCATGTAACAGAACATGTTTTTTTCATAATGTACATTAAACAACTGTTATTAATATATATAATATAAATGTGTCCTTAGCAGTGCTTGAACTTGAGTACAAGATATACTGATTCACTACCAAGGGAGCTAAAGAGCAAATTGAGACGCACCCTTGGTGTAGCAGGTGAGTGGTTAAAGAGGCCAACATGTTCTCACGACTGTGTAGGTGTAAACATTTTTGCAAGCGCTCGCTCGCTTGTATGAAGAGAGTTCAGATTAGGTGGAGAGAAAGTATTCATTTGAATTATCCTGTAAATTTTACATCAGACTTATCACGTTTGCAGATCTTAATTCTTAACCTATCACGTGCTACAAACGCTAATGGACAGCACTGTTTTTATTGAGTGTGGTCACGGTACACGGCTGATCTACTCATTTCATGAGAACACATGAATGACGAAGGCACAAACGCAAGCTCTGCAAGCAACATTTATTCATCAAGCAAAACAAAGTGAAGCAGTGACATCAGGAGAAGAAAAAAAAACTAAACAGGAAGGTTTAAAAAAAGCCTGAACCCATCCATTTTAAACTTCACTGGACAGCTCCATGCAGGACCCTGACTACAAGCTGGGCCTGGAGTGCGTCTGCATGGCGCTGAGCTGAATGACCCAGTACATAATTAGAGCCTGGAGTCTAACCACAGGGTAAACATTATGAAGTCAACTCGTCCCGGTCACATACGAACCCTGCCATGCAACGCTCTCAGCCTCGTCTAACTACTACAGCTATTACGAATGCTAGTTCCTCTGTCCGTCTGCACTGGTTACATGATGTACACCTTAATGCAAAGCATTTAAGATAATGTGTGTCTGGCTCATTAGTGGTAATATAATGAAGTGTGCCTTTAAATCCACCAGTTCACTTCACCACAATAATTCTATTGTACAGAGCTGAACAAACATGACCGAGAGAAAAGGGGGGGTGAGAGAGAGAGAGAGAGAGAGAGAGAGAGAGAGAGAGAAAGAGAAAGAGAGAGAGAGAGAGAGAGAACAGCTTATATGAGATAAGTTGTTATTTGCATAAAGAGCTCGGGGTCTGGTATATGAAAGCATGCGGCATGGATGAGTGTGATGACGTGCGAGCAGCGCAATGCCATGCTCATTCTAGCATCTGACATTGAGTTCATTTTGCCAGTGTTAACAAAAATACATCATAATGATCTGATTTAAAGCTTAAAGACTTTCTGAAGGGGAACAAATACAGATTAAATATTGATACGATCTGGGGCATCCTGCTTGCGCAACCCGAAAAGAAGCCTAGCCACTGATATCTAACACTGGAAAACATGTGTGTTCCTCAAAGTCTATTGCAGATGATATGGATTATGTTTGATGCGCTATATGTATGTATAATAACTGCTTGATAAGCATCTCATCTGATATCTGATGAAAATATTATATGACAGATTCAACCACACATCATAAAGCATTTAAAGCCTCAGAACGTAATGCTCTTTTAAAAATGACAGATACACGCAAAAACTAATGTCCATCAGAGATCAGTCTGAGACAGAAATGTAATCATAACAACCATTCATACTTTTTTCTGTAGTGCTTATCCTACACAAAGTAATCAGGAGCCTGGATTCCATCCCAGGGGACAAGTGGGACAAGGCAGGGGACACAGGACAGGGTGCCAGTCAATCTCAGGCCACAATCACACACTCACACACTACAGACAATTTAGAGATGCAAATCAGCCTGCAAGGCATGAGTTTTGGACCGGGGAAGGAAACCGGAGTAAAGCCGGAAGACAACCACTGAAGCGCAGGAAGAACATGTAAACTGTATGAACACAGAGCAGAGGAGGGAATCGAACCCTCAGCCCTGGAGGTGGGAAAGATGATTAGTTGAAATCTATAATATGAAGGATAGAGAACAAGCACCAGGCAGATGGTCATTAATGTAAGAAAATAAAGGGGAAAAAAAAAACACACACAGTTTTGTCATGGGATAAAAAAAAAATCAGTTTGAAGAGAAAAGCCAAAGCTTGTTTTCAGATAATAACCTGTTTCTGAAAGGGAAACCATCTTTTCTACTAAAAAGGACCTTTAAAAGATAGTGATAGTAGAAAGCAAAAGAACTTGTTTTGCAGAACATCATACGTGGGGCACATGACACTGCACCTGTTCTGCTTTCTGGCATATGACATCGCTCAGTTACCGACATCTTAGCCAATTCTACATGAAGGTAAAAGGAAAGCACAACTAAAACGAAACAGTTCTGAGAAAGGTGACAGGGTGTCTGAGTCAGAATCGCAGTCGCTCTTTCGAAATTTCGTAATTGCCCTGGTGTTTCCTGCTCATCGAGATAGCTGTGTAATACTTAGTGGAATGTGTAAGAATGCCAAAAGAATTAACAGAACAGGAAATACAGTATGATCGCATGTGTGTATAACTAAATAATGTTAATTTGTTAGAAGCTACTTCAAGTTCATGTAATGATGCATCCCTTTAACTCCACCTCATCACAGCTCCTCTTATGCTGAATGCTTCAGAGCGTAAGAGCCTCACATAGATGTGTCACAGCCATGCCGACGTTATGCCGAGGTCTGAAACACAACTGTGCAACCTCAAAACCATTTAGAAGCCAAAACCTTTTTTTATAAACCCTGCAACAATAATTAGTCTATTTTAAACATGTGAAACGATGACAAATAGGACAGAGAAAGAGAGAGATCAGCTCATGTTAGATAAGTTGCTATTTGCATAAAGATCTCAGCGTCTGGCCTACATGACAGCATGTGACGTGGACGAGTAGCATCTCCTAGCATCTGACATAAAACTAATGTGCTAGCGATAATATATATGGACTGCTGTGGATGGTAGCACTTAGAAACCATGGAGATAGCTTTACCATGAACAGTTTTGCACTCAAGTCTCCATCAGTGAACAGTTCAGCATAAGGTGTTAAAGCTAGAATGAACTTCCTGGTTACATAATTGCACTTTTTGTGTACAATACTCAGTTACAGAAGAGAAAAGATTTATAAATCACACTCTCTGGTGTGACCCAGTTGAGGATGGATTCTCTTTTGAGTCTCTCAGGGTTTCTTCCTCATGTCGTCTTAAGGAGATTTTCTTTAGCCACCATCACCTCTGGCTTGCTCATGAGGGATAAGCTGAAATCCTGAATTTATATATTTCTGTAAAGCTGCTTTGTGACAATGTCCACTGTTAGAATTGAATAAAATAATGAAAGAACACCGAGAGTTCTTTCTGAGGGGGTATTGATACGACCCAGAACATACATGCAGCATACATGGGCCAAAATATATTGAGTAACTGTCATCCAACACTGGAAAACATGTTTGTTATTAAAATAATTAAATAAAAAAAAGTTGCATGTATAACATGTATAATAAATGCATCTCATCTAATGCTTACTGAGTAAAAATATAGAAAATTATAAATTATTATTATTAAATTTATTAAGAGGTCTGTGCTCCAGTACACAGAATAAAACATGTTAAATAGAGATTCCTAAAAGGAAACAGGGTTTCCCTTTCACCAGAAGTTTCACTCAGAGCCTTTTACAAGAACTAGTAACCTCCCTAAAAACCTTGAGAAATTTCTGTTTCTGCATACACCGCATGACTCACGAGAGGCGACTGCTTAGGAAAGGACCTTAATTTCTGACAGTATATGAAGTGATTCAGAAATGCTTGTGAAAAAGGTTTAGACAAATGCTTAAAGGAAAGTGAAGGTAAGGCAACATTTCTCCAGTCAGAGTCCTTCTCCGTTTTCCCCGAAGTGGCACAGGAAATCTCAAACGCTTTCAAGAGTCTAGTTCCTCATAATGAACTCGGACAGAATAAACGCATTCTTCAGACAGATTTCACCAAACAAGCTGTTATTACACACACACACACTCCACTATATGTTTCCCACCTGGCGGAAATAAAGCTGGTTAAATTCATCGCCGATGCGCTGCAACTCTCGCCCAATGGAACGGTGCAACTCCGCTTGCATGTCCCCCGCAGATGCTGCTCCGTGGGGTGGATAGTGGTTATAGAGAGCTGGCCATAATTCTAAGAAAAGATGAACAAAGAAACGAGGAAAGATAAATTATGTGCATGCTATGAAACTCGCCATCATGAACTAAACACAACACCAGAAATTTTTTTTTATTATTATTATTAGGTAGGTTCAGTATTAGTAAAATTTTAAAAAGTAGTTGAAAAAGTTTATGATTAGCTGTAAGTATTCTCTGTAGTGAGACATCAAATTTTACATAATATTAAATAATGTTTTTCCGTCTGCTTGCCTTTTTCCTGTTGTCTTTATCTTGCTCCTGGTTGCTGTCTTTCCAGAACAAATAGTATTTCACCCTGTCTAAAGTTTGTCAGTTGGAAGAAGCTGTCATGCGTTGACATATTTTAAAAAGCGTAGCTAAATAATCGGCGTGTGTGAACATCGAGACGAGGGTTTGTGATAACTCAGCGCTGAAACTAGACAGACCTGCAGTAAATCTGAGTTGTGGTCAGAATCGACTGGAGAGAACAGCGAGGCTAAGCGCTAATAATATAACCACAATCTGGCTGAAGGTGCACTGATTCTCCAGCTATGACTCAAGCGAGAAGCAGTTTTACTGTTATTTCTCATGCCCAATCATATTACGACCATATGCTACTCATTTCCACATGTCAGCTTTGTTGAGGCTTTCGCTATAAAATAGCCAAAAAAAAAAAAATAAAGCACACTCATGATATTACTCAATTACATTCTCGACTTTTACGCGCTCGGCCACGGGCCAACGACAGCGATACTGACGGGTAATGATATAGTGTTTGTTTGTTTACATGTGCACTGTCACTGTGGTTGGATGGATTTATGATGTGCTCTGTTTTGATTTACACACTAGTGTGATACAGTCTGTTTCGCTGTGTCAGACATGTCACAATGTATGCCAGACTCCTCTCTATTTCGTCTCAGCTGCCAGCACTGCTAATACAACTGCAACCAGACTCACGAGTTCACAGTTTCGGGGTCGTCTGACTGACATGAGGATTTTTCGGTAGGTCTCACAAAGCAAAACACAGCCAAGATTGTGTGCTGATTTGGTAACAAACTACAACAATGCAGCCAAACAAAACAAGTTGATAATGTAAACCTGCTTCATATAAAACAGACAAGAGCCCTGATTAGTTGAGATAAGTGTTGCGCTCCTTCTCCAATAAGAGTTGCATCTTGGAGAAGCACTCCTGGAAAATGATTTTATCGCCGGTTCTCATCTCCTTCCTCTCTATAGCAGAGAACAGAGATGGTTGGTTCTAGTGTCTGGGCTTCACAAAAGATTATTTTGACTGGTGGAGGATAGAGCTTTCTGCTTCAGCTGCTCACCTGAAGCCTGTGCAACTGTACACAGAAATAGAGACAACAAGCAAATCAGCTTGCTCCATCGCTTCCATTGTGAGGACAGGCACACTCTAGCTCCCTGTACACTACAAACTGGGGGTTGCCCTCAGCACAATGACAAAAAAACGCTTCCTGTGGGTATGTGTAAAGGTACACGGACCTCCTAAGTCAAACGGATGTTCATGCGCATGCGAGTACACTCGCATGTGTAAACAAAGCCTGTAAGATTCAGCAATATATGCAAACAATGTTGACTTTAGGGAGGTTTTTGTTGGGCATCATCCAACAAGTAGCGACTGTTTAATAACGTTGAGTACAATGAGAAGAGTAAATATGGCATTGATAAAAGTGTTTACTAACGTTACTATAACTTGCAAAACAACAACAACAACAACATTTCTTCAACAGTCTTCTCTAAGGACAGGAATACTACGATCATGCACATTTCACTACTTCACAGGTGAGCGAGACTTCTAAAAGATTTTAAGAGACAACTTCATGCATGGAAAAGTTTTTGTGAAGTCCTGTAAACTTCTAAAACACGCATGCACAACGCAGAAGCCGATATAAATGATATGGTTGTGAGATTCCGGTCACAGGCATGAGGTGCATACAGCGGAGAAAGTTATATCAGCATGCAATCCCAGCACGGGGAGAGGAGGGGGGGGGGGGGGTTGGCGGAGGATCCTTACCATGATTCTGCGCGTCGCCTCGCGCTTCTGAAATGCGCTGCAGGGCGTGAGTTATCACTTGACTAGACGGACTCGGGGTCTGAGTGGCTGTGCTATGGGTGATAAGCGGGGAGCTCGGCTCGCTGTCGAACGAAAAATATCCACTCGACGACCTGGAGAGGGTTCGGAACACAGGCGACCTTGTCTGGTAAGCCACACGGCTATTCGGCACCGCGATCCCTCCCCTAAAAAACACTTCCAATTCGCTCGGCTGAGGGCTCTCACACGGCTCGGCCCGGGAGGCGCTCTCTCCGCATTCCCCCTGCTCCTTTAAGAAGGCTGGGCCATCGGCCCGGTTTTGCCGTCTGCGGGATAAAATAAAACAGCAGTAATTACCGTTTCTGGCATGCGGCTTAAAAGTTGTGTTTTTATTTGTAAGGCGCACACGAGCGAACTTCTGGCCCCGTCGCTCGAATAGCCTACTTGACAGTCCGTTTTTTCCGTTTTAGTTTACCGCTATGTTTACTAGCGACGCCAGTTTTTTTTTTTGATGGCCGGGTCACGCGAGGCAGAAGCTCCGGTCAAACTGCGTCACAACTCAACTTCATTCCGAGCCAACAGTAACTTCCTATTTTTTTTCTTCGACGCGAATCGCCCGAAACACGCCGTCTTTGTTTGTAACGCATTTAACAAACTGGCGGCTTGTTAAAGCGCGCGTGAAGATAAAAAAAAAACAAAAAAAACAGTCACGCGTAGCGTACACCGCTGGAGAATATGCACGCGCTTAGAAATCATGTCTCGTGCACAGAGGAAACTGATCGCCTGTGGCTTATAATATCGCGCGACTGTATGTAAAAGCATTGTTGTTGTTGTTATTTTTGTTTGTTTGCCAGCATTTCTAAACTATGTCATTATATACGGTAACTCACGGGTAATGTAGTGTACAGTTGATTCCACGCTGCGGAATGTTCCAAACTGCTGTAAACATTAGGAGAGCTGGCTCGTGCACACGGCGAAGTGACGGAATCCGGCGGCGCTCGAGAAGGACTTGCGAGTAAAAGCGGCACGAAGCGCGAGACGGAAACGCGTGTCCTCGGCATCACAAACGATTGGATTACCGCTTAGTTGACTGGCAGTCTAGAAGCCAAACAAAAAAATCATCCACAAATAAAGTTTTTGTGGAAATATTGAGCTCCTCCTAGTGGCTCAACTTTGAGCAGTTGCCCCTCGCAAATAAGCGAAAAAAAATATAGTCAAGCATCCACATAATGTAGTTTCGAATATACATAAATAAGTCTATTTTGTAGCTTGTGCTTTTTCCATATCATGGTGATTTGATAGGTGTTTGCGTCAAAGTTATATGTGGTTAATCTTGTTTGCAGTTCTGTGTAGTTTATCAGGCTAAAACCGAATACTTTGCCATCCCGACTACTTTGATCAAGCGCTCGTGCGTGGGCAACAGAGAGCAAAACAACAACAAACAGGTGCTCTCCTGTGTTTTCCACAACACGGCTAAATAATTCAGCATGCTCAAGCGGCAGACCAACAGGGGCTTTTTTTAATTATTATCATCATCATTATTATTATTATTATAAATAAAAATCCATTCTGGAGTTTTATCTCTGAGATAGATGTCTTGCAGAGGCGCGTGCTGGTGCGAACAGACCGCGCCGCTTTGTCGGCTTTATCCATTAAAGCCCAGCGATTTTTTTTTGGTACTTTTGATAAGCAATATTAAAATCCCTTAACTGCAATAAAACGTTCAAAATAATCCATGAGATGAAATGAATTTGGATCTGCACGCAAAAATATGAAACTATGCTCCCTTTATTGCTTAATTATATTTACTTAGAGCTTCTTGGTGGTAGAAAAGTTATCGGATCTGAAGAAAGATTTATCAAGCGGCTTCATCTAAAGACGTGTGAAAACGACGCAATCCTGTGTGTCATACTCACCTGGACATGTTCCTGGGGCATACGGCTTTAGGGCATGAAGGAGAGAAGAAAAACCGACGACGACGACGACGAGCAAAGACCATGCAACAGAAATCCACCGTTTACAAAAGCAGATAGAAGCGAGAAGAAAAGAAGCATTTAGATGTTTCTCTGATTGCAGGCAGCTCAGCAAAACGAAATGTTCCGAGTTGTCCTGTTATTGGGAAAGAGAGCGGGGGGTCTTCCAGTTCGTGCTGTCGAGAAGAAGCGTCGCAGGGTTTGTTTTCGACTCTTTTGTTTGCGGCGCTCCGACAGAGAAGCGCTCTCTTTCTCACTAGACTTCCTCAGAGCGACTCCGAGTGCGCGCACGCGGCTGTGTGGCAGCTCTGCGTTACGGTCACGCAGTAAAGCGCCCTTTGGCCCCGCCCACAACAGAGGGCGGGGCCTGTAACTTAAAACAAATGCTGCAAAGGAGGCAGGCGAAAACCCTGGATGGTTTAGGACTACATGCATATACGTGCAGTTGAGGTTATAAGTTTACGTAAGCCTTGCAAAAGCTGCAAAATTATAATAATTTATATTATAAAGGTGTCCATAAAAATCGCATTGCATTGCAAAGCTGTTTCACATAACAGATGTTTACATATAGTCCTCAAGACACTAGTGTATGTTGTTATCTGAATGATGAAAGACGGGTTTCATGTTTTGTGACAGTTGTTCATAGGCTCCTTTGTTTGTCCTGAGCAGTTCAGCTGAACACTGTTCTTCAGAAAAATCCTCCAGGTCCTGCACATTATTTGCTTTTCCAGCACCTCCTGCATATTTGAGCCTTTTTCCGGCTACATGATATTGAAATCCAGCTGTTGCCAGGACAGTGCCAGGGGGTGTAAACTTTTGAGCAGGATGATTGGTGTCAATTGTTGTTATAATGTTTTCTGGAAAATATGTAAATATCTGATGTAGCTTCTGAAGCACAGTGCTGAATGACTTTTAAACAAAATACTAACAGTTTACACTCATCATCATGTTCAGAAGTATTCACCCCCTGGTTTGTAATGTATCGTGTTGCCTTCATGAGCATTGGTGAATGTTTGTAATAGATGTGTACAAGTCCCTCAGGTGTCCTCAGTGTGAAAAGATGGATTTAGTCACTTTTGGAAAGGGGTCAATTATGCAGACGATGCTGGAAAAGCAAACTAATATGCAGGACCTGGAGGATTTATCTGCAGAACATTGATCAGTTGAACTGCTCAGGACAAACCAGCAACTCAAGAACAACTGTCACAAAATATAAAACCAGTCGTTCATCATTCAGATAACACAGGCAGTATTAGGAATCAAGCTCATGTAAACTTTTGAACTGGTTCTTTTGTGTAAATTCTATTTACTTAAATTTACGTAAATTCTATCTATCTTATTATTGAGTCTTGTGGACTATATGTAAACATCTGTTATGTGAAATAGATTCTTCAGGGCAAAACTAAATAAAAACAAATAAATAAATTTTAATAATAATAAATTTTAAATTATTATTATTAACATTTTGCAGATTCTGCAATGCATATGGAAACTTATGACCTCAACTGTACATGATAGATTTTAATCTATATAAGGGGGGGGGTGTATTTTTTAATGTAAATGTTCCTTAATCATTTAATGCACCTTTCCTACAATCTGCTGCTTTTGGATCCTCTCTGTTGGAACTGTCAGTTTTTTCCATTTATGTTTTCCTTTTTCTTTTTTTTTTAAATTATTGTTTTGGTTTACCGTACTTTGTGTTTCATTTGTTAGATTCATTTGTAGATATTGCAAAACAGAGGTACATTTCCCAATTTTCCCTTATGTATTTACCATAGGAGAAATTTATGCTCGACATTATTATGTCCATTACAGGCCATATATCCTATCAATACTTGACTGATTTGACTTGACGTCATTTTCAAATCAATTCACTCCCTGTGGCTGTGACACAAAGCACAAGTAGTTTCTTATTTATAATGAATTATTAATGAATAATAACTGAAAAAATCTGGGTTTGTAGCTGCAAATCAGAATGACTAAGCAATCTTGGGTGTGGAGTAAAACATTTCGCCTCATACAGAACGACCAGAAAACGGAAAAAAGTGTTGCATCTGTGCATTAACTTTACGATTTTAGATGCTGGCTACAGAATAAATGTTCTAATGCCATTTACATCAAACCCTAAATCATTTTCAAATGAATCTGGTTGATGTTTAGAAATATCCAGAGCATTATTTTTAGCTATATGTTATATAGATACATGTATGGTGACTAAATCATATGGTAGAAGGTGAACTTTGCTAGTTACTGTTGATGTTTTATATGATAGGTAAATTATGCAGCTAGCTAGCTACCAAGATTTTGACAAATTAAATATTATTTTGCAGATTATACCTTCTTTTGATACTGGTATACATACTGCTTGAGTGGAAATGGAGAAGTAGATGGTGGCTTGGTTTGGAATTGGGTTGGACAGCTAATTAATTATGCTAGACACCTAAGAAGACACAGTAGAAATGTAGGAGATTGAGGGTGGAAAAGTGGAAAATTCATCACCATAAACAAAATACAGATGCAAATGTTTTAGGACATAAGCTAGGAAGTAGACACATTATTTATCCCAAGCATCATGACACAGTTTCTGAATGAAGGTCTTGTTATTTAAATAATAATATATGATGGTGTTACAGGAAGTACTCAACAACAGTGTGATGTGATGCTGTTAATATCTAGAAGCTGTTTATTTTCCCATAACAGCATGTTAGGCAATGTTTTTCGTCTTCTGCCACAGTGATTTGCCAGCACTTTCTTGTTAAGGAATGACGTCATGGTTTTTTCAGTTTACATTCATTCTCCTTTTTCACCTGCTGTGAGTCAAGGTGTCTGCAGGTTGAGAAGGTCAGTGGAGACGTCTCTGTCCCCAGCAGTTTCTCCTGTGGGATTGCACTATGTTTCTAAACCAACTGTTCAATATAATCTTATTAGTGGGTCCTGGGGTCTTGACAAATCTCTAGTGCAGGAGTCTGAAATCTTATTTGGAAAGAGCCGGAACCAAGCAGAAGCCACACCCAAGCCTATTGAAGGACAATTAAACAGGTGGAATCTTGCTGTAGTTGCAGTCAAGTCAAATTGTCAAGTTGCAGAAGCCAACCAGGAAGTATTCTTGCAAGATGTCTGAACCACCACAACTCTTAATTTCAGAGGCTCTGCATTTACATTTACCCAAGCGACTTAGAGAAGTGCTTTAGAAGTCTTTATAAATGAATACTAGTTCAATTTGTCACAGACTAAGAATACCATCAGTCTAAAAAGAAGACTTAGGTCTGTAGGTGTGTTTTGAAGACAGCCAGTTCATTCCAACACCCCGGTGCCAGAACAGATAGGAGTCATAATGTGTACCTTCCTTACCCTGAGAGATGGTGGGACCAGTGGAGTAGTGCTGGAAGATCTGATAGAGGAGTGTGGTGCAGTGTGGGTGTGATAAGTGCTTTAACGTAAGTGGTCGCTGGTCCCAGTGCATAGCCCACATTTTGAAGAGGTGTGATAACCGCATCTGCTGTAATCCTGCTATGAAAGTTTCTAAGCCCCATTGCCAAACCCACAAAGATTAAAAATTAAAACAGTGCCAGAAACCTCAGGGAGGGAGGGCATCGAATCTTATTGTTTTACATACATCAAAACCAATGCCTTGTGTTTTACTAGTGTTTGGTATTGACAATCTGTGGTTTTCAAAGAATGTTTCCAATAACACTGCTCAGATTCTAGAGTACGTTTCTCCCAACCACACCGTTCCAAATATCTCTATCATTCCCAACATGAGCACTGAATACCCCAGGAGCGATATGAAGTTAGTAGAAGGTACCCTCTTGATTGTCTGTTCCACCTTCTCCGAGAAGGCATTTGGTGCATATCCTCAAGTCTCATCGAAGCAAGCTTTCCACTGTGAAATAAAATCCAACTTCCAAGACCATCAGCCTGGAATTGGTGAGAGATCAAGAAGTTTGGTACACCTGATTATATCTAGTCCAAACCTTTACATTTTGCACACAACTCAGGCTTTTTCTGCATCAAAGTGACACTTTATGTTTACAAAATTCTGGCACCTGACCCTCACCCTTTATCTTGCAGGTGGTGAGCCTAGCCTTAACTGTTATCCACATCACCAAACGCTTGACCTGCAGACACAACCCCCAGACCTGACTAAAGCGGAGTATCCACATAACCCTAATCCATGCAGGGTACACTTGCACCTTTTACCACAGAGAGTTACATTTAATGCCATGGGACATCATCACTTGGATTATTGCAGCTATAACGGCATTCACTTATGCTAATAAGAGGTTAATAACAAAATAAATATACAGCTTGTTACAGGGAAACATAGTCTGGCATGGCCATATGATTTAACTGTTACTATAGAAATGATAACAGATAAGAACAAGTAGAAATAAGAATATTAATTTAAAGCTGTGAATTGTTGCATTTGCATTTGTTGCAAATGCATTTGGCAGAGCTGTAGACGAGACCACCAACACCTTCTGACCAATCAGACCATCTAACCAGAAGTTTCCAAATTTGAGTAAATAAATCACATTCTTTTCTTTATATTTAAAACTTCCATTCAGATCACCTTCTTAAACAGTGTTGAAGTATTTACTACATAGTACACAGTATAAAACTATATATTTTATAGTAAAACAAAATAAATTGCTTAAACACAAATTGTACTAGAACACTTCTATCATCCTTAAACTCATCTGATGAACTGATGAATATAAAGAATATGAATAATTAGCAATGAACGTTTACCCTGCAGCCAAGAAGCAAGAAAAACAAGCTTCAAAATAGACATGCTTTAAAATTATATATGATTTTATTTAATGGTGAAAAGAAATAACAACAAAAACCATGCAAGGGTTGTTTAATAATTGCACTGTAATAAACAAATTATTAGCTCTGGCATACAAGGAACTGCAGTCTTTGTATGCAAGTAAACAGTATAGCAACAGTTTGTGGATGGCCTAACTATGGGTGTGAGGGTCAGGTGTCCACAAACTTTTGACCATATAGTTTATCATTCTTACTTAATCACTTAGAACTGTGTCATAAAAGTATTGATGATCAAACTGCTGCTAACCAGGTCACCTGAACAGCAAACACCTAAGCTCTTGTTGCCTACACTATAAGCATTATATGGCCAAAAGTATATGGACACCTGATCATTGCATCCGTATGTGGGCCACAATGCAATTGTCTAGAAAGTTTTTGTATGATGTAGCATAAAAATGCCCTTTACTGAAACTAAGGGTCTGAATCCAAACCTATTTCTGCATGACAGTGCCCCTGTGGACAAAGAAAGCTCTATAAAGACATGGGTGGTTTGGAAGAAGTCAAGCGGCCTATAAAGAGCCTGGACCTCAGGTTACTTGGAATGCCGATTGCGCACCAGGACTCCTCACTGGACCTCAGTCCCCAGTCACACTAAAGCTCTTGCAGATGAATGGAAATAAAATCCATAGATCCACATTACAAAATTCAAACAGGTGGACCAACTATATATTAATGCCCATGGAATGGGATGTTCAACAAGCACATATAAGTATGATGGTCAGGTTTTCAGTTTTGTCCATATATGTCCGTATAATATAAAGTTCACTAACTGTATAAATTGCCTTTCTGAATAATGTTACATAGAAAACTGTACATTCCAAAATAAGGTTGTAGCAGTTTTAAAGGCTTCAGCATGACCACAGTGCATGTAAAACCAGTTTTTCTATTTTGTTCAAGTCTTTGCTGATAACTCATCTCCTTCACCTGCTTAAAAGCTTAAATTAGCTCATTAGCCAGTGACTTTGATGCATTATAACAAGGAAAAATGTCAATATGAAAAACACAGGGTTTCTGCAGAATTTGCAATGACTTATGAGGCTCTAACTCATATCCTGTGCTGCTACTTATCAGCTCCAAGTAACAGCTGATACAATATAAAAAGTACAGTCATTGTTTTATGCTTGACATTCAGGTACTTTTAAATGCTGAGTAGCCTCTAATGACTGTCTAGTCTATGTGACTAGACTTGATATTTTGAAGAGGTTTAATATTGATCCCAGAGCAGGGATTATCTGCAAGAGGCCAAGCAAAAGCCAAACCTGAGGCAAAGCGAAAAGAGGCAAAGCAAATGCTGAATAAAAGCCAGGACTGTGGCCAGTTCCTGCTTGGATTAAAAAAGAAAAACCTGCAGGTCCTCTGCAGAGACAACTGGACATCCTTATCTTGAGGGTTTCTTCACTAAATCTTATAAATTCTAGATATTTTATTAAGTGTAATCTTAGAATCAGTGAGAGAGAATTACAACACCGTAATCCCACCCACCCTACTGGTCTGCTTGCCACCACCAAAAAGGGCAGTTAATGGAATTGCTCAATATTCTCTCAAAGCAGAAACTGGCAAGACCAGACCTGCTCATCTACAAAGTAAGACTCATCACCAAACTCAGGGTGTACTAGGAAGACTGGAAAAGATCCAAACACAAAATTTGGATTTGTATCAAAATACAACTGTAGAGAGGACCGGAGGGCCAGGTGTTTGGCTGCAGGGCGAATCTCTGAGCCTGTGTTACACTGGACATCATGAGTTGCAGTGACTCATTAAAGACAACAGATGAGGAGCTGAAGAGGTCTCAAGATGTCTCTTAACTGAGAAGGATAACAAGCAGCACTCTGTTTGACGCTGCAATAAAAAATTAATATTGATAATCTGAGCTTTATTTAAATCATCTGTTTTGGGGATAAATAGCCTCTGTTTCTTTTTCCAGCTTTAGATTTAAGAAGTATGTTCATGATCAGCATGTGTGTTAAAAAGTTTTAAACATAGCCTATGATTAATGAGAATAAAAATATCAACACTATTTGAATCAGATAAGGAACACAGACGTTTATTCCAGTAATTATTTCCTTGTAAATAATCTTTAAATAATGCACTTTCTTTATCACACAAATGATTTTATAGTGCTTAAAAACATTTGGGCCTTTATCTTAACATTGCTTCTGTTTATTAAAAACAAGAGCAGATATAAATAGCCTTCTATAATAACAACAGACATTTAATAATAATGTTTGATTTATATAACAACATTGTTATTGGCAGAACAAGCAAATCATAAAGCATAAAACAGATTCACAGCAGAAATCACATAACCCAAAAACAAGTGAAAAGACATATATAGTGTGTTTTTTATTTCATTCTAAATCTTAATGTTTTCTATTGTAAGAAAAAAAAGAACCAGTTATTTTACCAAAAGGAAGCAGTACAATTGAATCCAAGTGTTCTCAGTATGTAGGTTCTCTATACTTAGAGCTTTGATGTGGCTCTCTGTTGGCTTTGGGGCCAGGGAATGGGGCTCTCGGGCTGTGGGTAGAAACCCCAAGGTGCCTTGGAGTTGGGCACACCGGCGATTGGTGCCTGGATGCAACAGGGAGGCATGTTGAAGTCTGACACCACCTTCAATGCATCATCCTTCACTGACCTGCACAGCTCCAACAACTACAGCAACAGTGGACAACAAAAACATAATCAGTAGACATTTTTCACTGCTCTAGGGCCTAGAAATAGGTTTAACATTTTAATATTCAAAATGTGAATATTTCTCTCTGAGTATAGCACCTATAAGAATTCAATTCAATTCAATTCAAAACACTTTATTTATCCCCAAGGGGCAATTTAAGAACATGCCTACAGGGCTCCCCATGCCCTCTAGTGGCTAATAAGAGCAAAACCTTGCATAGAACCATATTTTGATGGGTGCAGCAAAGCTACAACGATGTAACTTGCGAAATGTCAGGCATGCTTCCTACGGCAGGGGAATCTCTGAAAAACTTTTAGGGGAATGCCATCAAATTATCAGTACAGCACAATAACCGAGAACTGGATAATCTGGATATTGGAGCACCTCTTAGGTAATCTCTGTGATTACTCTTCGAGTGTTCTGGCACTTTCCACAGGTAGAGAAATGACAGATATTAGGTAGTTTAATTGATATTTATAAGACATTGCAGAGTGGCTCAGCCTCAAGGATCTAACACCATGAATGACTGATATTCACCTCACACACAAGTGCTACAATTTATTTCTTCAGTGATATACCATCATATGAGGAAGGATATGAAAAAAAAGAAGGAATACAGTAGTTGGAGACGTTGAGCATTTAAAAAAAAATAATAATAAAAAATTAGATAAATGAAAACCATTTAATCTTTTGCCCAAATTCTATATACTGCATTTATAATGCAGCTTTGTTCCTTTCACATAAACACTTGTGTGATTAAAATTCGTTGTGGGGATCTTACATTATACTTATTACCCATTAGTCATCTCACACTCATTCACACACTGGTTTTTTTTTTCTCTGTAGATCCTGCATGAGTCACTCTGGTTACTACAGTCTTCCCACCACCTCCCTGACAAACAGCTAATTTAACATTTCACCACCTCGGCTTTCTGTTCAAAAGCTCGTCAGTCGAGATGCGAGCTGACTCAGAAGATGTACTGAGTTCATAAAAGCATAAGGAATATTTGATCGCTCGGTCCCTCCTTCATGGTTCAGCACTTGAAATCTCCACTTCTCGTAAGATGAAAGAAGCCAGTGGAAAAGGTGCACCAATCTTTTTTTTTATACCAATTATTCTATTAAAAAACACACTAACTGTACTATAAAAAACATTTTACTGGAGTCTTTTTGTTCTCTGGTGAAGATGATAATTCTGAAAAAAATGTAACTCCTAAAAGAAACAGACCACTTTAATAATTTGCATGAAGCTTGGTGTTAAAAAAATGCACATCTATTTATAAGTAATAAGTAAATACTACTGAGTACAGTGATTTCTGAGAGAGAGAGAGAGAGAGAGAGAGAGAGAGAGAGTTTTCCTATGTTCCCATGCTGTATGACTGGTGAGGTGGTCTAATATTGACAAAAGTAATGAGAGCAGTAAGAGTACAATAGCACTGGCATTCTAAAAGGCCAGGGCCTCCTTAAAAAAAACTCACACCCTCCTGTCACAACTGCTGTCTCAACACCACACAGGCTCCCCAAGGACAACCAGCCACAAGCACAATAACAACACATATGTGGTTGTGAATAATGTTGGACATGACACTTCTGTCACCTACTTAGGCATATAAAGTGGATTTCATAGGTTGATAGACAGGGTGCCAATACTTATGGAGTTAAATTGACAAATAAATAGATAGCCTAAACTAGTAAGTTGTTGTTGAACAGATAGATAGATGGGTGCCAATACTTATGTAGTTAGATAAATAGATGGATAGATAGACAGAAATCTCCCTGACATGGTAAGAGGAACCAGACTCAAAAGAGAGACTCAAAACCTCATCTGGTTCACAATGGAGAGTGTGATACTAAATCATTTCTCTTCTATGTGCACTGTATGGTCAAAAAGTGCAATTATGTAGCCAGGAAATTCATTCTGGTTTTAGGATAACAGTCTATTTTGTTGAAGATGTGCTAAACTGTGCGCTGATGGAAACTCGATTACAAAATTGTTCGTGGCAGGTGCAGTCCTAAAGCCATCTCCATGGTTTCTAAATGCTACCATCCACACCCATCCCAGGTACCTCCAGTCTATCAATGTCATCTTCAGCAGCAGCAAGCAGGCTCCAAAGTGATAATACTCCAACCAGAAGTAGGGCATCTGGATGGTTCGGGCAGATCCGGAGAGCAGAAGGGATTAAATGACTGGTATCTTACTAGATGCTGGTATGTGAATGTGGTAGGTATTGATATCGGGAGAGGATGCCTGGGGCAGTTCATCCCAGAAATGTTCAGGGGGTGAGGTCAGGGCTTTTCTGCAGGCAACTCCAGTTCTTCTGGACCAACCTTGGCAAAATAGGTCTTTTTTCTTCTGTGCTTTGTGCACGGGACATTGTCATGCTGTAACTCTTAATGCTGAATCATACAGATATTCTAGACAATTATGTGCATTCACTTTGTGTAGAAAAAGCCCAAACATCTGTGCGCATAGAAAGTCAGACCTCCTGCCATTTAGGGTTATTCTGGTTGTGTCATGACTCACACCCTCCTGATCCTAACTGCTTCTAAATCCTTGCTCTAATAATGTTATTCTGCTGAACAGCCACTTGCTTCCTCCAAAGCCTACTGACCTTTAATTCTATACTAGTAAATGCAATTCTCTGTCAAACTGCCATACAGCAGCCACATAAATACATCATAGACACACACTGAACTTTACACAACCCTTAAGAAATATGTGTAGAAAATGAAGTGCCAAATCTCAAATCATGGATCAGGGAAGATTCATGAAACTGGCCTATTAAAATCGTTTGCATCATCCTGGTGATTGCTAGAACAAACGCGAAAAAGAATTTAGCAAAAAAACCGTGCATATGGTCCTAACGCTAGACCGAAGAAAGGATTATTTGAGCGCAGAGAGGCTGTGTTAGCTCTAGTAGAATGGCAAACACACACTGCTGAGTGCACACTAACAGACTGGTGTTAAAGCCACCATCATCTCAGCTTCACTCTGCTCCTATACGCGGGAGAGTGCTGATAAGGCTGCCGCTGTATTTAGTAACAACTAATTGTGAACAACTGGTCAAACCTCAAACCACACGCTCTGTGTGTGTGTGCTGTGGGGTAAAGGGACAGTAATCAATACCCGTTATTGACACTCACATTCTGTCCCTAGCTCTCTGTTTCGTCTTGAAATATAGAGCATTTTATACAAATGGAATCATCCAATCGTCCTGTTACTTTGCTTGTTATATTAATTTCTACTCCATTTTCACTGCTACAGATACTCTGCTCAAAGTGACAAAGTTTTGTGCATCTCAATTGGCTCTCTAGCTCCCTAGTTAATGAATCAGTATATCGTGTATACAAGTTCTGACATCTTTCTAACTTCCTCATCAGTCACTGGAAAAACCCAAACATACACAATATTTCAGTTTTATATTCCATATAAATTTGTTAGTTTACTCTCATGCATTTCTGTCACGGTACCTCAAGCAGCATCATAAGCTAGCAAGTGGATTTTAAAAAAAAAAAATCATGACTCAAAGACTCAAATAATCTATATATAAAATGTCAAATAAAGTTAAAAAATCTCTAACAAAGATAAAAATAAAGACAACAAGAGACTTATATTTGTAGAGAAATTCGCCTGAGAGTTTGGTTCAGTTTGTCCGCCATTTATTATCTGAAAGGCTCCAGAATATACCATGCCATTTCCAGTAAAGGAACATAGTATGCATTGATGCTCCCTGGTTTTTGTGATGCATTGTGGGATTCTTCAGTGCATTGGAAGGATTTTGCGATTGAGAGAAAGACAGTTCTTAAAATGTGCTCTGACTGCTGGGGGTACTACTTGTTTGACAGAGAGGTTAGTCTGAGTTTGTGGTAGCTTAGTGGGCCCTGAGCAAGTCCCTTAACCCTTAATTTCTCAGTTACTCTTCAAGTAATAAGTGGCCTGGTTTGAGCTGAGAGCAAGGCTGTAGTACACTCTAATCATCAATCTTTACAACTGTTGTGAGCAGAAAAGCATCTCATAACACATCAAACCTTTCACGTTTATCAGCCAAGTGCAGGAATCTGAGGGTATATCTGTGGAGTTTAATATAACCGTAACGTGCACACTAAATTAAGAATGGGATGTTTACCAAAGTGCACTCAAAAATAAAAACAGTGATATTGGTTTCTTTGGTTACCATGCTACGTATTCATCATGCCACTGCACCTGGATGTGCTAGCAACATCAGATATCTTACAGCTTTGAAGTTCTGTTTGTGTTGTTTGATTACCAAACCTATGAGCTAGCAACAGTTTTAAGATCTGTGCTTTGTGGTTAAATGGTCTTTGTAGCAGACGATGATTTGTGGTCATGCTGAACGTGTACCTGGCTGCGAATCTGTCTGCTAGCACCGGGACTGAAGTAGTTGTGTTCCAGATACCACCCTCGCTCCTGATACACCAGACTGGTTCCGTGCAGAAGGCAGAACTACAGGGGTAAATAGACAAAAACACTAAATCACTGATATTGCTTAACATCAGAATAATGTATTTAGATGGATGGGCAATATAACGTAAATACTTCTAAAAAAGTGTAGCTGCAGGAATGAGGCATAAGAGTAGACATTCAAATGTATTAAGAAACGTCTTCGATAGAAGACCTTAAAAGAAAGTAAAAGGAATTTAATAATAAAATTTAAGTTAATTGAAGTACTTTCTTCAGAATAAAGTGTAACAAACAGCATATGGAATATATTTTTCTGCTATAAAAGAGGCTGTGTGCAGGTCTGTGATCAAATGGAACATGTTTCTAGTGGTTTAAGGTCAATGATGGCAGGATGCTCTGCAGAAAACAAAAGGGAGTGGAAAAAAGATATCGCAGGTTAATATCTCCACTCGACTTAGGCAGGTGAGAACTAACCACTACATAGCATCAAAGAGCTGGTCGGAAAAAAAACACAACAGCAGCAGCAGCAGCAGCAACACTGAGTAGGGGGTTTGTTTTGCTGAGTGGACAGAGAAGAATAACGTAAGCTGTATGTCCCTGCAGCTCAGCTTACAGAATGTTTGGAGAAGCGTTTGGGATGAGTGTCCGGGATGAGTTGTGGCCTCTCTCTGTAATCGAACCTGCAGTCTGTGTGGGGTCTGGAACAGCTTGTTTAAATTGTGCAAAAACGTATTGAAGACTCTGTATTTATCTCTCACGGTTTGAAGTTCCTCAACCGAAAGCCGCATGGGGAAGCTGTTTGCTCATCACTGTGCTGGCAAACGGTGTTAAAGTTCCAAAATTAGAGCTCGCTAATAATTGAGAGATTTTTGATTTATTGATCCCACACCGGAGACATTCACATGCTATAGCAGCTCGATGATACAGAACAGTGCTAAAAGAAAATTTAACAAAAAAAAGTGTCAGATAAAGTGACGATACCAAATATAAAAGGTCAGGGAAAACAAAATACTAAAGCTTTATGGCTAAACCTGATAAATATACAATATAATGGCAACAAATTAAAGCAAATGAGACTGTAAAATATTCACTAAATTCATTACATAAAACATACAACATACACTGATCAGTCGTAACTTTAAGATGGGTGACGTGAATAACATTGATGACCTCATTACAATGTCAAGGGGTGGCCACTGCAAATCAATCTATGGGATGTCCTGGACCACAAAGTCTGATCCATGGAGGCCTCTGGAATCTGCTGCTAAAGTCTTGGATGCCAGAGATACCACTGCACACCTTCAGAGGTCTTGTGGAGTCACTGCCTCAACAAGTCAGAGCTGCTTTGGTGGTGGCACAATATTAGGTAGGTGGTTTTAATCTTATGTTTGATTGTTGTACAAACATATATTTACCCTTAGATGGGTGATAAAAGACAATTTAATGCTTCATGAAGCAGATTTTTTCCTCTATTTACCACCTTACATTACTAGTCAGATGTGTAGTGCTGTATTCTTGATTTAGGCCAAACATTAAAACTTTACTGAAAAATGATCATACACCTGTGTAAGTATATAACTGAACTACAGTCAATGGTCTCCTTCTCTTTTTCACAGTCACTGCTTTTATACAGACATGAGCCAGCCATCAGTATGACCAAAACTGCTAATTGCACAAAAGAGCATTAACCTCTTTCTGGGGTTTAGCTAAATACAGATCGAGGCATCTCAAAAATGAAACTGAGAGTGCAGTTGTGTACCAGAAGCCAGTCACGAGCCAATTCTACAGAGTTTGAACCACAAGAACAGTTTCACAAGACTGGACTGAAAAGGACCAGCTTCCACCCACCCTTTTTCCACATCCAGTCAGAAGGTTTCAGAACTATTTGTGTTTGTGGTTTATCATGCTGCATAAGTAAATACATGAGAAAATGTGCATTTCATAAAAAAAAATTGAAACCCTGAAAGTGACACACATCATCTGAACTGCAAACTTCATAACCGTCATGTTAAAGCAGCCAAAATGCGATGAATAAAAAAGTATTTAATTTAAAGAGCAGGAAGAAAAAAAATACAATTTGAGTTTTTTTTTTTCTTTCTCCTTTAAACTATTTTAAATAATATTATAGAGAGGTGAAGTGAATAACACTAATTATCATCATGGCACCTGTTACTGGGTGGGATATATTGACAAGGTTGACAAGGGGCCAAATTGTGATGACTAGACGACTGGATCAGAGCATCTCCAAAACTGCAGCTCTTGTGGGGTGTTCTCAGTCTGCAGTGGTCAGAATCTATCAAAAGTGGTCAAGGAAGGAACAGTGGTGAACTGGTGACAGTGTCATGTGCGGCCAAGACTCATTGATGCACGTGGGGCGTGAAGGCTGGCCCGTGTGATCCGATCCAACAGACGAGCTACTGTTGCTCAAACTGCTTAAGAAGTTAATGCTGGTTCTGATAGAAAGGTGTCAGAATACACAGTGCATCACAGTTTGTTGCTTATGGGTCTGCAAAGCCACAGACCGGTCAGGGTGCCCATGCTGACCCCTGTGCCCCACCAAGAGTGCCAACAATGGGCACATGAGCATCAAAACTGGACCAAGGAGAAATGGAAGAAGGTAGCCTGGTCTGATGAATCACGTTTTCTTTTACATCACATGGATGGCCAGGTGTGTGTGCGTTGCTTACCCAAGGAAACACACACAAAATTATTCTGAATAGAAAATATAGCAAAAGAACAGGACATGCTGACATGTCAGAGTTAGAAATAATGATTTTGATGGAAATGATGAATGTTTTCTTTGAACTTTGCCTTAATCAAAAAAACACCTTTTGAACTAATTACAGCCTGGGCATTCTAGCATGCAAATTTTCCAAAATAATCTAATGAGATTTCACCCCATGCTTCCTGGAGCATCTCCCACAAGATGGATTGGCTTGATGGAGTCTTCCTCTGTAGCTGAAATCAAGCTGAAATATGCAAGGGATCCCAAACTTTTGAGCAGTAGTGTACATGGACTGCAACAATGCTTAGGTAGGTGGTTTATATCAAACTAACATCCACATGGATGGCAGGAACCAAGGTTTCCATGCAGAACATTGCCCAAAGCATGACACTGCCTCTGCTGGCTTGCCTTCCTCCCATAGTGCATCCTGGTGCCATGTGTTCCCAAGGTAAACAACGCACACGAGGAATAAATTAGGACATCCCGACATTTATTCCAACTTAAAATGGCTAAAATCACACGCAGGTGAATCACATCAGGTACACATGAACATTGTTACTCAGCTTTTGAAGGAGACTTGCCCTGTTTAAACCTCAGACATTTAGTTTGGTGTGCTCCTGACTGTTGAAGTGAGAGTAAACACCATGGTGAGAACGAAAGAGCTCTCTGATGCCTTCAGAAAGAAGATTGTTGATGCTTATAAGTCTGGTAAGGGATTTAAAAAGATCTCAAAATAATTTGAAATCAGCCATTCTATTGTCCAGAAAACAGTCTACAAGTGGAGAACATTTAAAACAACTGCCAACATTGCCAGGTCTGGCCGCCCAAGCAAGTTCACCCTGAGAGCAGACCGCAAAATGCTAAAAGTAGTCACCAAAAACCCTAAAATGTCATCATGGGACCTACAGCAGCCTCTTGCTACTGTTGGTGTGAAAGTGCATGAATCTACAATCAGAAAGAAACTACACAAGAGTAATTTTCATGGGAGGTGTGCAAGAAGGAAACCTTTGCTTTCTAAGAAAAACATGAAGGCCAGACTGAAGTTTGGCAGAGAGAATGTAGACAAAGACCATGACTTCTGGAATAATGTTTTTTGGACAGATGAGTCTAAAATTGAATTATTTGGACACCATAACATGGCATGTTTGGTGTAAACCAAATGCAGCATTTCAGTAAATGAACCTCATACCAAGTATGAAACATGGAGTTGGAAGTGTTCCATCATAGAATCCATTATTATACTTGAGGAACATGTAAGACCATCTGTCAAAAAATTAAAGCTGAAGCAGAACTGGACCCTGCATCATGACAATGACCCAAAACATACCAGTAAATCCACCAAGAACTGGCTGAAAAGTAAAAAATGGAGAGTCCTGGAATGGCCAGAACTGGGAAAATCAAAGCCCAGATCCTGTTGAGATCCTGTGGGGTGATTTGATACAGACTGTGCATGCAAGAAACCCCGAAACATCACACAGCTGAAAGAATTCTGCATTGAGGAGTGGGGGAAACTTTCTTCCAGTCGATGTCAGAAACAGCTACAAGAAGCTTTCACTGAAGTTATTTCAGCCAAGGGGGGTAACACTAGCTATTAGGGCACAGGGTGTCCTAACTTTTTCCTCAGGTTAAATACTCATTTTTATTGATTTCTTTTGTTTAATAAGTGAAAACAAAGTGATATTTTGTTGTTTATATGCAATTAAAACCCTTTCTTTTCCAGAGAAAAAAAAACAAGATTAGACATCGATATGTGAACATTTTTTAATAATGAACCGAATATTTAATGGAGTGTCCTAATTTTTTTCATATGACATATTTTTTATATATATATATATATATATATATATATATATATATATATATATATATATATATATATATATATACACACACATCTTGTGTTACTGAACGAGTCACTAGATAGTATCCTTCACAGCAGCACTGCACTGCACTGCATCAGTCCGCGAAGCTACACGTCCTGAACTCCACTGCAGTGGGATGTTTACAGGGCTGAGTCCTGACTTCCAGAAGAAGGGGGAAGGTGTTTCATCCCGTGTTTCAGGGGATAAAAACACAGAGAACTTCACAGAATCCTCTTCCGCACGACGTGTCCGTTATCGTTTCTGCTTGTGGACGTGAATTGTTCAGCGTATTTCAATTCCGATATCAAGGTAAAATGTCCAGAGCTTGAGTTTCAACATCGCTTTACACACAATATGTTGGCTCAGTGAAATGAAGAGGTGTTTGTTTAGATCTAACAGCTGAATAGGCAAAATAAATCGGTTTAATGATGCGAGCATGCCAACAGAAGAAGACGAATAACACTTGCATCATCAAAACTCAATTTGACGTCTCATTTTTCTCCACAGAAAATAACTTTCCAGTGACATACGGTCTACTTTTTTCCGTTTATCTCACTGTGACCATCATGCCTCGGAATTTATCAGATTTTCTTCCTAGCTAGCTCTAATGCTTTACTGATGTGTGTAATGTTGTTTTATATATTCAGTCAGCAGCTTTCCAACAAGTCACTACAATATGATCTCACATTGCTAAGCTACACTACTATACATCTGACTGTAATCACAATATTGCTATTATTTAATTAAAATACATTAATATTTAAATATTCTTTTTAATATAACCTTGCCCCGGATTCCACTGAGTACATTTAACAAAATACATAAATACATAAATAAATAAATAAATAAATAAATAAATAAATAAATAAATAAATAAATAATAAAAAAAAAATCAGTGCAATGTCTCAGGTAATTTTAGTGTTGTGGCAAACATTTAATGTGTGAGTATCAATATAAAAGTTTTTTTTTTTTTCCATTTTTTTTAGCCTGTGGTCTATATAGACATGCAAATTAGCTAGCTACATTTAACAGACTAGCTTTATTTAAGTTTTTGACTTTTTTTTATCACACAGGCATAATTTTTTTTTTAAGGGTATGGACACCGAAAAAGTGAGATCAATGAGAAATGAGTTTAAGTCACCAGACAAGTGTGTCTTGTAGAAAAAAACAAAGCACTAGCTAGCTAGCAAAAAAAAAAAAAAAACAAGACCTCTTTCCATTAAGCTGAACTGGAACTTTAGAGGTTTTTGGCTGTGCTAGACTGTTTATTAAAAAAAAAAAAAAAGATTTGCTAATCTAATAAAAATTCATTTCTTTTCTTTTCACTGAAATGCCTCTGATGAATACTTTTGCAAGGCACTCTAATTTTTTTCTCCATTATCAGTTCAATATTGTAAAAAATTCCTAATTTGTAATAAACTCCTACACACATCAGTTTCGTATTGAATTGCATGTACGCTAGCTTTCTGAATACTAATAACAGATGGCAGTAAATGAGGACGAGTGCATGAGCAACAAATTCCTTGCTGTTCCTCACCTGGTCCCTCAACACCTGCACCGTCACCAAGAAAGTAGAGACGTCCAGCAGCGTCCATACTTTCTGTGATGGCTGAGAAAATCACATAGCCCACCTTAAACATCCTGACCACGAGCTACTCCTTCTCTATCACGAGCGTCCTGAGCAGCTGGATATGAACCTTACATACACACTTCACCCTGCTGTATGGAAAAAAGGTAACCAGACATTGCATCAGTTTTTTCCACCAAGCCATCAGACTCCTCAATACCCAGAGACACCAAGACACACACACACAACTGTACATCTCTGCACTCCCATTTCTATTCCTACTCATGACATTTTTATGCTACTACAATCTGCAGCTATCAGTCCTTAACATTTTTAACTACTGCAGTTTACTCACTTCACAACTGTGTACTGGTCAGTGCTGCACTCTGGACACTGTTGTGTTGTGTTGTCTGTCTTGCACATATGCACTTTATGTAGTACTATCTAGCGTACTTAATCCTTGAAGTTCTGTGTTTTATGTAACATCCCTGCAGAAAGAAACATTACTTTATTTAAATTTCACTGTCTATTGCTCTAGTGCTATGTGGCTGAAATGACAATAAGAGAGTCATGATTTCTCAATACAGGCCGGTGTGTGTGTGTGTGTGTTTCAGCATGCAACATTGTGGTAAATAACATGTGTAAACATTTTGTAATATGAATACAGTGCAGCAGTTTAGAGAAATCCCCAGTGACGACAGAGCGATCAGAATCAAGACCTTTGCTCCTTCGTCTTTGCACGGGCCCACATCCAAAACATTTTTTTTTTGTCTGGTCAACGGTGCTTCTCTGAATTTTTTTTTCCACTACTCAAAAAAACTCAATGACAAAACCCTGAGCTGTCAATTGTGGGCACAAGAAAGTTGTTTGTGGTGCTGAGAACTTTCCATAGACTCTGTTTAACGAGTCGGAAGAAGAAGAAGCAGAAGAAGAAGAAGAAGAGAGTGGCGTGAGACGCCGTGAACAGATAAATGGAAACCTGTATTTGTGTTGTTGTTGTTTTTTTCTTCACACATACCTTCTTTAACAAAGCTTGGTCTTCGTTCACTTGGCACTCTTGCACTGCCAGCGCAAACTGCTCCAGAGTCACTAGATGGAAATTAAACAGTGTGAACACAAGGTGGTTAAAGTGTGCAAAAAAAAAAAAACCAACCAAAGCATGTCATGTTTCCTGCAAAACTTATTAAATGTACCCTGTAACTAAGAACAGCTTAAGCGCTTTAAAAGCATTAGCTTCTAGCATCTAACAGAGAATATTTGTTATTTTCTCTGTTCAGCATTCTCTGATCAGCAATTATATGCTGTTCAATCTTAATCCTGTGTTACATTAACTGATTTGAATATAAATGGCAATGTGGCTTCAGAATAAGCCGTCTCTCTGTAACATCTGTCAGATAAGATTCATGTTCTGTGTGTGTGTGTGTGTGTGTTTGTTTGTGTGTGTGTGTGTGTGTGTGTGTGTGTGTGTGGGAGGAAGATGAGAGAATGGAAATTTGGTATGGGGGGATATCAGCTTTGTATAGCTCTTTGGTTAACAACATACAGAAATGTATTTTAGAACACACACAAACACACACACACACACACACAAGTACAGCATGTTCTCAAACACAAACAGAATGAAATGGCACATGTTATGTCTTTCACCTAATTAGCACCGAATGATAAATATATTCAGACTAGTGCATATCATAAAACAAACAAAAAGAAGCACATGGAAGGGTGCAGTGTGTGTGTGTGGTGTAATGTGCACAGTGTGTGTACATGTGCAGTTTAACATGTGCAGTGTGTGTCTAGTATGTGCAGTGTGTGTTTGCAGTGTGTGTACAGTGTGTATGTGTGCAGTGTGTGTGTACAGTGTGTGTGTGTGCAGTATGTGTGTGTGTGTGCAGTATGTGTATAGTGTGTGTGTACGGTGTGTGTTCAATGTGTGTGCAGTGTGAGTGTGTGGTGTAACGTGCACAGTGTGTGCACATGTGCAGATTAACGTGTGCAGTGTGTGTCTAGTGTGTGTGTACAGTGTGAGTGTGCAGTGTGTGTGTGTGTGTGCAGTATGTGTACAGTGTGTGTACAGTGTGTGTTCAATGTGTGTGTAGTGTGTGAACTGTGTGTGTACGGTGTGTGTTCAATGTGTGTGTACAGTGTGTGTGTGTGCAGTATGTGTACAATGTGTGTGTACGGTGTGTGTTCAATGTGTGTGTATAGTGTGTGTGTGTGCAGTGTGAGTGTGTGGTGTAACGTGCACAGTGTGTGCACATGTGCAGATTAACGTGTGCAGTGTGTGTCTAGTGTGTGTGTACAGTGTGAGTGTGTGCAGTGTGAGTGTGTGTGTGCAGTGTGCAGTGTGTATGTACAGTGTGTATGTAGAGTGTGGGTATGTACAGTGTGTGTGTGCAGTGTGAGTTTAGTGTGAGTGTGTAGTGTGTGTGTGTGTGCAGTGTGAGTGTATGGTGTGTATGTACAGTGTGTATGTACAGTGTGAGTATGTACAGTGTGTGTGTGCAGTGTGAGTTTAGTGTGAGTGTGTAGTGTGTGTGTGTGCAGTGTGAGTGTATGGTGTGTATGTACAGTGTGAGTGTACAGTGTGAGTGTACAGTGTGTGTGTGCAGTGTGAGTTTAGTGTGAGTGTGTAGTGTGAGTGTGTGTGTGTGCAGTGTGAGTGTATCGTGTGTATGTACAGTGTGTATGTACAGTGTGTATGTACAGTGTGTGTGCAGTGTGAGTTTAGTGTGAGTGTGGAGTGTGTGTAGTGTATGTGTGTGTGCAGTGTGAGTGTACAGTGTGTGTGTGCAGTGTGAGTTTAGTGTGAGTGTACAGTGTGTGTGCAGTGTGAGTTTAGTGTGAGTGTGTAGTTGTGTGTGTGTGTGTGTGTGCAGTGTGAGTGTATGGTGTGTATGTACAGTGTGAGTATGTACAGTGTGTGTGTGCAGTGTGAGTTTAGTGTGAGTGTGTTGTGTGTGTGTGTGTGTGTGTGTGTGTGTGCAGTGTGAGTGTACAGTGTGTGTGTGCAGTGTGAGTTTAGTGTGAGTGTGTAGTGTGTGTGCAGTGTGAGTGTATGGTGTGTATGTACAGTGTGTATGTACAGTGTGAGTATGTACAGTGTGTGTGTGCAGTGTGAGTTTAGTGTGAGTGTGTGTGTGCGCAGTGTGAGTATCGTGTGTATGTACAGTGTGTATGTACAGTGTGAGTGTGTACAGTGTGTGAGTGTACAGTGTGTGTGTGCAGTGTGAGTTTAGTGTGAGTGTGTAGTGTGAGTGTGTGTGTGCAGTGTGAGTGTATCGTGTGTATGTACAGTGTGTATGTACAGTGTGTATGTACAGTGTGAGTATGTACAGTGTGTATGTACAGTGTGAGTATGTACAGTGTGAGTTTAGTGTGAGTGTGTAGTGTGTGTGTGCGCAGTGTGAGTGTATCGTGTGTATGTACAGTGTGTATGTACAGTGTGAGTGTACACAGTGTGTGAGTGTACAGTGTGTGTGTGCAGTGTGAGTGTGCAGTGTGAGTGTGCAGTGTGTGCAGTGTGAGTTTAGTGTGAGTGTTTAGTGTGAGTGTATCGTGTGTATGTACAGTGTGTATGTACAGTGTGTATGTACAGTGTGAGTATGTACAGTGTGTGTGTGCAGTGTGTGTGTGTGTGTGCGTGCGCAGTGTGAGTGTATCGTGTGTATGTACAGTGTGAGTGTACAGTGTGTGTGTGCAGTGTGAGTTTAGTGTGAGTGTGTAGTGTGTGTAGTGTGTGTATCGTGTGTATGTACAGTGTGTATGTACAGTGTGAGTATGTACAGTGTGTGTGTGCAGTGTGAGTTTAGTGTGAGTGTGTAGTGTGTGTGTGTGTGTATCGTGTGTATGTACAGTGTGTATGTACAGTGTGAGTATGTACAGTGTGTGTGTGCAGTGTGAGTTTAGTGTGAGTGTGTAGTGTGTGTGTGTGCAGTGTGAGTGTACAGTGTGTGTGTGCAGTGTGAGTTTAGTGTGAGTGTGTAGTGTGAGTGTGTGTGTGTGCAGTGAGTGTATCGTGTGTATGTACAGTGTGTATGTACAGTGTGTGTGTGCAGTGTGAGTTTAGTGTGAGTGTACAGTGTGTGTGCAGTGTGAGTTTAGTGTGAGTGTGTAGTGTGTGTGTGTGTGCAGTGTGAGTGTATGGTGTGTATGTACAGTGAGAGTGTACAGTGTGAGTGTGTACAGTATGTGTGTTTAGTGTGAGTGTGTAGTGTGTGTGTGTGCAGTGTGAGTGTATCGTGTGTATGTACAGTGTGTATGTACAGTGTGTGTGTGCAGTGTGAGTTTAGTGTGAGTGTGTAGTGTGTGTGTGCAGTGTGAGTGTACAGTGTGTGTGTGCAGTGTGAGTTTAGTGTGAGTGTGTAGTGTGTGTGTGTGTGTGTGCGCAGTGTGAGTGTATGGTGTGTATGTACAGTGTGAGTGTACAGTGTGAGTGTGTAGTGTGTGTAGTGTGTGTATCGTGTGTATGTACAGTGTGTATGTACAGTGTGAGTATGTACAGTGTGTGTGCAGTGTGAGTTTAGTGTGAGTGTGTAGTGTGTGTGTGTGCAGTGTGAGTGTAAAGTGTGTGAGTGCAGTGTGAGTTTAGTGTGAGTGTGTGTGTGTGTGTGTGCAGTGTGAGTGTATGGTGTGTATGTACAGTGTGAGTGTACAGTGTGAGTGTGTACAGTATGTGTGTTTAGTGTGAGTGTGTAGTGTGTGTGTGTGTGTGTGTGCAGTGTGAGTGTATCGTGTGTATGTACAGTGTGTATGTACAGTGTGAGTGTGTACAGTGTGTGTGTGCAGTGTGTGTGTGCAGTGTGAGTTTAGTGTGTGTATCGTGTGTATGTACAGTGTGTATGTACAGTGTGAGTATGTACAGTGTGTGTGCAGTGTGAGTTTAGTGTGAGTGTGTATGTGTGTGTGCAGTGTGAGTGTATGGTGTGTATGTACAGTGTGAGTGTACAGTGTGAGTGTGTACAGTATGTGTGTTTAGTGTGAGTGTGTAGTGTGTGTGTGTGTGCAGTGTGAGTGTATCATGTGTATGTACAGTGTGTATGTACAGTGTGAGTGTGTACAGTGTGTGTGTGCAGTGTGAGTTTAGTGTGAGTGTGTAGTGTGTGTGTGTGCAGTGTGAGTGTATCGTGTGTAAGTACAGTGTGTATGTACAGTGTGTGTGTGCAGTGTGAGTTTAGTGTGAGTGTGTGTGTGTGTGCAGTGTGAGTGTACAGTGTGTGTGTGCAGTGTGAGTTTAGTGTGAGTGTACAGTGTGTGTGTGCAGTGTGAGTTTAGTGTGAGTGTGTAGTTGTGTGTGTGTGTGTGTGTGTGCAGTGTGAGTGTATGGTGTGTATAGTGTGTGTGTGCAGTGTGAGTTTAGTGTGAGTGTGTAGTGTATGTGTGTGTGCAGTGTGAGTGTACAGTGTGTGTGTGCAGTGTGAGTTTAGTGTGAGTGTACAGTGTGTGTGTGCAGTGTGAGTTTAGTGTGAGTGTGTAGTTGTGTGTGTGTGTGTGTGTGTGTGCAGTGTGAGTGTATGGTGTGTATGTACAGTGTGTATGTACAGTGTGAGTGTACAGTGTGAGTTTAGTGTGAGTGTGTAGTGTGTGTGTGTGCAGTGTGAGTTTAGTGTGAGTGTGTAGTGTGTGTGTGTGCAGTGTGAGTGTACAGTGTGTGTGTGCAGTGTGTGTGCAGTGTGAGTGTGTAGTGTGTGTGTGTGTGTGTGTGTGTACAGTGTGAGTGTACAGTGTGTGTGTGCAGTGTGAGTTTACTGTGAGTGTGTAGTATGTGTGTGTGTGTGTGCAGTGTGAGTGTATGGTGTGTATGTACAGTGTGTATGTACAGTGTGTATGTACAGTGTGAGTATGTACAGTGTGTGTGTGCAGTGTGAGTTTAGTGTGAGTGTGTAGTGTGTGTGTGCAGTGTGAGTGTACAGTGTGTGTGTGCAGTGTGAGTGTACAGTGTGTGTGTGCAGTGTGTGTGCAGTGTGAGTGTGTGTGTGTGTGTACAGTGTGAGTGTACAGTGTGTGTGTGCAGTGTGAGTTTACTGTGAGTGTGTAGTATGTGTGTGTGTGTGCAGTGTGAGTGTATGGTGTGTATGTATAGTGTGTATGTACAGTGTGTATGTACAGTGTGAGTGTGTACAGTATGTGTCCAGTGTGCATGTACAGTGTGTGTGTGTGTGTGTGTGCAGTGTGAGTTTAGTGTGAGTGTGTAGTGTGTGTGTGTGTGTGTGTACAGTGCGAGTATGCAGTGTGAGTTTACTGTGAGTGTGTAGTGTGTGTGTGTGTGTGTGTGTGCGCAGTGTGAGTGTATGGTGTGTATGTACAGTGTGTATGTACAGTGTGAGTGTGTACAGTATGTGTCCAGTGTGCATGTACAGTGTGTGTGTGTGTGTGTGTGTGTGTGCAGTGTAACATGCACAGTATGTGTTAAAATGCAGTGTGTGTGTCCAGTGTGTTTATACAGTGTGAGTGTCCAGTGTGTGTACGTGTGCAGTGTGAGTGTGTGTACTGTGTGTGTGCGTGTGTGCTCAGTTTATTCTCGACCGTTGGCTCTGGTGATAAAACAGACTGGCAAGAAGGTTAGGGTTGGTACGAATACATAATTAAGAGGTGTGGCTAAGCATTCTGTTGCGGTATCCAATCAATCCAATACTATTTGTTTTCAGTTCCTTGTAGAAATAACCAGCTGGCTTGTAGAGATTACAACAAACCTATATGTCAAAACTTTTACAGATTTATTTCAGTAGGATGTAGAATCATGCATCCATCCATCCATTATCTGTACTGTTTATCCTACACAAGAGTAGCGAGGGAAACTAGAGAGGGAATCTCAGGGGACTCGGGGCATGAGGCAGGGGACACCGTGGACTGCAGGGCAGCAATCACACACACACCACGGGCAATTTAGAGATGCTGATCAGCCTACAGCGCATGTCTCTGGACTGGGGAGGAAACTCCTGGAGCATGTGGAGAACATGCAAACTCCAGATACACACACACACACCTCATGTAGAGAAAGCGATGTGTATTAATGACACTGCCACATATCATGCAAATTTAAATTACTCTTAATTTTGTAAAGTAAAAAATTTCTTTTAAAGATATATATTTCATATGCTTGTGAAAAAGGAAATAAAAGCAGGTTGGATGTGTGTGTGTGCATTTTTACACGGCGTCCTGCAGCTGGTGTGGATTTAAACGGTTAAAAATAGAAGTGCTACTAAAAGACGCTTTTGTTATGAACTGGCCTTGACTAGGCAGAACTGTGCTGTATTTATTTGATAAATAATAATTCAGTGTGTTGGATATAGTTAGCAGTTACGTGTTGATAGTGTAGGAATGGAGTAGAATGTTGAACAGTCACTGGGGGCTGTGCTCGAGGTCAGATGTTCAGGTCACGAGCATGAACCTGACTAATGTCACTTCCACAAAGCCCCACAACAAAACCTAATGTGAAGTGTTACCTCGGTGTATGTGTGCCAGGGCGAGTCCAGTCACATGGTGCAGGCAGGAGTTCCAGGCACTGAAAAACTCTTCTTTGTTCTTATCGACCTGCTCAGGATGATGAGGCTCGTCATTATCAGATTATTCATTATTTACTCATGCAACTAGACATTGTTACAGATCAGAGATATCACCCGTGCCTCCCAACAGCCGCGCCTCCACCACCACAAAGTAAATAACAGCTGAAAACATGTACAGGAAACTCTCTCTCTCTCTCTCTCTCTCTCTTTCTCTCTCAGAGGGCCCCAGCGACACTGACCTTAGTGTAAAGGCGTGCAGCGAGGCTACGCTGTAAGACCCTCTCTCTGTAGCTCAAAGCTTTTAGCAGGAAGCTCAGGTCTCCTACTTTATCTAGAAAGAAACTGGGAAAACTGTCGAAGAGAAGAGAAGAGAAGAGAAGAGAAGAGAAGAGGAATGGAAAAGAAAAAGAGAAGAAGAGAGAAGAGATAATGAGAAGAGAAACAAAAGAGATAAGGAAGAGAAGAGAAGAGAAGAGAAGAGAAGAGAAGAGAAGAGAAGAGAAGAGAAGAGAAGAGAAACAGAAGACATAAAGAGAAGAAAAG